>NC_135372.1:109668013-109971044 GCF_049243985.1 Paroedura picta
GAAGTAAATGAGTTCCTGATGCTGCATCTGGTGAGGAGAAGCAAGTATCAGTCTCCTGGGAAGGCGACAGACTGGATGCTAGAGAGTCTGAAGGATGTTAACCTTTTTGTGATTACCCTCAAGGCCCCAGACAAGTTTATAGATATGAATATTAAATTATTGAGACCACATTACAACAGAGAACTATTGGTGATTATGAATGCAGGTGTGGAGAAAGGGGAGGACAAACGTTTATCACTCATGGGGCAGGACAAACTCTCTTGGAGTTAAGTTATGATTCCAGCCAAAATACAGGTGAGGCAGATGAAGTGTGTATTTGGGAAACCTAAAGGTTTTAGCCCAGTTCCCTAGTAACCTCAGAGATATGGGCTAGGCCAATTTGATACAAACCCCATCCTTATCAGGTAACAGGAATGGACCTAAACAGAAAACTAATTTCTAGAAAGCCATAACTGGCAACAGTGGAGGAGCAGTGCCTAGCCATGGTAAGAGCCTTAATAAAACTGAAAATAAAATACTATCTCACTGACTTCTTTCAGTACCAGCAGTGAAAAAGGTCCCTCTCCTGATATCTTTCTCTTTATTATCACTTAATAAACTGTTAACATAAACTGCAACATAACTAAATAAACTGTTAACATAACTGCAGCTTTCCGAGGTTCCTTCCCCCAGCATTTGCTTGTTGACATTTTAATATGTGAACGTAGAATCTCCTCAGTGAATAACAGCAGTCAGTAGGTGGCAATATGTAACCATGCAGTCATTGTGGCTGCTTCACACTGAACTTCACGTCAGGAAGCAACAGGCACAAATGCATTATTTACAAGTGAGAATATACACATTTGGTATACTTTCTTTTCCTGGAGAAAAAAAAATCATTGTTCAAAAAAATGCATTCTGCAAACTAGCCTTCCCTTTTGAATGACCAAAGATGCCCCATCCCATATCCACAAGGAACCCTTTCCTCAAAGGCTGAGCTACACTAGAGAAGGGACAGACGCTGGTTGATGACAGACTCTTCAGCCCAGCTCTGGCTGTTCCCCTTTGTAGTCCACTTTACAGGGGGGAACAGTCAGAGTTGGCCTGAGGACCATAGCTGGTCCGCAGAAAGGAAAGAACTAGGTATACCACTCTGAAAGCCTTGGAAGAAGGGCAGAATAAAATAGTGATGTAGATAAGAAAAGGAATAGCTACATCTGAATATCTGCAGTAAAGAAAGTAACAGGGAAGAAACATTACCTGTATCTAGGGAGTAAAAAATGCAGCTGTGGCACATAGGATTTGTTAATATGTGTTTTGTCCCCCATAATTAACTAAGAAAGTCTGGGTTCATTCCCCATAATTCCCCACACTTGGTTCGTTCTCCATAATCAAGCTGTGACTCTTCCAGCATTAATAGCATATGAAATTACAGCAGAGGATTCAAGTGCTTCACTTTTGAAATAATTTCTCTCTTAGATTTTCCTGACCATACAAAAGGGCCTATGTCATATTAATCATGAATCCTCTTCCCCTCTGTTTACAAATATGGTAGAAGTAAATGTCCATGATTTTGTAGGAGCTAATTAATGCTATTGCTTTCAACACACATGAACATATGGCACAATAATAGCACAAAGATTATACACCACAGGGATTGCACTTTTTTGTATTGCCATAGTGAATACACGACATTTTGCTCACGTAGAACCACTCTTATGGAGACCACCACTTTCACGACTCTGAGGTTTCACGTTTCCACCAAATTTGACTTTAAACTTCCTGTTAGACGAAACACTTCTTAAAGAGAGAAACGTCCTGTTACATGAACAGTGAATATAAGCCAAGGCATCTGAGGCAACAGGTGATACTTGGCCTGCCTGTGGTTGACAGTTCAGAGGGAAGGCAGCAGCTGCCTGGACAATAGGGCGATCTAACAGTCTAGCAGAGCTGGGCCAGGGGCCTTTTTCAACTGTGCAATAAAAGCACATTTTCACTCCAGGATACATGCTGCAAAACCCACAACTAAAGTGGTAGTGCATCAGAATCGCTTTTTAATTTTTGACAGTTAAAATGGTTTAGCGCTCATGATTTTTTAAAGTGCATCTCCTCTCTGAGTCTGTAGAGAAAGGGCAAGTAACAAATAGACTAATAATAAAATAATTAATACGACTACAGCAAGAACAGATTTGGCTCTGTTGAGAGGAGACAAACATAGTATTTTGCGTTATTTTTCTATAGGGTGACCACTAGGATTCATCTAGCTCGTGAATACAATGCACAATAGTGGGGAAGGTGGAAAGAAAATTCAAAACTCATATCTCAAATTGGGGGGTGTAGAATAAGATCAGAAAACCTTTATATACAATTATATGGTGGGCAAGGCACTGGGGGGAGGCTCAGTTTTCTCAGGCCAATATTTGTATTAGATCCAGACCAATTACTAGAGAACAGTTAGTGGCATTAGGCAAAAGTGCTGCTTACCAACTAATACTTGGCCTGCAACGTTTCCCGTTTACTTGACGACCACACCAATCCATGTAATGGTAACCTAGAGGATTCATTATTATAACATACTTTAGATGTGGCTGCCTTTGGAGACTATTAAAATTAGTAAAAAATGCAGCAGACCACCTGTTGTCAGAGGCTGGCAAAAGAGTTCACACGCCGTTGTTTTACAGTCATTACATTGGCTGTGTATTGTTTTATGAGTCCCAAGTTCTTACCCTTAAAGCCCTTTATAACCTGCAGCCCTCATACCTCTCCCAGTAGAAGCCCACGCAGCAGCTGTGCACAAAGCGCAGTTGTACCAAGTTATAGCTTCCAACCCTTGTGAGTGCATGAACAATGAATGTCCTTCACAGGCTTATTGGGTAGCATGGCAATGTTGTAGAACTGGCTTCCAGAAGAGATTAGGACCTTTTATGCATGGCAGCAGCTACCCCGCGCTGCTGCCATGCCGTTGCGGTGGGGCACAATGCCCCACCATTCCCTGTGTATACATTGGGGTTGGGCTGGCCCAGCGTAGCATGCGCGTGCTTTACGCCGGGGCAAGGAGGGCCAGATCGCTGCCAGCCAAGGTAAGCTGAAGTGGCAGGGGGGAGGTGGGGAGGGGGCAGGGGGTCACTCCTGCCAGCTCCGCGGCTCCACGGAGCCCACAGGGGCATGTGGTGTCCCTACAGGGCCTTCCGTTGCCCTGGGCTGGGACGTGCCTATGCTGGCATTGGCGGCGGCGAGCATTATCGGGGATTTCCCCCGAAGTGCTGCCACCGCCAGTGCAGGCATTATGGCCCGTGCATAATGGGCCTAGGAGGTGTGCCATTTCAGATAGGATGCAAGACTGAACTTTATAGAAGGATTTTACCACTCTGATTTTTTAAAATGTGTTATTACTTATATATGATGTCTTGATTGGTGCTTATCTCAGTCTCCTGAGAGAAAGGTAAGTTTATACATGGTTTAAATCAATGAATAGCTGGCTACCAGACATTTTATCCACAGGAGGCAGTCACAATGTGCAGTCCCACAGGTTTCCCCTCAATGTGATTTGCAGCACAGTATGTTTTTTAAAAAAAGGGCATTGATCTTTGGTCTTCTTGAAACAAATACAGTTTTTAACACAGCTAAAAACAAACAAGTATCGCCAATATTCAGGTACCACTGCAATTCAAATGCAGCAATACAGATGTTTCACACTGGCAATGACATGTGGTAGGCTGTTAATTCAGTCTCACTGTACAAGAACTAGTGGAGTACATGCATGTACAGCTGCCTCTAGGGGATCCATATTATGAAACACCGTTGGTTTCACGTATTCTCGTATTTTTTTACTTTACACCAGGGGTAGTCATACTGCGGCCCTCCAGATGTCCATGGACTACAATTCCCAGGAGCCCCTGCCAGCATTTGCTGGCAGGGGCTCCTGGGAATTGTAGTCCATGGACATCTGGAGGGCCGCAGTGTGACTACCCCTGCTTTACACAATATTGTTGCTTTATTATAGACTACAATTGCAACCACTGAAGAAGTAACAAAAAGTGGGATTGAATACCCGGGACCCCATTCTGGTTGCAAAATTATTTAAACAACCTAGGATAATAAATCTCAAGAAGATAATAAATCTCCCCTTTTTGCCTATTGGTCTCGTTTGCTTTTGGGTGTATTTCTAGGGGATCCATGCCAAGTGATCCTTGCTGGAGATGGTCTCTAGATCAGGGGTGGCCAAAGTGGGGCTCTCCAGATGTCCGTGGACTACAGCATACAGGGGCTCATGGTAATTGTAGTACATGGACATCTGGAGAGCCCCACTTTGGCCACCCCTAGTCTAGATAATGTGCTTCTGGGGGCTTCTGTAGAACAACTGGGACAGATTGTTGCTATGAAGAAGCAATGTGAATCACTGTAGCAAATGTATCCCCTGATTTTATAAAAGCCACAACATGCATTCATAGCAAGGCTGGCAAGACAGGCCATTTTGTAGATGAACATGTCTGTCTAGACTAGTAGCAAGATGCGTAGTTGGAACTGTTCCCCAGGTTGTTGGACACACTTCTGATTGCACTATGGAAAAACACAAAAAGCCCAGTAAACACCACACAGAGTTTAGATTTCTTATCAGTGTAATCTGAAGCAACAGCCGTGAGGTTAAGCCCCACCCTGGTGTTTAATGGAGCTGTTGGTTTCTGTTCTTCGGGGCTTCTCTGTGGTTATGGCAAGGATGAGGCACAGCAGGTTGAGCACTAGTCTACCGCTTTCAGCCCCTCAGCTATAAGGTCAAGCTCATAGCACCACGTCTCGTAGCGGTAGGCCATACGGATCTGAGCCACGTTGGTCTTGCGGATGTCGTTTCCTTGTGGCCCCTCTTCCAAGTAGCTCTCCCCCACAACATGGAGCTTTTCCTGTAAGTGCGAAGAATACGATAGTCAATCCTCTTAGACCCATTCGCAGGACTCTGGACTCCTGTCATTTCTCTCCCTTCTTCACAGGCCTGTCTTTCAATGTATTTGCTTCCTTTTACCCAAATCCTCAGCTTAAGATAAAAAGCACCCTAAAAAGGTAAAGGTATCCCCTGTGCAAGCACTGAGTCATGTCTGACCCTTGGGGTGACGCCCTCTAGCATTTTTATGGCAGACTCAATACGGGGTGGTTTGCCAGTGCCTTCCCCAGTCATTACCGTTTACCCCCCAGCAAGCTGGGTACTCATTTTACCGACTTCGGAAAGATGGAAGGCTGAGTCAAGCCTGAGCCGGCTGCTGGGATCGAACTCCCAGCCTCATGGGCAGAGCTTTCAGACTGCATGTCTGCTGCCTTACCACTCTGCACCACAAGAGGCTCTAAAAAAAAAAAAGCACCCTATTGCTCCATTTTCTTTCCTTGCTCAGGGCCAAACTACATTACTTTTTTGGTGAGTAGGGCCCAGGGAACTCAGAACCCATTTGTTTTCCCAGCAGCCACACAAAAGCCGCAAGGAGCATCATTAAAAAAAAATCAGTGGCAGCACAATTCAGATCTCAACCGTGGACTTGGGTGGAGGAACTCCTGCCTTCTTCAGCAGCATTTTCCTGAGACAAAAGACCCTGGCCAGGAACTTGGGCCCAACTTGCCAAAAAGTAGCATTCATTTTGTCCCTCAGTCCTTCTTCAGCTACTACACTAAGAGTCTATATTTCTCCGAGATGTCCATACGAGTTCCATACCTCATGAGACAGGCCACATTGCAGGACACTATTGCGTGCAATCTCACACATGTCACAAGTGCTGAGCTTGAAGACCTGGGCAGCAATGGCATATTCTTCCATAAGAGGCTCCTGGAAAGCAGAGAAAAGTTTTTTTTTTTAAAAAAACATATAACGTTAAAAGTAAAAACCTGTCCCTCATGCCAGCTCTGGGAGCCAACACATACAGTAGCTGAGGACCCAGCTTCCTACCTTGGTATAATGGAACTGCATGGGGTCATCTGTAGACAAAGATACCATCAGGCCTTTCTGATGGAAATCAAGAAGTGGGTTCTTGGCGTATTCTAGAAAGAGACTGTTGTTGCTGAGTGGGGACATGGCTATGGGGATTTGGGCTAGGAAGTACAGATATTGAAGTACAGGACTCTGTAAAGAGAAACACAAGAGCTCAGGACAATGTACGGAACCTTTTCCATTGTGCTAGTGGGAATAGTGGTCTGGGTGGTCATCTACAGTGCAAGACAAAAGGAAAATGAACAAAAGCAGCTCCTGCAGCCCCCTTTTTAATTCCTATCTTGTGACATTCACCACCAGCACCAGGCAGATGGCTTTTTTCCCCTTCTCGTCTGCCTCTATCCAATATTATTTTCTTACCTGATAGAGTCCCTTTAGACATGAGGTGGAAAGCAAAGGATCAGATACCAGCATACTTATGCTACAAAGGCAGCTTTTACTGAAATTTTAAAGAGAATAACCTATGTTTGAAATTGTTTAATGAGTCATTTATAAAGAAAGATGATATTCTTCCACAAAAAATATTTGATAAATCTATCATTTTATGAGAAATAGTAAATTTCAACAAAAATGGAAAATCAATCTAACAACTTCCAGCAATAGTTGATTTTTGACCTTAATCAAGCATTCATCAGGGCTTTTATCCGTGTTACCACAAAATTTCTCTATGGGCTTTGGAAGCTCCTATGAAGGAATTTGTCTACGGGAGCGGTGACATAGCTATAAGTCCTGAAGAGGCCTTGATTAAGGTCAAAATAGACTATTACTGGAATTCATTAAGACTGATGTTCTGTTTTTATTGGCATTTATTATCTCTCATGGAATTATAGATTTATTAATTATTATTTTACTATTTTGTTATGTATTTATTATTATTAAATCCAATAAAATAATAAAATGTATCAAATCTTGAGATATAAAGCACTGGCCAGATAAATGTTATAGCATTCCAGGGATGAGTTAGCATGTGATTCTTCATTTCATGAGGAGTCACAAGGCATTTCCATATGAGGACCCGGGCCTGATATCAGAGGGTGGTACAAAAGGAAACCATCCAAGCAGAGAGAAACAAAATCTTCAAGTCTCATAAAGGTACCAGAGGCAAGTGTTTTTTCTATGCTCCACTCACCTTCTTCAAGTTCAGGCCATGGGAGATATTATCTGCGGTCATGAAGGCAGCCAGCAGGTGGGTGATAGCACCAGCTTCTCCACAATGAGGACGGAAGAGGAAGGTGTTCATGCCACGCTCCCTGAAAATAAAAAGACAGACTTTATGCAGATCCCCATTCCCTGGATGCACTTAATGTTACCTAGGGCAGGGGTAGTCTACCTGTGGTCCTCCAGATGTCCATGGACTACAATTCCCATGAGCGTTTCCTGGCAGGGGCTCATCGGAATTGTAGTCCATGAATATCTGGAAGACCACAGGTTGACTACCCCTGATCTACCCCTGATCTACCCCTGATCTAGGGAAAGAGCAATCTCATAATATTGTTGCCAAGTGCCCCTCTTGCTACTGGAGGGGGGGGGGGTAGGGTTACCTCCAGTTTAGACAACTTCTAGAGATTTAGGGATGGAGCCTGGAGAGGACAAAGACTGCAGCTGGGTTCAATGCCACAGAATCCACCCCCCAAAGCTTCCATTTTCTCCAGGGGAACTGATTTCCGTAGTCTAGAGATGAGCTGTATGTCCAGTGGTGCCAGTGCTAAGACCAACATGAGAACAAAGTTGGCATCTTGGTTTGCTGCAGCCCTTGATACCAGTCTATGTAATTGTCAAGCAGTTTATCATTGCAGATGAGAAAGCCGTCTATAAGCAAGAAAAGGTCAGCCACCCAGTGCCTGTGTGAGGGAAGTGTCACTATTCAGCATTGTAGGTCCGAGGATAAAACAGAGGAGGAGCAGTAAACTGCTTTGGAACTAATTTGGGAGAAAAATGGGTTATAACAATGGCTAAATAAATTATCATCTGAATCCATAGATCATCTGTAATGTAAATCTAGCAGGAACAGTACTTATTGAAGTGGGACTAATAAAGATTAGAAATGTGTTTAGGAACTGACATATTATCTTGCTGGGGTTAGTAGACAGCAGAACTAGCATCTGGGAAAATTCTAACCAAGGATTAGTGTGGGGCAGCTGAACACCACAGTCTTTCTCCAAAAGCAACTCCTCCCCCTTGCCAAGACTTGGGACTCACCGTCGGAGATGATTGAGCACCAGAATGTTGGCATACATGTAGTACACGTAATACGTGTAGGATGGATTCTTCTCATAGTTCCATTCCTCTGGTTTGGGGCTCTTGGTGGAGAACATGTGTCCACTGTGCTTGGATTCATCATCTACACTGTCAAAGCCAGTAATCTGCAAATCATATAATTGGTTCTAAGGGACAGTCCAAAACAAATTCAAAATATATTCTTCTCCCTCACCAAACACAATTAAAAATACCCAGTTTCTCTGAAATATGCCTCTGTACTATGATTGAGCTGGGATGTATACTTTTGTTTAAAATACTTGTACTTCTTTCTTACTTACTTTACTATTGTATTTGTATACCGCCCTTCCTGAAGCCTCAGGGTGGTTTACATGAAACAAGAATGATACAGGTAACTCCATTTGTAATAACGTGGTGATACCAATAACATTAACATTGTAATAACAATAACAACATTATAGAACGGTGTAATACTGCAAAGAGCATTGAATTCAACTCATGGACCCATTATGCACGGGGGTTTTAGCGCACATTCGGGGTGGAATGGCGGTGACTAAAATCACCGATAACGCACGGTGCCAGCTGCAACCGGCTGCAGCTTCGGTGCATGCCGCCAAAAAAGCCGCATCAGCGAAACGCGGAAGAAAGCGCAGCTTCCGGGTGACCGGGGCGCAACCAGAAGCGGCGCCCGGATCGCCGCGTGCATAATTGGTTACTCTGGGTTTTGCCGCCATTGCGCCCCGCCCCGTGCATAACCGGTGTGCGTCGCATCTTCCCCCTCCGCGTTTTCCATGTGACTAGAAATCGCCGTTTTGGCGGCCGTGCACAATGGGCCATACTGAGGCCCAGTGGGTTGGGTGAATTTGTAGTGGTTGTCATCGGAGGAGGGAGGCTTGGGGGCCAATGGGAAGTGGTGGTTCAGGTCAACCTCAACCAAACGCCTGGTAGAGGAGCTCCCTTTTACAGGCCCTGTAGAACTGTTGTTGGGACAGAGGGTTAGAATCCAATAAGAGACTAGGGTTTAAAAAAAATAGTTGTGTACAATCTGCCACAGGGAACTCTTGGTGACAAGACACTGGATAAGGTGGGGGATTTACTTCCTTTAATTAAAGACATGGTGCCTGAGACTTATTTAGGAGCTGACTGAGTTCCTGACACAACTTGGCCTATTTCTGACACAAGTACTGGGCCTTAGTGCCCTCTCCCTCTCTGGCAGCAGAACTCACATGGCGAAGAAACACACTCAGTTCCTTGTTGTTCTGTGGGTTAATTGTTGCTTCAAACACCGGTACAAAGATGTTCTCCAGCATCTTCCCAAAATGTGGCAAGAAGTTCTTAGACCTGAACACATCACTGGGAGAAAAACAGAAACATTTCATATCAGTCAGATACAGAAAGAAAAAGTAGGCATGTTACAACTGGAGATACTGAAAAGTAGAGTCAAACTTTGGTTTCTGCTCTGGGCAGTAATTTACCCAGTCTACAGGCCAGAGGAAATTGCATTCCAGATTGATATCCATTACCCCAAAAAATGGAAAGTGGGCCATTGAAAATCAAGGCTCACACATTCCGCATCACTCTCTCCTTTGATCTGCCTTGATTTGTGATCACATAATAGAGTGGTCATACCAGAGATATAATCCAGCAGTTGTTTGGTTTTTTAAAAAATGTATATGTGATCTACAGACTGCATTACTTTTCAGCTAAGCTGGTACTTCTGACATGCTACTTTAAGTGTTCCCATTCTTTCTCCACAGTACGTACTAGATTCTGGGCACCTGGATCATCCATCTCATATTGGGAGAATAAACACGGTGTTGATTGAACCAGTTGGCTAATTTGGGCCACTCTTCTGGTGTACGCCCATAGATGGAGAGTCGTGGCTCTGCAAACTGGTACTTGGCATCCTCCAGGTCAGAGCCAACCTCCTGGGAATCAGAGGGAAAAGGGATAACTTGTGCCTGATGTGCTTCCAGGAACCGGCCTTATCCTCAAATCATTGGCCATACAGACACAAATGCTCGCATACCATATTCTCTAACCTTGATGATAGTTGCAAAGTATTCACCATTGATGGCGTTTTCAGACTTGAGGTAGAGATCGCGCAGCTCACTCGCACCCACTGGATTATACTTGGCATTGAACTTGTCGAAGCGCTGGAAAGTTTGGCGACCCTGAAGCATAAATGAGGTGAATATAAGACATTCATTTATTAATTGAAAGATTTATATCCTAGAAGATTTTCAAGACGGAAGACATCTAAGAGATGGACTCTGTGTAGATGGAAAAAGCTGCAAAATTGGGTGAAATATAAATAAGGGGGAGGCCTCTATATACTCAGGGGATTCACCAGACATGCAGAAAAATATAGGGTGGAACCAGTACAGTATTTCCATATGTGTAAGGTCTTCCCCCTGCAGAGAGCAACTTGATAATCTCCCTGTCTTGTGGTAGTGCAAATGACCCCCAGAATCCAGTTCCCAGTTGTCCATGCTCACCCTTTTAAAAACAATCTAATGAGGACTGAAAATGCTCCATAAGGAATATTTAGTTAAAGGAGAAAAGGAAAGGGAAGGAAATTAGTCTAAAGTGTGGATGGGGCAGATTTTGGCGACAATGTGGGATTTCCAAATTGTTCCTCCCTCTTGCTGATCCTAGTCGGTTCCCTGCTCATAATATAAAAGAGCCAAGTACTGAAAACAGCCCCATAGAAACAAACATAAATCAACATCAGACAAAACACTATCAGCATGTAGCAGAGAAACAATCTTACATGTCATTTTTAAAAATCCTGGACATGTTTTTTAAGGATTTCACCCAAGTGAATGGATGCAGGGAAAGTGCAAAGAACAAGATCAGCAACTGACAGAAAGGTTAAAGGTACCCAGGGGCAAACATGGATAAGGCGAAGTGGGACTCACGGCGTGTACATCAAGTGAGTCCACAGTTAGGTCATAGGGGTGAAGATTCAGCTGTTCAAAGAGCTGCTTGAGTGTCAGCATCTTGTCCTTGGACTTGTACACCACCCTTTCAGAATCAATCCGGTACGACTTCTTAATGAATCTTAGCAAATGCTTCTGGTTCATGCAAGCTGCAGCATGGATGTGCGTGTCCACCTGTCAGGAAAAAAAAAAGTCAGCCCAGGATCCAAATACATCCATCTACCTGTTCCATAACTATCACAGCAATCACAAGAGAGACTTCTCAGGAAGGTCTCAAAAATCACATTTAGAAAACTGTGTGATCAGAATAACTGCAAGTGTATGCAGTTACTGCAGTCTAAGCCTATTGAAATCAATGGACGAGTTGCAGTAACTCTGCATATAATTGCACTGTTACTTATGTAAACACACATATTTACTTAGATGTTCTTGACATATTCTTCTTTTTCTTTTGAAAGATCAAAAGTTTCTGGCATTATCTGAAGGATGGAAGAAGGCGCAGTGTACGGTAGGCACTGAGAGAAACACAACGCAGGTAAGAAACAGTAGGCTTCAGGAAGAGTGGGTTATGATAGATGTGAGCACTGGTCAGTGCTAGGAATATATAAATATCCACAGGATTGTCTCAGATAGTCTTGGGCAGCTGATGTTGGATTTCCAGTGTAGCTTTGTTGCTTTAACTTATGTGCAAAGTCCCAGGTTTGATTCTCAACATCTCCACTTCTAAAGGTTCTACTCTATCTTTTTTGGTAGCAGCTCTCCAGGATCCCCAGAGGTCTTTCTCATCACTTGATTCTTTTAACTCTATCCTTGCCTCAATCTACCTCCTCTTGGTTTTATTCCTTTAACTGAAACTGTAAGATCCTCAGGGCCGGGTCCTGTCTTCATGTACTATGTGCAACATTTATGATATTATTATTATAGCAGCATTATTATATCTTCATAAAATTTGAGTCCAATGGCACCTTTAAGACCAACAAAGTTTTATTCTAGGTGTGAGCTTTCATAGAATACAACTGTGTTGGTCTTAAAGGTGCCATTGGACTCAGATTTTGTCCTGCTTCTTCAGACCAACACAGCTATGCAGCTGAATATATCTTCATAAAGTAAACTTTCTAAAACTCATGAGAAGTCCCAAAAATAAAAAGATAGCTTTCTTATGGATGAACCTCCAAAACTCAAGAGGCCTATAATTAGGAAAAAGCTCTTGTCCTGATTCATACATTCTTCTCTCCCCTTCATCATCATTATGCTCTTCAGCCTGTGCTAGTCATGGCTTGTAGCTAGAGTAATTCTTCAAATGTATGATTACTTCTTCTTCCCTAAGAAGACAACTCCTTCCACAGATTCCACACCTTCCTACAATTGTAGAAGTCCCGATGAGGGTTGTTCTTCAGCTCTTTCAGCTCCTCCATCTCATTCAACATCTCATGCACTTTGAATTTGGAGGAAAGGAACTTGAGGCGACGATGTGTGTAGGTTTTACTGTAAGAATAAAAGGAAACAACATAGTCACATATAAGACTTCCAGAGGATAAACCCACAGAGCACAGGTTCACTGAGGCTCATCAATGCAAATAGTGTCTGCAAGACAGGCCTCTTGTTTCCATGGTCAGCTACAGTTACCCCTGCTACTGAAGACCACATTCCAGGCTGATCAGAAATAGAAGAGTCCATTGTGGCATAGACAGGTATATTGCTCTTAGGACTGCTCAGTTCTTATGTCTTTTCTATAGATACATGACTACTAGAATATAAAAGCCATTATGGGCAGCAGAACTTGGGTGTCAATAAGTGGTTACTAATTGATAGTTACATCATTTAATTTTTTTTCATCATGGGCAGGATGCCTTTTAGATTTCCTCCCTTGGGCACTGTACTATCTTGGGCTGGTCCTTTTTTTGTGTGGAAAGACTCTCTAGGACACTTACACAGGCCCCTGAGCTATCAGGGCCAGCAGGAAGTTCATGTCATCAATGAAGACCTCCAGGTCAGGGTATGGCAGCTCCCTGGGCTCTCCCCGGGCAGCTGCTGCTTGGTCAGCATAGACATACACCACACCCTCCTTCATCTGCACATGGTAGCCCAGATTTTCAGGGAGATTATCAGACCGGAAAGGATCCTCACCATCTTTCGCAGCTGGAGTGAACACTAAATCAAGAGAAGGAACACAGTTGTGATGAGTGAGAAAGAGTCCTGTCAGTGAAGTTAAAATGACCCTGGAGGAAGCCAGGCTGAATGGCCCTTGGGTGCTTCCAGCAAGTACTATAGGGAACATTGTCAGCAATGGGTGTTTTCTCATCTGTGGCCTTCTCCTGCCTCATCCCGTTCACTGGCCAGTTCTGAGACAAGTGACATCATTGTTCAAGTAGCACTTGCAATTGCTAGCAGACCTCCTAAGTGTTGACTCCTTGTTCCATGCTGCTAGCAGACCAACAGGGTAGTGACCCATTTGGATCTAAAGCTGTAAGTTAAATGGCTAATCCACCACAGTGGAAAAAGAGGCATCGTATATGTTATATCTGCTTAGCTGAGATTCTGAACTTGTGAGAAAACCAGCTGGCTATTAAGATTGGCTTAAATCCCAAAAGTTCAATGACACCATTGTACCTTTCATGCAACTAGGAACTTTTGCTAAGATTCTTAACTTTGTTCCTGATAACTTTGCTTTACCTTTCTTCCACCCTTATTTGAATCCTTTCATGCAACTAGGAACTTTTGCTAAGATTCTTAACTTTGTTCCTGATAACTTTGCTTTACCTTTCTTCCACCCTTATTTGAATCCAACCACCCTTTCTCTTTTTTCCTTTTATAATAAACTTTCTTTTTACAAAGACTTCTTCATGGCTTTGTTTCATTACAGTATTTTTCTCTGGGATATTTATCTTAATTTATTCCATATGAGATAGACTGCATGGATGCTAAAAGCTTTTCTATAAGATATTCTCCAGGGTTCATACCCCATTGTTTCTGTATTGAATTAATATTGCACTAGAAGGCAAGCTTCTTAATAGGTCAGTCTAGATGTTCTCAGAGGGGTTTCCTGAGTGGTAGCAGCCTTACCAAATTCTTTCCAGGAACCTTTAGCTTAAGGCTTTTTTCCAAAAACACCTTTCCCCCCTTCCTTCAATTACAGTGAACAATATCTAAGGTGGATATGTTTTGCAGAGTACACAGATCTTTTTAAAGTTTTGTTTTGTGTATATAGTGAACAATTTTCTTAGGAAAATGTACAGATTACTTCTGGTTTGTACAGCAGTTTCAAATTTATTTAATACAGCACTTTGGCCAGATAAAACAGATAGCGAGAAAATTTGAATTTGAATTTACAGCAGTTTTAAAATTCCTTTTTATTTTCAGACAATTTTCATATCTATGAAATGAAAATTCATAGCTATGTAAATATATAGAGTTAGCTTATTTCCTTCATTTATAGACTACCTTTCTTGCTAATAATGTGGATGCTAAACAAAGATATAAAGACTCTGCTGTAGCCCCAGAAGATGGATGCCTAGGGTTCTCATATGGAATACCGTATCTTCTTCGTCCATCTGTATATAAATAGAACTGACAACTGGTGGTAGTCGAGCTTGAAAGGTTATGGCCTCATTAAGATTCTGGGAGGTATTTTGCACTGAGCCAAATAAATTTATGTGATAGAAGCACAAGCACTCACACTTAGATCAGGCTGCACCGGTAACATATGGCTATAGCATATTGTATATACTGTTGGAGATTTCAGCATGAGGATTTCGTCTGAATTTCAGCGTAGTAGGCCTCTCCTGCTCTGATTCCCACCCACAAAGTATTGTATTTGACATGAAACAATGAAATAAGGGCATCCACAGAGACAGAGCTGAATCTCTATGGCTCTGTTTGGCAAGATCATTAGTGTGAGCCAAAGCACTTGTAGGAAGCTTCTTTCACTATTGCAGATTCAAGTTTTATTCTGAATATAAGCTTTTGTGTGCATGCACACTTCTTCAGATACATTGAAACAGAAGTCACCAACCAACCCGGACAACAAAATCACTGAACTTAACGTCAGGTTCATTCACCTGCTCATCTTCGAACACTGCATAACCCATTAAATGCCAACAATCCTCTTCTGTTCTCTACATAGGGAAAGCAGGTCAAACCCTATGACAGGATAAATGGACACAAATTTGACATCAAGAATTGGAAAACTGAGATGGAGAATAGTTCAGCCTTCCATGACTTTCAATGGGGGACCTCAGAGAAGATGTTTTATTGCAAAGGAACTTCAGATACAGACTAGAATGGTAGATTGCTGAGTTATAAGTTATTACTGAGTTACAAGTTATTACTACACTCAGGACAATGGAACCCCTAGGGCATAACTGAGACATTCGTTTCTAGTCTCACTACCCATGCTGAAGTTATTCAGTTCTCATACCACAGGTCTTACCAAAGTTTGTCTTCCAGCCTTAGATTAATTTACTGTTCAGTTACTTACGCATCTTGTCTCTAGCCAGCCTGTCCTGGCAATATCCTCTTCGCCTTCTACCTATGTGTGATGGTTGATGACTTCTGTTTCAAAGTATCTGAAGAAGTGTGCATGCATATGGAAGCAGAATAAAACTTTGTTGGTCTTAAAGGTGCCAAGGGACTCAAACTTTGTTCTACTGCTTAAGACCAGCACAACTACCAACCTGAATCTATTGCACCATTCTGTCTCCTCAGCACCTAGTTTCTGTGTGGACAGATTATTGCTTGCACAAAGAAGCCACTGAATATCCAGACAGAGAACCCACTTTCCCAGATACCTGCAGGTCCCCCCCACACACACACACACACACCGGGGTACACCCGCAAGTAGAACAGGATAGGCTTCCCAAGCCACGGAAGAAGGAGGAGAGTTGGATTTTTTACCCCATTTTTCTCTGTCAGGGCTGAATCTGCATGGAGCTTTTATTCCAATCCCAGGTTGATTCAGGCCCTACCTTTTACACAGAATGTGATTTCCATTTTGGTTCATTTATATTTTTCATCTGCAACAAGCATGATTGATTCAGAGTGACACTAGACCCCATGATATCCTGGAGTGGATATAACCCTTGATATTTTAAAAAATCGGCATGAGTGAGCATGTAGCTATTTGCTTTCCCTGAAATAACTTGTTGCTGCCTCATGACTCCAAGCTGTAACAAGGCAGTCTGTCCCTGACTGGTTGGGTGCCAGTTCAAAGAATTCCTAGTTGCAAGATTTATTTTTTAAAAAGGTTTATGGTGACTGTGCTCCAGAATCCACACTTCTTGCAGCAGAGATTTGCCTCATTGGCAATGAAATCAGGGGTCCTCATCTCTGCTCATCTTGGCTCCCCCACCTGTACACACACACACTGCCCGCCTGCTTGCTCGCAGCCTCGTGCAGATGGGTTTCTGTTTCAAGTTGGGAGCACAAACACTTGGGTTCAAATCAATCTGAATTCAGCAGGATCAAAAGCAATCTCCATGCAGATTGAGCCCAGCAGGCTTACGATCCTCTTCCCACAACAGGCAGCCTGTGAGGTAGCTGAGGCTGAGAGAGCCCTGATGTTACTGCTCTGTGAAAGCAGCACTATCAGTGCTGTGATGAGCCCATGGTCACCCAGCTGGCTACATGTGGAGGAATAGGGGATCAACCCCAGTTTGCCAGATTTGTTATTGTTGTTATGTGCGAAGTCGTGTCCGACCCATCGCGACCCCATGGACAATGATCCTCCAGGCCTTCCTGTCCTCTACCATTCCCCGGAGTCCATTTAAGTTTGCACCTACTGCTTCAGTGACTCCATCCAGCCACCTCATTCTCTGTCGTCCCCTTCTTCTTTTGCCCTCGATCGCTCCCAGCATTAGGCTCTTTGCCAGATTAGAAGCCACTAATTAACCACCACTAATTAATTAGTAATTAACCACTACAGCCCCCATGACCATTCATAACTGCCTAGAGTTACCTGGCCTTAGATCATCATTGGCTTGCCACACTTCATTCTCAATGTTGCGCATGAACTGGGAGGGAGTTCTGGGGAAACGTTGGAATGACTTCTGCATGTACTTCTCCCGTATACGCAGGGCACGGTACAGACCTCTGCAGACCAGCTCAAAGTCCTCCACTGTCACCTGAAAGATATCGTCGCCAAAACTTGTAGACCCATGGAGAAGATAAAACAACTGAGCATGCAAAAAGCATGTGTGATAAATATGGCAGCCCTTATGTTACTCTAGCACGACCTTATTGAATGGGGGGGGGGTGTGTGTGTGGCAGATAATGGCAGTGATGATGTTGGAGCCTCAAGGAAGCAATGTTGTTCCATAAGGGAGCAAACACAACAATATGTTTTAACAGCTGTCTCTCTTGAGAATTGCTTAAGGCTTGCCATGAAAAGCGATCAGGGATATCTCCAGTCCGAAAGACTGGAGCTATTTTAAGCACCAGGGTGGGCTCCACTTCTATTTCATCAATATCCCTTGACCCAGCAAATCCATCTCAGGGTTTGATTTATTTCTTGTAGGTTCAGGTTAGGCTAATCCAAGAACAGACACACAGTTAACCACAGTGACCAACCCAGCTATGAGTGAGAGGGGAAGAACCTTTGGGACTTTTTGAACCACCTCTCCCTTCCTATTCCACAGACTGGCTGTATTCCTCAAGGCTAGAAATGCAGGGTGATTGCAAAAAATAACAATTCATCAAGAACTTTTCTGTGTGATTGAGTTTGCTGCACAGTTAATGCACCTTGTCTTCCATTTTGTTGCATGTGGTCAACATATTTTCACTCAAGTTAACACTTTTCTTGCGAAGAAGAAGGGATCTGACCCATGTTCAAGCTTTCTAGCAACAGTATTTTATTCATGGGACAAAACTTTTCTTTCCTCAAGTCTGCTCAGCCATGTAACACATGGAAGGTTACATGAGGAGAGTGAAAAGGATCTAGAGCCTGGGGATGGACTTGGGTATGTTCAGCCTCGAAAATAGAAGGTTGAGAAGTGACATGATTGCTGTCTTTATGTATTTTAAAAGTTGTCACTCGGAGGAAATCAGGGAATGGTTCCTGTTGACAGCAGAGGATGAGACCACTGCATTAATGGGTTTAAACTATGTGTAGAACAGTACCAGCTAGATAACAGGAAACAAAATTTCAGTCAGAGTAGTTCAGCTGTGGAATCTGCTGCCTAAGAAGGTGGGGAGCTCCCCTGCACTGGTGGTCTTTAAGCAGTGGCTGGACATATATTTATCATGGCTGCTTTAAGGCTGATACTGCATTGAGCAGGGGATTGGACTAGATGGCCTACATGGCCCCTTCCAACTCTATGACTATCAGGCATTTATTGAAAAGAGAGTCTTGTGGGTCCTTAAAGACTAACAAAATTTGTTCCAGCATAAGCTTTTGTGAGTCACATTTGCTCATTTTGTTGCCTGGTCTCTTCATCAGATGCATCTGTTACATTTAAGTCAGCTCCAACTGATGAATTTTTATGCCGTGATGAATTGTGTTAGTCTTCACAATTATAGAGAAATATAGATGCACCGGGGAACCAATAAGGCAATAAAATATCCAAAATGGATTTATATAGAGTCTTCTATCTTCAGTAATTCTTTATTCTTTATAATTTCACACAAGTCCCGACACGTTTCGCGTTAGTATGACCTTATACTTTGTCAAGAGATTCTGTTGTGAAGTTGAAGTTGGTCCTAAAATATGAAAACCATTGTCCCTTGAAAAAGCTATAAGGCACGTCGGGACTTGTGTGAAATTATAAAGAATAAAGAATTACTGAAGATAGAAGACTCTATAAAGTCCATTTTGGATATTTTATTGCCATATTGTTCCCCAGTGCATCTATATTTCTCTATATTTGATTCTTCACTGGGACCTACCCCTCCCAGTTCATTATTTTTAGTATTCACACAATGCTACTGGTCCCCTGTTTAATGAAGAAGAAGAAGAGTTGGTTCTTATATGCCGCTTTTCCCTACCCGAAAGAGGCTCAAAGCAGCTTATAGTCGCCTTCCCATTCCTTTCCCCACAACAGATGGTTCTATTGTTGGTTCTACAGAACATCATGGCTGTCCATTAGTAATTATTATCACTATGTAATTTTGTGTCTGAAACAGCTATCTGAGTGATGTAGTGAGGAGGAGAGAATTGATTCTGCCCTGCCAGGAGATGGCTTGGCTACTTCAGCTACTGACCCCTGCTGCATAGTCCCCCGTGATCTGCACACGCTGGAATTTGGGGACAGCTTGATACTGAGCTGAGGTAGAGATGACCTCTTCAATGGTGGACAGTTTGGTTGAAGACTTTCCTGCAATTGGAAGAACCAAGGCAATGGTCTTCAGCCGCAAAAGCCTCTTCCTCCTTTGATGAATGATGAACAAAAAACAAATCAAATCCATTAGAATTGGTTCTATGTTATTCAGTTTACTAGAAAAGCAAGACAACAGTTATTGCTCCTATACATGCTTTGCTTTAGAATTGCTTCAGGCTTTGAAAATCTGTGCAGAGAGTATGGTTGCCAACTCCAGGTTGGGAAACTCCTGGCGATTTTAGGGTAGAGTCCTGTAAGGGGGGGGGACCTGAGTGGGGCATAATATAGTAGTATTTACCTTCAAAAGGTACTGTTTTCTCAAGTGAAAATGATTACTGTGGCCTAGAGTTGTAATTCCAGGAGGCTTCCAGGCCCTACCTGGAATATGGCAAAACTAGCAGAGATCTGGGCAGAGTCTGCACTTACTTTGTTTATTCCATTGTCAATCCTGTTGAATTCAGATCGCTTTGAACTCAGGTTCTCTCCTCCCCCCTCCCCATTGAAACAGGAAAGTCTTCTGCACGTGGTTAGGGTAGTTCAGAAGGGGGGGGGGAGCCAAGCCTCTTTCTTTCTTTTCTTGAAGGGGGGGGGGGAGAAGAGCCAGGCAGGGAGCCTCATTCTTTTCTTGGAGGGGTGGGGGAGAAGATCGAAAAAGGTAGAGGGGAAAGGAAAACTCTAGGACCGACAGAAGTTGAGAGAAATTAGGGGCTTCTCCTTTAAGGCAAGTTTGTCACATGGCCAGGTGTGGCCTATCAGAGGTTCTCTACCATGGATCTTGGTTTCCCAATCCGGATATTGAGCATTAAAAGCACTCTAAGATATTGCACAATAAAGGTAGGGTCACTCCGGATCAATTCTTCTTGCTGCAGAAGGAAAATTTAAATCGCCCAAAATCCAAACGGAAATCGCATTCTGTGTAAAGGGCAGGGACTGAATCGGTCTGGGGTTGGAATAAAAGCTCCGTGCAGTTTACATCCTGGTTAAAGTTTTAGGCTGGGTATTTAAATATTAGATTCTTTGGTTTTCCTCTTCTGGGATTAACCAGTGAAAGAACAGATTCCATGCTTCCTGTTGGAATTTGTCCTGATGTGACTTGATAACAATAACTTTATTTTTATAGCCCACACTTCCATTGCTCCTGGTTATTCAACCCCAGTTTTCCATGTCTTCTCTCCCTCCTATTTTACCGTTGGTTAGAGTCACTTTTGGTCTCCAGCTTGATCAGATGCTCCTGCATTTCATGGTGGGAGATGGGACAGACATCTTCCACATCAAAGGGGGAGATTTCATGTCGACCGCCTTCATCCTTCACTTCTGAAGCAAACACTTTCTCAGCAAAGGAGCGCATGGCATCATCCGTTTCTGTTGAGAGAAGGCAGTAGGCATTAGTCCAGTCTGGTGCCATTATGGGAAAAGAACGGAATTGTTTCACAGTTCTTACTGGTGGCCTGGGGACCTGAGCTGCTCTTTGAGAATACACAGGGGCCCTTTTCAGGCATTAATCTTCTGGTGCCATGACACATATATCTTCAGCCTTAGTAGAGGAGTGGTCAACTGGTACATGTCTACCTCACAGTGGTTGACTGACTCTTTCTCATTCCCCTTGTCCACCTTGATGTGAAGGTGGACAAGTTTGATGTGTAATGTCCTGCTGGCCCTACCTGCCACAGATTATCCAACTGTCACCTTCTGCTATGCTAATGGTAACTGTAGGTACTTGGTGTTTCTCTTAATCCCCCATTTCCCCTGCCCACCAGCAAGTGTCTTTGAGGTGCCAGCTCTGCCTGTCAGGGTCTACCCATTGGGCATCTGCATTTTTTAATGATAAAGTATAATAACAGAATGCCTGTAAACATACCAATGTCCTTCTCAAAAAAAGTGTAGGGTTGTTTTTTTGTTGTTGTTCATTTCTGCCATGGTGTATCCCAATATAAATTGATAAAATGATTGGAGGCACATAGGATAAGAGATTGAGAGCTACTAGGTAAAGAGTAACTTTTCATCAAACATGCAATCCCAGTATCAGAAGTTTAATGCCTGGAAAGCGCTATGGTCTGCATGTTGTTTGATACCACAGAGACCTGAAGAGCTTCCATATGAGTGACACTGGCCATGAACTGGAAATCAACCTGCACCATACTTCTGGGTGTGGCCTGAGGCTTACTGGAAGGCAGGCCACAGATACAGGGAGCTTTTTCAGACCAAATTGATCCATTGATTAGTCTCTCCCTCAGTAAAATTTACCCTGACCTTCCCAGGATTTTAGGGAAGGCTTTTTATCAGTCCTTCTACCCAAGATCCTTTTAACTGGAGATCCCCAGGGACTACATTTAGGGATATGAGGAGAGATTGGGAACAAGGGACAAACAATGGATGCAGAGATTCAAAATAGGATGGAGAAGATAAGTGATCTCCTCTTTGTCTCCACTTGACTGTTCTAGATTCTGAATGGTTATAGCTTGTCTTTCTCCATGTCCAAATACATGTGTAACACTGAGCCAGGTGACACGGGAATGAGAGTAAAAGGAGAAGCAAAATGAAGGCAGTTAGGGTTTGGTTTTCCACACCCAATGAGCATTCATGACATCATCAAAGTTTAGGCTACCAAGAAGGTCTGCTGTCTGGCAAAGCAGCTGATATGTCTGCTTGGGGAAGCACAATCAGGAAGATACTGAGAGAGCCTGATAGACTCTCACCCTTCAGAAATGATAGACCTCATCTCTTGGGCATGCATCAGTGCTGCTGCAGGGGTCTGTCTTGGACCTGGCCAGTGATGGTGCAGACCCATAAAGGAATGGGTGTCCCTTTCTTGGGTGTCCAAATATAACCTGTTTCTACCTACCAAGAACTATGAAATGGCCATAAACAGTCATGACCACCCATGTGATTCAGAAAGAAGTGACTTACCTGTAAGGGGTTTCCTCTGCAGAACTTTTCTCTGGAGGTCAGAGTCTGGGAGTAGGCTATTATCTTTATCCATTACTCAAACAACCTCAGTTAGGGTGGGGAAACTATGCAGAAAAGTGTAGGGCTCACGACTAGTTTGGGCCAGAGAATCCTAAGTTGTAGGCAGTCATAGAGCCAGACTTCCAAACAGCAGGCTTCTGCCCTTCTCACTGGAGCAAGGCTGTGACATGACAGCTTCTTCTTGCAATTAACAATGATGGGATGGGCAGGTACCCTTGCAGAGGTGGAAACACAAGCAGGCGCCTGCACAACTCTAGTACGGACCCTCCAGTTTATGGTATTTGTTAAGATTCAGCCAACTCAAGTGGCACCAGAGCAACTCCCTGCAAAAGGTGCATATGGATTTACAGCCGAATCATATGCATGCTTACACCAAAATAAATCACACTTAATTCAGTGAGACTAAGTCTGTAGGCATGGAATGCAGCTGCAACGTAATGGCTGCCAATAAAAGAGGGGAAGAAGCATCTCTTTCTCTTTTATTGACAGCCTTCTTAACTGCATTGCAGACGTATTCTGTGCCAACCAACTTTGGGAACCAACCAGCCAAGCATATGCTATCTGGAGATTAGCCGCTGTGTGCAAGCGCTGCTTTCATATGGAAGAAACAGAAGCACAATATAGTTCAGCAGACAATATGCAAATGGAATAAACACAATGTGCAAAAGATGTCATGGCAATGGGATGGGAATGCTTAAGGCCATGCTAGTGACAAGTGCGTGCAACACTACTTTCCAGGCAGACAATGCACGTGGAGAGTAAACCAGGAACAGCAGATTAGGAGATGGGAAATGATAAGGGACTCATTCTGCTCTGAGTCCCTAGTGCCTGCTTGGAGACACCAGATCTGTGTTTTCCAAGCAGCCACTGGTTCAGCTCAGTTCTATCCTGGCAGCAAATGCTTCAGGGACAGAGGATGCTAGGCAAAGTAGTCCATGCTCAGCCAGGCAGCCCCAGAAAGACAGTCGTTTCTCAGCAGGGCATCCTGCCAATTCCCAGTCTCCCAAACAGTGATTCACCAAGAGCCTGAGACGTAGACAAGCCTAGAGTCAGGTTCACAACCTCAGGTCAAGGTGAACACACCATCAGGAGACATCAGGCGTCGTTCATCCCCTTCTTCCTATTTCCCAAACAGGTAAGTCCACTTTATAGGAACAGGTTTTTTTCTAGCTAGTTCTCAAGTAAAACAAGAGACAAATTGGGCTGTATCATTTGTACTGAAGTCTCACACCTTAGTAAAGGACATGGAAGTAACCAGTCCTGAAAAACTTGTTGAGGTCCATGAACAAAAAGCACAAATCCACAAGTACATGAATACAGGTCAATGGGAGCTCAAAACACGTCATCAGAAGTCAGGAAGCAGGATAAAGGTTCTGTGTTATTATCAGTTAGGCTAAACCACTGATGGGTAAACTAGACCAGACTGATTGAGTGGCAGCTGGAAATAACAGCTACTGATTAAAGAATTTTAAGGGCAAGTGAGAGGTGAGTGTTTTGAAGAAAGTCTGAATCCTGAAGGAAGACGTCTGACTTCTGTGCTCTGTCTAAGCAGGTAGAAAAACTTTTTTACTGCTTTTGCTCAGCGGATAATTTTAGGGTCATTTCATATCACATTCCTGGATCAATTCTGCACATGGAAACTGGAGCAATTTGTGGATGCCTGACTGAACAAACGTGAGATACCATAGCTGTTGTTGGGACTATGATGGAAATAGTAAAATTTGTATAGGCTTCATATAAAACTTTAACCTATTAGTGGTTGGAATTCCACAAGAAGTTATCTGAGAGGGATTACAGAATGGGTAAAGCTTCTCTCAGATGTGAACCAAAAATCACAAGGAGACCATCCTTCTGCTATACTCCAGGCAAGCTCATCTCTGGATGAGTCTCTAGCTCTTGGCAATTGCTGCTGAGAAACAGACAGTCCCTAGGTTGCCATGATCATTTGTCTGTTGGACATTGCCAATGATCATCTGCTTGACGGGGCAGCAGAAGGCACAAAGAAGACCTCATAATACTCACGTTTCTCCTTCACTGCTTGAGATTAAAATAAAATAAAAAAGTGATGAGATCTCCAAGTTTAATCACATGACAAAGGTTTTACTTGTTGTCTGTATTTATACAGAGAAAAGAACACTTATATTTTTCAAGGTTTTCCTGAATTATTGTCTACACACATTGTACACACAAAAAAATTGCCGCCAATTAAGAAAACAGTTGAAGCAGCTTCCTCAGACTTCCTCACTGGTGAGGTCTGGTTTTGGATTGCAGTCCTTCCAATCCTAGTTCCAAATTCCAGGAGTTGCAAAGTGGTACCTGGGATTTACATCACCTACTTTTGGTAAATTCATTTGGGTTCACACACCTTCAACCTCCATGCATTCATAGATCCTATTGTGCAAGTGGTAACTTTGAACCCACAGGAGTTAGTGATGTAGCCAGCAGGAGTGACCCAAATCATCCTCACCCCAACAAACATATGAAAGGGGGCTGCTTCCATGCACAAATAATGCTTTGTCTCATTACTGAAAAAAGGAGAAAAAACTCTTGCATATCAGGCATTGGAGACACATTTGAAGATCAGAGAGAGCGACATGGCAGCATGACAGCAACATCAGAGACAGTCCTCATGAGAGGACCAGGATAAGTCCCACCTTCCACTACTTGTACCACGTGGCAGTGAAGATTTATCCCCTCTCCTTGATGCCGGGCCACCACCAGCATTAAACATCATCTTCCTGTTTGCCACTCTCCGGCTGACTATGCATGGGATGGGTGGCTGGGCTAGTGCTCGCATGTCAGTGGGGCAAATCCCAGCAGACGCATGACATGACTGTCAGCCTGGCTTCCTCCCATCCCTGGCCTGCATTAGAGAATCTTGGAAAATCAGCACTTCTTAATGCGGGCACCATCAGTGCCCATGCCAGGCTGGGCCTGTGTGTACGGTTACAGTATCCCTGAAGGAACACAGAACACCCCATTCAGCTTCACAGTGTCACCACACTACTTTATCCTCATTCCAGGACGCCCACGCCCCCACGCCTCTGCTAATGTGCAGTGCAGAACCGGTCTGCCCCAGAGCTGTGTGTGCGTACGCACAACTCTGGGGCAGACCATGTGCATTGGTAGATTTTGGCCCATATGCATACTCAGGAAGTGTCGGGGCATGCTGCCTTGCCACTAGGAATTGGCGACAGCCCAGTGTGGCCACCGCCATGCATAATCAGACAGTGTCACTCACCTGCCCACTCAAGCAAGGGGTAGAGCACTAATGGTAGCTATGGCCACCACACATCTCTCAGTGTTGTCTCCCTCTGTGGAGCCACAGTACCAATCACTGCCAGTTGACTGATGTAGGAATGGCATTGCAGCTATCATGTCCTGCAGAAAGCCTTACACTGAAGGTTGTCCTGATCTGTTTCCAGACAGACACAAGCCGCACTCTCTTGGTTTTTAGAAATAAAGTAAAGCATGACAAAGGCATTTGCTTATTCTATATGAGAATATGATCTTCAAGGGCGCAAAGCCCCATTTTCTGCCCATGGAGTACTTGCTTAGAAGCACCACTTCCTGGTGCCACTTGAGAGCAGAAAGTCTGCTCACTTTCAGTTAGTGAACTTGGCATTTGATGCTTGCAAGACACGCTACACAAGATTACTTCAACTGGAATTTTACAATGGAGCCCAATGGTTGAGCTACAAGAATAATTCTAAAATACAAATACTTATTACAATAAAGTGCACAAGTTAAGCATTTAAAATATCAATCACAATTGTATACTGCATATCATTTCACAAATTGATACACAGTATGCAATGTTGATTTATTGTTGTTTTTAAATTTTAACTTGTGCACTTTATTGAATAAATATTTGCATTTTTAAATTATCCTTGTAGCTCATCCTTCAGGTTCCTAATTTGTCTAGTTAGGTTGGGTTTTGTTTCCCTTTTTGGTTTTGTGTTTTAACCCTGGAGCCCCTCATTCCATGGATGCTATGTCCTTTTCACAAGAGATCTGGGCTGGACTAGATTAGCAAAGAGGCACAGTGTTATCCTTACAGTGACACTAGACCAGGATACACACCATGACATGCAACCGTTTAGGGTAGACCTGAAGATCCCTCAGAATTACAACTGAGCTCCAGATTGCAGAGATCAGTTCCTCTGGCCTGCTTGCAGGCTATTCTTTATATGACATTATACCCTATTGAGATCCTTCCCCTCCCATTTTTACAGGCTCCTGGACCTCCCACTTGGAATAATTTGAAGGCTGTTCCTAATTTTTGTCACTGTGATTGGTCTAAAAGTTTTGTGCTGTGTGTGTGTGTATTAATCACAAAAAGGAGACTATATGACCCTTTAAAGCTCAGAGCTCCATGTATGCTCATTAGAATTGCCGGACTGAATCAGTACTCCCATAGTTACAGTATTTGCTGGCGTATAAGACTACTCCCCCCCCCCTGAAAAACATGCCTCCAAGTGGGGGAGTCGTCCTATACGCCAGGTGCACTTCAGTTGGGATAGACATAGGTGCCCATAGTGGCCCATAGTACTGTGATAAGGTAAAGGTAAAGGTATCCTCTGTGCAAGCACCGAGTCATGTCTGACCCTTGGGGTGACGCCCTCTAGCGTTTTCATGGCAGACTCAATACGGGGTGGTTTGCCAGTGCCTTCCCCAGTCATTACCGTTTACCCCCCAGCAAGCTGGGTACTCATTTTACCGACCTCGGAAGGATGGAAGGCTGAGTCAACCTTGAGCCGGCTGCTGGGATTGAACTCCCAACCTCATGGGCAAAGCTTTCAGGCGGCTGCCTTACCACTCTGTGCCACAAGAGGCTCATAGTACTGTGATGTAATGTAACAAACTCTATATTTTGAGTGGAAATGTTGGGGGGGGGTCGTCTTATACGCCCAGTCGTCTTACACGCCGGCAAATACGGTACCAAACAAAGATCCAATCTCGCACTTTCAGTTCTGCAATAACAATGTTGTTGTGTATCTATTGCTGGGGTGCAGCTCCTTGCTTGATGCAAGGAAGAAAAGCATGGATGGAGAAAAGACAAACAGTATCATCTTAAACTCACTGACTGCAATGGGTTTGGAAGGGTCTAACTCTGGTTAGGAGGGCAGAAATTCTGTTCTACACTTAGTAATTGTCTTGCTTAAAAGCACGTGCAAGTACAAATGGTGACATAACTGCATTGGTTAAATATAACTTATCTTGTTCCAAAGAATTTTTTGCATGCTTAGCACTTTCACAGAAAACATCGGCAGTCCTGAGTGGGAGATTGCAAGAACTTCATGTGGCACGATTACTGTAGAAGAGCTTGCTCATTAGTTGTAGCTATTTGATTTTATTAAATAAAATTATAATATTATTAATATATATACAATCTACACATCTTTTTAATACAAATATTAGGGTGGAACTGGTTGAAACCTTTATTGAAATACTGTGCAAAGAAGGGGAAAAAGATATTTTAGTACCTAATTCTTTAACAGTATTGCCCTCTTCAGGAAATGTTGTTGTATGAATGGGGGAAAGTGATTGCTACTGTAATTTTTAAACTGGGATCCCTGTCATACAGGATGGTTAGATTTAGTAGAATACATGTTGTATGGCAAAAACAAATCTAATTATTCTAATCATTCTGTTCCAGGCTCTTTTAGACTATATTGCCATATCTGCACACAAAAGCACAAGATAATTCTGGAAAACACATGCTTGTAGACAAAAAGGAACTATATTTGAGTCTCACTTTAGAATTACTTTTGAGCATGTCATACAGGCCCTTTGAACCAAGGGCTAATTATGTTGCCCCAAATGATATTCAACCAAACCTCTGACAATCAATGGAAACCATATGGCTGAGCATGCCTGTGTCTTTTACACCTTGTTTGTATTATTACCACTGTTTTGGGGGCTGGGTTCTGCCAAATAGAATCTGAAGACTTCCCTGGTTAAATTCATACCGAGATTACTTATTTTGCACAGTTAATGGTCATTCCAGACCTTCCTTTAAGTTCTCATTCTTTCTGCTGTCTTTTCTAACACATTAAAAAGGAGTTTCCTTTGGAACAAGTTCCATAAGCTTGGGCAAATAGCAACTGCCTTGTTATATAGGAAGGCAGCAATAGCTACCTGGGCTAAGGTCTACTGTCATTTGAGGATGGGAGTTAGACCTACCTGGGACTTTCACCTGCGGCATTTTTCCTACCAGTTCAGAGGAGTCCTGAGCAACTGAGTGTAGGGCAGGCAAATGGATGAACAGAGCTGCACTTCTACTCAACACTCATTTTACTATTTATCACTCTGCTCTTGTAACCCAACTCTTCTTCTCTAAAAGGAGTGGAGAAAGCAGCAACAGACTATTTAAAGCCACAGCTGGGGAAAGCCTCATTTGCAACAGGTGAAGCTGTACATTGGGGTTAACTCTATTGGTTCTGGGATGCACAGATGGAGATAGAGAATCCTCAGGTCACAGAGATGGCTGCATATTGCCAGGATCTTTGCCACAAAGCAAGGCTTTGAATTAGCATTAATCGGGTGAGTTTTGTAATCCTTGAATGGAGCACAGAGTCGCACAGGGTCTCTTCAACTCCAATGGCTACCTTGAGTTGCAGAGGAGTACCCTGGTTCCATTCTATAAGTGTCTCCGCTGCATCTTTCCTTACAGAGTTTCTTGCTTTTTCAAACGGTTTTATCAGTCTCAGGTCAGCGGTGGACATAATGCTCCCTGGCAGTAAAGTTGTATCCATACAGCATAATGAAATTCTCCTATGTTGATAAGAATGTCCAAGAAATTAATGATTCCTATGCTGCAACATTTGTGGATACAGCCAAGGATAACAAATATAAATATTTGCTGCAATATAACTAATATTCATCATCAGAGCTAGTTTTAGTAGCTGTCTATTTTGGCAGACAGCATCCTAAAAAGCAGAGACATCACCCTGCCAACAAAAGTGCGTTTAGTCAAGGCTATGGTATTCCCAGTTGCAATGTATGGCTGCGAAAGTTGGACCATAAGGAAGGCCGAGCGTCAAAGAATTGAGGCTTTTGAACTCTGGTGCTGGAGAAGACTCTTGCGAGTCCCTTGGACTGCAAGGCGAACAAACCGGTCAGTCCTAGAGGAGATCAACCCTGATTGCTCTTTAGAAGGCCAGATCCTGAAGATGAAACTCAAATACTTTGGCCACCTCATGAGAAGGAAGGACTCCCTGGAGAAGAGCCTAATGCTGGGAGCGATCGAGGGCAAAAGAAGAAGGGGACGACAGAGAATGAGGTGGCTGGATGGAGTCACTGAAGCAGTAGGTGCAAACCTAAATGGACTCCGGGGAATGGTAGAGGACAGGAAGGCCTGGAGGATCATTGTCCATGGGGTCGCGATGGGTCGGACACGACTTCGCACATAACAACAAAATTTTGGCAGAAGCTCCAAAACAACTTACAATATCAGTCTCACAACCAAAACAACGCTGAAAAGCCAATGTCATGTTGTGGTTAAAATGCAAGCAATTTATACTGGGACATGTTGATAATGACATAGACCCTGGGAAGGCACAGACTTCACATTTCTGGGACTGATTGAATCCCCCCCCCCAAAAAAAAATCCATCGGAGCTACCAGTCACAAAATAGTAACTCAGTGGGTGGAGCCAAATGGCAGATTCAATAACAATTATACCAAGTCTACAATACTCTGGGGGCGGAGACCTCTCCTCTGTTGTTTTCCCAAAGGAAACCATACCCAACTGAAGTTGTAATTAGCCTTGTGGACGAAAAACATAGTTCCCTCTTTTTCCCCTGGAAGAGACAAACAAAGCTTTGATTGCTATGTAAAGGAGCCAACAGCACCCTTTCCCCCATCCACAGCATGTGTATACATAGGGGCAGAAGAGAGAGTATCCATCCAGAACAAAGATATCTATATGCATACACGTGCCTTCTTCACAGATAAGAGAAAAAGAGAAGCTTGAAAGGTAAAAGAAAAGGAAGAACAGGGAGCTACCTTTAATTGTTTGGAGACTGACTGGTCACTCTGAGTGACGTTCTGCACACAACTGAGCAGATTACGCAAATCAACTGGATTTATGCAAAAAAAAAAAAAAAAGTACTGCACAGGGCAACTCAGCGGCCTAATGAAATGCCAGGATTAATTATCTGGAGGGTTTCTACATCCCCAGCCATCTTAATGCATATGGGTTGCTAACTGCTTTCAAGGAAACAGAAAACTCCCCAAAATCATGGGAGTGCTATGACTGCATTCTATGAAGAGAGGCCACAGATCTGATAATTCATGAGAAGACCCTGTTCATTGTATGATATCCCATATTTCAAACCAAGCTCAGAAATCAGCTGTAATAGAAACTGCATAAAGGATCCCCTTTCCGAAGAGTGTACAAAGCAAACGAGGCCTTCAAAGCAAGCCAAGCCAGACACAGTCCATGAGGCACAGCTGTTTAGCAACTCCTTTGTTTTTACAATCCCAGGACAAATCACAACACATTATAGGGGGAGGGGGAACTTCTGCTCCTCTATCCAAGCCCTTCGGTCAACTGGCTGTCAGACTCAGAGCTTGGTGGTCACTGTTTTCTATCTTGGAAAAAGCTCTTATTCAAAAGTTGGCCAGCATACAGTGTGCCCCATATCTGCCTATAAAAATTGCTGTTGCTTCTAATCTTTCTGTCCTGAATGCCAAGAGCATCAGATTTGCATCTGAAACCAAGAGTGACCTTTAGGCTGCACAGACCATCTCAGTTATCTTTCAAGCTCCTGAGCCCTTTTATTTTCTGTTTAATGTAAAAGAACAAATTCACCACCTCAAGCTTCATGTATAGGATCAGCACAGAAGAAGCTTGCACAAAGCGTGTTGATATGAGGTAATGAACTATGTGTTGGCTCTCCCCCAACAACTGAAACCCATTTAAACCATATTTTTCCCACTCTGAATGAGTTTACTTTCCACATAGGCATGTGTACAATTGCTTTATGTTAAGGTACAGAAGATTTCCCTGCAACCTCAGTGCCTGAATTCTTAACCCAGCTGTTCATCTGCATCGGTCTTCTCAAGGTGCTGTGACTTTGTCCCATGAAGAAATTCAGGCTGAAGGTGCTGACAGCACCCAGAGCCCGGACTTCGCCACTTCCACTTGGACCAGGGCTCTTCACGGGATGTGCACATTCTCTGGTGAAAACAGGAAGACAGCTGAGAACACCCTGAGCTCCCAACCCTTCTAGTGTGAAGGACTTCCAAGTTGTAGTCTAAGAGAGTGCCAGCAAAGTCACTGCTTCTTTACATGCACAGACAAACGAATTTGCCAAGATCAGCACACAGATAAAGCTACATATTGTAATATATTCCCCCTACTCCCCCTGCCCTGTCAGAAGGTGTTTTATATATGTTATGGGCATTAACTTCACCACATAAAAGGAGGTAGTTCACAAAATATCATAAATCTGAGAAATGTGAAATCTAAAAACCAAACACCTGCCCCAATGATAAAAGGAGTGCCTATAGTTTTAAGAAATGGAAGCCCTTAGTGGCCATCACTAGGTAACCTCAGCATCCTAGGCTTGATCTCTATCGGTAAAAGACGGGGAAGGGCCCTTTCCAGGGCTGTTTTAGCCTTTGGAAGAGGACTCATTGGAGCCAAGCCTGGCAGCAACCATTGTGTGATTTGATACCACCTGATTCACATCAATAATCTGGGCCTGGCTGCTTGCTGCTGTGTAACAGCAGCCTCCCTATGGAAGCCAGTGTGATGCAGCTATTAGAGTTTCAGAGTAGGACCTGGGAGACTCAGGTGCAAACCAACTCTAATCAAATCTTCCATGGTGGCTCACTAGGTGATGTTGGACCAGTTACATACTTTCAGCCTAACCTCACAGGTTTGTTTAGAGGATAAAATGGAAAGAAGAAGGATGTAAGCTGCTTTAGTCCCCACTGTGGAGAAAGGTGGGGTATAAATAAATGGTAAATTTAACAGAAGGCATGAGATAGATTAAAAAGTTTGTGAATGGCTGAGAAGGAACGAATGAGGCATGAGAAGGGAAGACCTTATGGGGGTTTCCATGAGGAGAGAGAAGGGAAATAATGTGTGGAAGGTCCTGCAGGGGGAAGAATTGTGACCTCCAACAAGTCCTTGAAGATTCTCTACCATGTAAATGGGCCAGGCCCAGTGGATGGCACCACACAACTGGACCATAGTTTTCCTAAGTAGTGGCTGGAGGGGATGGGATGAAGACCAGGAGGCAGATGAAGGTTGGTTGGCTGTTGGGTGAATTGTTATTGTTGTTATGTGCGAAGTCGTGTCCGACCCATCGCGACCCCATGGACAATGATCCTCCAGGCCTTCCTGTCCTCTACCATTCCCCGGAGTCCATTTAAGTTTGCACCTACTGCTTCAGTGACTCCATCCATCCACCTCATTCTCTGTCGTCCCCTTCTTCTTTTGCCCTCGATCTCTCCCAGCATTAGGCTCTTCTCCAGGGAGTCCTTCCTTCTCATGAGGTGGCCAAAATATTTGAGTTTCATCTTCAGGATCTGGCCTTCTAAAGAGCAGTCAGGGCTGATCTCCTCTAGGACTGACTGGTTTGTTCGCCTTGCAGTCCAAGGGACTCGCAAGAGTCTTCTCCAGCACCAGAGTTCAAAAGCCTCAATTCTTTGACGCTCGGCCTTCCTTATGGTCCAACTTTCGCAGCCATACATTGCAACTGGGAAGACCATAGCCTTGACTAAACGCACTTTTGTTGGCAGGGTGATGTCTCTGCTTTTTAGGATGCTGTCTAGATTTGCCATAGCTTTCCTCCCCAGGAGCAAGCGTCTTTTAATTTCTTTGCTGCAGTCCCCATCTGCAGTGATCTTGGAGCCCAGGAAAATAAAATCTGTCACTATCTCCATTTCTTCCCCTTCTATTTGCCAGGAATTGAGAGGGCCGGATGCCATGATCTTTGTTTTCTTGATGTTGAGTTTCAAGCCAACTTTGGCGCTCTCCTCCTTCACCCGCATCAACAGGCTCTTTAGTTCCTCTTCACTTTCTGCCATTAGAGTGGTATCATCTGCATATCTGAGGTTGTTGATATTTCTCCCTGCAATCTTGATCCCAATTTGTGACTCCTCTAATCCCGCATTTCTCATGATGTGCTCTGCATACAAGTTAAATAGGCAAGGCGACAGTATACAGCCTTGCCGAACTCCTTTCTCAATTTTGAACCAGTCAGTGATTCCATGTTCAGTTCTCACTGTTGCTTCTTGACCTGCATATAAATTTCTCAAGAGACAAATAAGATGCTCTGGTATTCCCATCTCTTTAAGAACTTGCCACAATTTGTTGTGCTCCACACAATCAAAGGCTTTAGCATAGTCAATGAAGCAGAAGTAGACGTTCTTCTGGTACTCCCTAGCTTTCTCCATGATGGAATATTGGGTGAATAGGAAGCAGGAAAAGGGGAGAGGCTTTTCAGGGTAGAGAAAGAGAAAATAGCAGAGAAGGGGAAAATGACCCCCCCCCCCCAAGTCCTTGTAGGTTCCCACTTGTATCTGCGTAAGATGCAAACAAGACAAGATGTTTTTTTTCAAAGTTGGGTCTGGGTTCCCATACATCATGCTGCTGGGAACTTATTTCCCAAATATTCAGACTGAGGATACGATGCAGGGGAAGAAGGGGCTGAAACATACATACACCCCTGCCATTTTCCTGACCTGAATCATCCCCTGAGATACTACTTGAGCACCCTTAGGGAGCTTAGTGTATACTGACTGGGTTTGAATCAGGGCCCCACATGCTCGGAAAGCGAGTCCCCAGCAGCACAGTGTATGGCTAAGGTTCTTAGAGTATGGGCAAAAGTAGGGTTGCCGGCCTCCTGGTGGGGCATCTCCTGGAATTACAACAGATCTCCAGGTGAGAAAGAAAAATTCCCCTGGAGAAACTGGTTGCTTTGGAGGATGGATTCTGTAGCTTTATACCCTGATGATGTCCCTCCCTTGCCCAAACCCCACCCTCCACAGGCTAGCCCAATTTTGTGAGAACTCAGAAGCTTAGCAGTTGTCCCTGCTTGGTATTTGAATGGGGGACCACCAAGGAAGCCCAGGATTGTGGCACAGAGGCAGGCAACGGGCGACCACCTCCGAATGTCTCTTGCCTCAAAAACCTCACAGGGTCACTGTAAGTTAGCTGTGACTTGATGACAGAAACAAAAACTTTTAGCTACTACTCTTGCAATGTACTTGTGCAACTGATGAAATAGGTTATGGTGTAGGAAAAGCTAACACTGCAATACACTAGAGATTGCGGGAAATTCTTTTCTCCCTTGCTATTACGCTCTTCATCAATGATCCCAAGACTTCAACTATCCATGAAGCTTTCTGATACTTTATTCCCACTAAATATAACTGTATCACACCCCACCAGTAACCACGCGCACAATGTTTTGAAAAAGGTTTCTAGTGAGTACAATTTATACAGCCACAAAGACTGGCCATTGCAGCTGCTTTTAACTGGAGCAGTTTTGCCACACCCCTGAAACAGGAGGGTCTGCTGTGGATTACTAAATTACTCCTGAGGCAGAATTCTCTGCATTTAGAGCAGATGTGCCCTGAACAGTGACACATGCAAAGACACAGGGGACAGGCTCTAGAGGAAGAAAGAAGAGTTGGTTCTTATATGCCACTTTTCCTGAAGGGGGCTCAAAGCGGCTTACAGACACCTTCCCTTTCCTCTCCCCACAACTGACATCCTGTGGGGTGGGTGAGGCTGAGAGAGCTCTGATATTCCTGCTCTGTCAGAACAGTTTTATCAGTGCTGTGGCGAGCCCAAGGTCACATATGTGTGCGCATATCAAATGACTCAGAGGTCAAATTTCTTGTGCAGTTAAAGTATGTAGGGAGCAATAAACACCACGGCTGGGGTCAGACCATGTACATACTAGACCTACCTGCAGAAGCTTTAATGGAAAGAGATAGAACACAGTCACTCCAGCAACAAGGAACCGTAGTCCCATTCCATCAGAATTCTGTCATTTTGTTTATAGTCTGTCCAGCCACAGCTCTCCATGAAGGCTTGTGAACTTGTCCAGCACAGCATCTGCCAGTCTTCTGTAAAAGAGCTTCTTTGAACAGAGATATAGAATCAAGCATCATCAACACTGAAAGACAAGAGTGGGCTGAGCTTTCAGGGAACTGATGTTGATGCTTATATTTGCTTTGCAGTACCTTCTATCCCCTGGTAGAACTGAAGCTGTGGGGCAGGGAAGGGTCAAGTACCTTTAAAAACATGCCAACTGAAGCCAAGAATTAGGAAATCCAGTGAAGTGTCCTATCTACTTCAGTGCTGTAGTGGCACCATTGACATGCCTTGACTTGAGACTCTTCTTCTCTTCCTTTACCCTGCTTTCCCTTTCTCTTTGTTAATTTGTATAGTTCTCTTTTTTTGTATATGTTGTATTTTAAAAACTCTAAATATTTTTTTATTTTTAAAAGAGAGAGATGCCTTGACTTGAGTTAATGGAGTCAGGGCATCTCGATGCTGCTGCTATAGCTCTGAACTGCTAGATCGGTTTAGTACTTAGAACATTTAGAATGTTCAAAAAACTGTGAGGAAGACCTCATGGTGAAAACGCACAGGGAGAGGAAGCAGCCCTCTTTGAAATGACCATAGGACTTCAGAGATGGCTCATTGGCAGAAGGAAATTTGCCATATGAATCCCCCATTTCTGTATCACTTCACTCGAAATCAGGCCACTAATGAATAACATCCAGTTTAGAACAGTAATGTGAAAATCTTTTAGGACATTCCCAGTCTAGAACATGAAGTGGTAGTCAGTGTATTGTCCTTACCACCATCACTCTCAAAAACACCACACAGAAATTTTGTTAAAGCTTTTTAAAAAAACAAAAATTGAAACATATAAAAACAATGTGGAGAAATGGATTAGATGACAATAGCCCTCTGATGATGTGTCCTTCTTTATTGGTAAGGATGATGATTGGGAATCCAAGTGTATCAAGTGGAGACCTCTTCTCATACCCACATACAAAACAAGAACAAGTCTTCACCAACCGCCTAATGAGCTGTGGTGTTTCATTGGGGAGGGTGGAGGGGAGCTGGAAATTAACTTGCTATATAGCAAGGGCATAGCCACAGGGCCACCGCTGACTGACTGGGAAGGGAGAAAAAGAGGAGTGCTAGGGTGAGACTGAGTTTGTTATCTTCCTAACTGAAGGAAACACATTGACTAGGATCCTCATTTCTATTAGCTGCCACAGAATTACACGCCATCACCATCACAGCTTGACTGATTTGGAACCGAAACACAAACTATCATGCAGTCTCTTTATACAAGGGAAAGAAGTACAGAACGAGAGTGGTTAGTTTCTGCATCATACACATTCTGACAATAGGCAACTCTAAAAAGAATAACAGTGCAGTGGACTTTGACACACACATAAACAAACAGAAAACAACAACACATGCATAAAATTACATTTAAACATCCCAGCTCTCACGTTCATTAGCCACTCCCAAGCCATACACTGGAGCTTTTCATCACAAGCATTCAAGTTGATGTAGTGGTTAAGAGCCAGCTTGGTGTAGTGATTGAGAGTGGTGGCCTCTAATCTGGCGAGATGGGCTGGATTCCCTGCTCCTCCACATGCAACCAGTCACAGTTCTGTTAGAGCTGTTTTCAGAGCAGTTCTGTCAGAGCTCTCTCAGCCTCATCTCACAGGGTGTTTGTTGTGGGGAGAGGAAGGGATGGCGATTGTAAGCTACTTTGAGACTCTTTCAGATAGTGAAAAGCAGGGTAGAAAAACCAGCTCTTCTTCACATGCAACCACGGAACTAGGTCTGAGGGAATGCAAGTGCCAAGTTTGCTTCACGTTTGACAAATGAGAGCACCATACTGGCTAATATTTTAATATGGGCTTCTCAAATGTGTTCGCACTTGCTAATATGCAGAAACCACAGCCAGATATGACACTTAATCTTCAGGTTCCTGAAGAGACCACATTTGAAAACAGCAAATGCTAGCTAAGGGGGAAAATGTCCTTTGCCTGCTTGTGTTTTTTTCAAGTCCAGCATTTTAATGCTGTGCCACTACTGTGCCTTGAATGGCTGCATGAGAGCTACCTTTCCTCACCCCAATGCATCTGCTGGATTTGTCTACCATACAGTTGCTCTAGACACAACATCCCTGACCCAAGGGCTGGAGGGAGCAACGAAACACTACTGCCCCTTGTTACACAGGCTGGGAAAAATACATAAGCAGGTCCTTTATCAAGTTCACACAATTTTATTGCTCAGAAACATCTACCCCTGAATAGACACCCCTTCCCTCAAGCACCTTAAGGCTTGGGCTTGAATTGTCATGGTTTAAGCCAGGGGTGCCCACAGGTGCCATGATGCCTGTTGACTCCTTTTCTGGTTCCCACCCAGTGTTTTTAGAAAGTGAGCAGGACCAAGTGGAGCTTTGGGCCAGAGAGCCAGCTTGTTAAAGTGGTTAGGACTGTAGACTCCTAATCTGGCAAGCCAGGTTTGATTCCATGCTCCCCCACATGCAGTCAGCTGGGGGACCTTGGGCTCATCATGGCACTGATAAAGCTGTTCTGACTAAGCAGTAATATCAGGGCTCTCTCAGCCTCACAGGTGTCTGTTGTGGAAGGCAATTGTAAGCGCTTTGAGACTCCTGGCATATAAGACCCAACTTTTCTTCTTCTGATTGGCCATACAGATTTTTTAAAATGTTGCTTGGACACTAGCTGCCACCAAAGCACAAGAATCTTCACTATGTGATTGAAGACGAGATGGAGCAACCATTTTGTAGCTGGCTTCTATTCCTGCAGCAGTCATTTTATGGCAGCCATTTTGTGGCTGCATCCACCATACTGTTTTAGAATTCCAAAGGTGCCCTAAAAGATTGGGTTAAGCCACATATAAGGTATTTTACACAGACTGCCATAAAACTTTCATCACGTACCACAGTTTAGAAGCAGACTTTCAGGCACATATATGTTAGAAACGATACATCACAGCCATATTAGGCAACAAGAAAGTTATTTTTAGGAAACAGTTGTCCAACAACATATGAGGTTTATGATTACACAGTTATTTGCTCCTAAGTCTTCAGCATGTGCAGTAAACTGACCATGTAACAGAATCACCAGGGAAAGGTTTAATATCTAGAACTTGTTTGCACTGCTGTCAAACCCCTGACTTGTTGAGTCTCCATCATGCAATCAGAGCAACAATCTGCACACAGGAAAGAGCAATCACAGCTGCATGATTAACAGAGCTGCCATGATACCTTGCATCAACACAACATAATATTTTTTAAATATTCCATTGCAAGCTGAATGATAAAAGAATGGTGGTTCAGAGAAATTCATTCTTGGAGCTTACGTATTTCAGAAAATAGTGGTTATCGATTTAGTTCCCAGTGAAGGAAGAAAATGCTATAGTTGTTTACAAAGAACCATGGCCTGGCAGCACATAGGTTAGCATAGCATTCCATATGTCCACTTCTTGTTCCAAACAGCATTAAGATGGACCTTGACTATTAAATTGATTTTCTTCCTTGTTCTGCCCAAGTTCTTTTGAGTTACTAGACAGCAGTGACCTGGAAATGGTTCTCAAATGCCATTAACATTCTCCAAATATCCCACAAATACATTAACGAGTGGTAGAGAGGCCATTCTGGATAAAATAACAACTAATGAAGGGGAAAATCTAATTAAAACTAGAAGTGCACTAACACTAGGACAACTCACTCCTCAATACATGGTCCACATATGGCCATGATTGGCATTGGAGTAGGTGCAAACTGTAGTAGCATTCACAGCTGTTAGCTGGCCTTGGTGGGAAGCACCAATGGTTTCAAGTACCAGTAGAAAACCTAGATGGCATTGAATTCTAGAGAAGGGCTGCAACTCTGCCAGACACCCCCACTGGCTCTTTCAGATCGAACTTAATGGTGCAGAGAAGTCCCAGAGCATGACTTATGGCTGAGGAGTGGCCCTACTGCATGCCTAAAATACCCACCTTCTATCCTGGGCATGTCCAGTTAAAAAGATCTGTGGCGCTGGGAACAGGACCTCTGCTGAGCCCCGAGATAAGAACTGTTAATCACAACAGATAGATCAACCGCCTGCCTCTAGGTGAACAGCTTCTATACTGAGGATGGGCCAGCCAGAAACCAACCCTACAACCTAACAGCCTGGGACGGCAAGGTTTAGAAAGGAGAAAGACCTCGGTATGGCAGAACGCCTTCCACAGCAACTCTGGTCTTCAGGGGAAGTGCAATGAACAAGGGAGTGATTGATGTAGTCCGGAGATCTCCAGCACCCACCTGGAGTCTGGCAGCCCCATCCAAACGAGCCAAGCTGAACGGAAGAGGTCTCCTGCGGGTCGGCAGGATGCAAGAAATGCGGCCCTGGTTTAAGGTGACCAGATTTTAACATTGGTAAAGTGGGACACCATTGACTGGGGGGGGGGTCTTGATTAAAAATTTGGTCTATATGGAGCAACAAAAAATTTCATAAAACACATAGAATGCAAAAATAGTATTGTAATATGTATTTTTTACTTGCAACATAAGTACAATTTGCCAGGTGCCCCCAGATGTCCCTCCAAAAATGGGACAATCTGGTCACCTTACCCTGGCTGCCTCCAGAGGTGCCTGTCGCTCAGAGCAGCCCCCCCCCCCGCCCCCCGAGGCACAGTGGGCCGTCATGGCCGGGCGGTGGAAAGACCCTCCAGGGACCCCAGACCGCCCAGGAGCGGCCTCCCATCTCCACAGCCTCGTAATGTCGACTCACAGAGTGGGAAACAGCTGAGGAGGCGGGGAGTAACCGAGGGGACGAGCTGGTTGAGGGGGTTTGCTTTGTCCTTTGCCTTTTGGTCTCCTCCCAGCCATGTAAAAAAATAATCTCCTGAAAATCCTCGATGCTCAGCTTCGTAACTTTTACGACAGTCATCTGCAGGATCAATAAGCATTCCTATAATTTGTTTTATGATAGGCTTTGCCTCATTAGCTGCCCTTAAGGCAATTTAGGTTTCACCTTGCCCTCTACTGTCCCTTGCATTCTGACCAGCCGGCTCCAGCTGTCTTTGGAGGTGCTTGCTTTATTTTCGAGGACCTGAGGCAACTTTTCCCCCTTCTGTTGAATATTTTTGAGGTGGGAAATACAAGGGTATAGAACAGTGATCTCTGTGCTATTGGATATCCTTGAGTTCTAGTTTTTTGAGAGGACAGGCGTGTTCTTTGTTAAGTCTCCCTCCCATCATTTTATAAACTTCTACTATCATGTCCCCCTGTTTTCCTCTTTCTGAAAAACTCTTCAGTCTTTCCTCATAGGAAAGGTGCTGCACACCTCTCATCTTTAAAACTTTACATGGCATTCAAAATGGGGAAGCGCCATATATCTGTACAAGGGCATTATAATATGGTCAGTTTCCTAAAGATCCCTTAAATAGAGCTGACTTTTTTCACTTCTCCAGCACACTGGCTTGACACTTCCATTGAGCTACCTGTGGCCCCAAGATCTTTTCCGCAATAGCCTATACTTGAAGTTGGGATTTTTTTTGTCCAAGTGTGCATCATTTTACACTTAATCAAAACTTCATTAGGTACATTGTTGCCCACTCACCCAATTTGTGGAAAACCTCCTGGAGCTCTTCACAGTTAGCCTTGGTTTTTACCATCCTGAATAATATTGTGTCATCTGCAAACTTGGCCATTTCACTGCTCATCCCTAGTTCCAGTTCATTTATTAACAAATAGTAATAACAGTCTTCATTACCAGCAAGAACTGTCCATTTAAACACACTCCTTACTGCTTGTTTAAACAATTTTTAATCCATAAGGGAACCCCTTATCCCATGACTGTTAAATTTATTCAAGAATCTTTGGTGAGGTACTTTCTCAAAAGCCTTTGGAAAATCCAAGTATGTGTTTACTGGGTCACCATTGTCTATATGCTTACTAATTTTCTCAAAGAGCAGCAAAAAGTTGGTAAGACTTGCTTTTTCAGAAGCCATGCTGATTTTCCATCAGCAGGGCTTGTTCCCCTACATGCCTAACAATCATCTCTTTGATTAGGTTCTATTAGTTTGCCTGGGGCAGGTACTAGGCTGATAAGCCTTTTTTCCTGGTTCCCCTCTAGGCCCCCTTTTAAGCATTCACTAGTTTCCAGTGTTCTGATATAGGTGGTTGATAGGTTACATGTAAAGGTAAAGGTATCCCCTGTGCAAGCACCAGGTCATGTCTGACCCTTGGGTTGATGCCCTCTAGCATTTTCATGGAAGACTCAATACGGGGTGGTTTGCCAGTGCCTTCCCCAGTCATTACCGTTTACCCCCCAGCAAGCTGGGTACTCATTTTACCAATCTTGGAAGGATGGAAGGCTGAGTCAACTTTGAGCCGGCTGCTGGGATTGAACTCCCAGCCTCATGGGCCGAGCTTTCAGACTGCATGTCTGCTGCCTGACCACTCTGCGCCACAAGAGGCTCTAAGGTTACAGGTTAGTAAATCAACTGTCTCACATTTGAGTTCTCCAAGTGTCTTCAGGTGGATTTCATGGAGAGTTTACAGTTTTTAATGTCCCCAGGAGGTCTAGAAATGTCACCTCATTCTTAATTGTTCAGACTCCCTTCTTGAAAATAATGCCTGTGGTGTGGGTACATGCTCCACTCTTTCCATAATGAACACAGAAGCAAAAACTTAATTGAGCTTCCCTGCCATCTCCCCATCTTCCTTTCTTGTTCTGACTCTTGAGGATCCCCGTGGCATAGTCGCCATGATCCCCAATCCCACACCGCCTCCCTCAACCATGCAATGCTTTGGCCAGTGACCACTCTGTCTCCAACCACTGTGCCCTTTGTCAGCCTGGTTTCCTTTTTCCACTGACCAATCCTAGTATAATTGCTTTCTCCATTGAGTTGGATCACATATGGCCCACGTGAGTGAGCTGGAGTTTTATGATTGTGCCTACCAGTGATATATCAGATTTTCCATGCTATAGTATTTCCTTGTTTGTGACTTTTGCTGTCCATGGAACCCGCAAGAGCCTTCTCCAACACGAGTTCAAATGAATAGATTCTCCTCGTCTGATTTTTCATCATCCAACTTTCACAGCCATAAGTGGCTGCTGGAAATATGATAGATCTAACTCATCAACATTTGGTAGTCAGGCTTATGTCCTTGTATTTTCATGTTTGGTTCAAGCTCATCATTGCTGAGCGACCCAGGGCAATTCAACGTTTCATTTCCATTTGGCAATCAACAGTCACATCAATTTGAGATTCAAGAAAAATGAATTCTGGAATGCATTCAGTCTCTTCAACTTCAACTGTTATTGTGACATGTCTGTTTTTTGCAGTGTTGTTTTTTTTGTCTTTTTAGTGTAAGAAAAGGCCAAGGCCAAATTTCTTACTTACATCATTGACCTTTTATCATCTGTTCTGGGTCTTCCTTAATTTCTGATAGTAGGGTAGTGCCATCAGCATACCAAAGATTTATATTCCTTCCTCCAATCTTAATTACAGTGTTTGATTCTTTGAGTTCACCCTCATAATAATCTCAGCATACAAGTTAAACAGGAAGGTGGAAAGAATACAATCATGGTGCACTCCTTTCTCTATTCAGGGTCACCAAATGTATTCATTTATTTTCAAATACACTTTGTTATTCATAGATTTTTTTTGTGCAGAGGTTACCATTGAGTACCTAATGTATCTTGTCTTCTGTTTACTTTCATCTAGTAAAAATATATGCAGCCCAGCCCCAGGTTCTTTCACGCTAGTCTCCCAAAGCTGTTGGCTAGCAGAAGAGAATTGTGTTTTTATATACGGTGGCTTCCTGCAAACTTGTGCAAAAGTCTATTTACTACATCAGATGGAGGAGAGGGCCCTTTTCTAGCATCTGTTAACTTTAGTTCTTTGCAGTTCTTGTTATACAACGTATGTTACTTATTTCAGGACTTGGCTACATTACAGAAGGTGCTGTAACTTAGATTCCAAATAAAGAAAAGGATATATTAAATCAAATTAACACATGCAAAGGGATTATTGGCAATTTTTTAAAAATTCCTCAAATAAAATCATAGCACACACAACCTTAAGAATCAAGTAGCCTTGTGCACTTCGGCTGCCAAAGCTGCTGTTCATGCTCAAAGCGGCCAGCACTGCAGCGTGGGGGTGGGGGGGGGCAGTGCTGAGTCGTGCACCGCCACCAGCGCCACCCCTCCCCCGTGCCACGGTGCTGGCTGCTTCAGGCATGAGCGGCCGCTTTGGTGGTCGAAGCGCACAAGCCTAGAATCAAAATCAAAGTTATGGACTTATTTACTATTATTCAGTGTATGATACATGTGAAGGATAAACCTCCTGCAACTGCTCCTCTGCATTGTGTAAGTCTTTCTACCTAGGTTAACAAAGCTACAATCTAGAAAGCTAGATACGTATGCACAGGGCACAACTCCACATCTAACAAGTGCTTTTGAAAGTCTCTAATACTACTTGCATGACTGGAAAACGGTTTTGTTTAGATATGACGGCCGTTTTAAAAAAGCTTTCAAATGCGTTGTCTGGGTGCACACAGTGGCCCATATCCAACTGTGTCATTCCAAAGACTGAAGGGCACTTGTCTTCTAATGATTTTTGCGGATGTTACTCCCAATGCAACTATGATGGTTTCCATAAAAAATAATTTCAGGGGCTTAGTGTGGCAAGCCTTAATAAAAATCAAGTGCACATAAGTCTTCCAAACAACACAGTTGTCATTGTAGTACATGTCTTTAAGGACAGTCAAATTAGCAGCTCATGGATCCGATCAGGCCCTCACATCTTAACAGTTCCCAATGACCCAACCAAATTTTAAATTAAAGTTTGGTATAAAAGCATTCTATTTCATTTTTAAGAAAAGCCAAATTGCATTTCTTTAAATACTGCCCCTTTGGCTTCCAGGGAGTACCACTGCTATTCTACTCCTTGGGTTGAGGAAGGGAAAGTGTTTCTTAGTATTCACCTCCAACGTTGAACTGGATATCTTTTAAGTTATGTGTCCCCTTTAGCGCTGCTGATTACTTTCTGTTACATTTATTTGAGGGTGATTACCTTGACAGCACAAAGAATTCTGGCCCTTAGATCAGTGTCTGGGGAGCAGAGTGGTTTGAGTGAGTATACTGAAATTGGCTAGCACTATGAAGGTATTGTTAGACTAGGAGCGGCTTAATGAAGACTTGCAAGATCAAAGCAATTTTTCAAAATCAGTAAAACTTTATTCTATTTCCATTCTTTGCCATTAACAGAAAAATTGGAGAAAGCAATGTTTGTTTTACAAAGATAATGCATCTCCCAGAGAAGAAAAACCCTAAATTGAGAATAGAGGTAACATGGGGGGAAAAAAACACAGTACTGTCCTCTATTCAAAGAAAATAACTCCTGATCTTTTTGGTTAAAGTAATACTTAGACCAATCATTCAGTTTGCTTGCTTGATAAAGTGTGGCTGGGGAGGAGGAAGGGGGGGAGAAGGGCCTGGAGGGAGAAAAAAAAAAGCACACAGACATCAACTATTTCACCTTGATGAAAGTCTCAATACAGCTATGGAAAGCCTAAGTATTCTTTTACAGTACACTGGGTGCTGGCTGCAAAAAAAAAAATCACTTCAGGCACAACTTTTTAAATTTTTTAATCAGTAAAATAAACTGGGTTCAGAAGCTGCAGTGTTCTAAGCAGCAGCAAATTTGTGCATTGTTTTAAATATTAAGTTACCACACTGATGGCACACCTCATCCTTATGAAATTCTGCACTACACATGCTAATTGAAGGTAACAAAAACTATGTCTACTCTGGAAGATACTTTCAGTGAGATCTAGAAGAACTTTGCTTGCTCTATGGACTCAAGTTTAAGTGAGACATAAAAAACATTTTAACATTTGGCCATCAACTTAAGGAACTTGTTTGAGTGCTCATACAGGATTTTATATAAGGAGTTACTATATTCATCCTCATATGGTCCTCAAAACTGGAGAAAAATGAACAGGAAATTATCCTCTCCTATCTTGGAGAGGGTAAAGCAACTGAAACCTAAGGCATAAGACCTTGGCAGAAGTAAATTAAGGAAAAAAACATAATATTTCTTTTCAGTGCAGAATTTCATAAGGTCTACCAGAGTAGAACTTTCTATAATGTTTACTTAAAGAGGCAAAGTAGAGTTGCAGTTACCAGTTGCGTTAAATGCACCATTCAAAAAGCTTCTAAAATGTGATACTATAAGGCGCCACCTTAGGTTCTCCAGGATGCAACTGTGCATATTTTAAAACTGTTTCATAAATTTATTTTTAAACATAACATGAGGAAGGTGTTAAAACTGGTGTAATAGCTCCTTCCTACTTGGAAGGGATGAATACAGGGATATTCAATACCCTTCACCAGACCCCACCACTTGCTCAGATGAAGTTATTTGCTTTGTGACCAGTTAGTCGATAACACCAGCTTGACGAATCTTTCTCTCTGCAACAAATCCCTGCAAATTGGAAACAAATTTGTAAGTGCAAACTGGAACCAGCAATCACAAATGAGATATGGGTGCAGAGCTATTATGCTGTCTTGCTACCAACTACATTTTGAGAAACCAAAACATTTCCACCAATTAGATCACTTTGAACTCATGTACTTCACTGTATCATTGAATGCTGCTACATGCAACCTGATTTCCCTACTATTTATACCTTCCGTCTGGAGGAAGACACCATCTCCCCTATTCTGCAGAAACCCTTGCTTTATCAATTTTAACAAAAATCTGTCCCTTTTCCCTTCAAACCTCCTAAGGCTCACAATTTACTCCCATCATACTGATATTTACTATTACCATCAATCAAAACATGCCATTTCTATCCCTGGCATAAGGCCTGCACCTCAGTAAGACTTGCGGACTATCTATTCTTATAAGATTGGCTGTTTTAAGGTGGAAAGCAGCTGCTAAGCACAAGCCCCATCAGGCAGGGATCTTGCCAACTTTCTTGAAGTGGCTTAATTGAGACCTCTATTTCTGTCTTTAATTTTCATATCGATGCCCACCACTTTACTCCTTGGCTCTACCAGTCACATGCCTCAAGGTTTCTTCCTCTCAAAGACAATTCTGCCTAATCCCCTTAACTAACCCCTATGTGTGATATTTCCTCCTTCAAACCCATACTATACAGATTATCTTTTAAAACCCACCTCTGACAACTTAAGCCCTATTTCTGACTAGAACCAGGTTTGCTTACATTCATCTCATCTCTTTCTCTGTATTAGATGCCATTTTTACCTTTTTGACTTTCTAGTCATTCTGAATGTAGGGAAAACTTTGGACAAAGTGTGCCAACTCATGCACTAGCTTGGAAGAGTGGCAATGATTATGATCCTGGGAGGCTGCAAGTGGACTCAACTGCAAAATTTTAGAAACTGCAGCTCCTTGCTGGGCAAATAGTAAGAAGCTGTAGGAACAGTGGGGATGGATTTGGTCCACTACTGACCCATGTTTCTGACTCAGGCCACTACTGCACACCAGCTTTTACTTCTTCCCCCTATGCTTCAAACCAAAGTTGCCTAGTAGTTCAGCTCTTTTTCCCAGGAGAGAGAAATCTTGCATTCAGGATTGTCTCTTGAGTAAATAGGGTATACATTTTAGCTTTCAATTCCCTGGTTTATAGCAAAGCTTATAAAAATCATGTACAGCAGATAATGGTGCTGTACAAATAACCAAGTTTATCCTAGTTCATCTTTTGGAACCTATGCACATTCTCATCATCTTCAAGAAGGCAACTGTCTCTGAAGAAACGCATTTCTACAGTATTTGGGGATCTTTCTCTCAGATCCTGTTTCTGGAGGCCAGTTGGCTAACATTTACTATATTTCTCAGGTAGCAGCTGGCTTCTGATTCAACTGGCCACACAAGCTAAACTCGCAGTGTTTTATAAAATTGTAAATCATGTGTCATAAACTGGGCACAGCTCTTGTAACATACCTTTGAATTATCCGGTCCCCTTGGCTGACGAAGAACAGTTAGACGAGGAGCACTGGCATCATCCAAATTAATGCTCTTTAAACGATTAACAAGTCTATCAGGACGTGGAGCTGCTACAGCCTTAGCGCCTTCACTGTTAACAAAAACGTATCCGATTACTGGAAGAACTAGTAAATGCCTATGTCTCAAATAACATTTAAACAAAAACTTCCTATGAACGAAAAATTCATGGTGGCATTTTAACACTATCCAACAGAACCCACGTGGGTAAATTTGAGTATTCAGGTGTCACAGCACAGGGTGTATTTAAATCCCACTATGATAAGGGCACTAACAAGTCAAACAAGAATCCATTATGTGCAGACTACAAAGTTGCTATGCAGATAAGAAAGTGGTCTTGTAACTTTGTAACTTGTAACTCTTTATTTCAAAGCACTGTGCATCCTCCATCCCCATTTTGGTAACACTTTCTCACATTTCAATTGAAATGAATTTCTGTTCATGGACTACAATTCCCATGATCCCCTGCCAGCATTTGCTGGCAGGGACTCATGGGAATTGCAGTCCATGAACATCTGGAGGACCACAGGTTGACTACCCCTGTTTTAGGTGACTGCAAATGAAACTGAAGTGCTGCAGCAAAGTTTAAACACTAATTCTTAGTTTCTTTCCAAAATATAGTAAATATTTTTCATTAAGCAAGAGTATTGAGACAATTTTGTTTATGATTTGTTGTCTTAAAGACAGTGCAGGAAAATTGAGCTAGGGGTGAGGGTGATCCATTGGTATGCAAGAAGTGCTGACTTTGAAATTTGAAGAAGAGTTCCACATCTTCCCATAACACACGACAGGATGTGTAAATGGAGTTCCAAGGAATTCCAAAGAACACACACTGCACAAAAAGAAGGAACCTAGCCAGTAGGGAGAAGTATGGTACACTGAACAGAAAGCAAATAATTTTCTGTGATACTTAAATGTGTATATTCAAAATGAGGATTATGTACTTGAAACAGTTATATAAAAAATTTCTGGGGTAGGAAAGAACTTAGAAAGAGTTAAATGGGTTGGCCTACCTCAGGCCTTCTTTAGAATACTTGGGAAGGAGACAAGAGTTTAAAAGCAATAGCTGAAAAGACCTTTTTTGTACTCCTTTTTACTACCCAAATAAGTCTCAAAGCGTCTTACAATCATCTCCCCTCAACAGACACCCTATAAAGGAAGGTGAGGCAGAGAGAGCTCTGAGAAGACAGTGATTGGTCCAAGGTCACCCTACTGGCTGCATGTGGAGGAGGGACTGGGGAATCACACCCTGTTTTCCAGATTAGAGGCTGCTGTTCTTAACCCCTACAACCAAGCTGCCTCTCAAGGACTGCAGAGTTAAATCTACAGAATTAAAGAAAGCTTGTACTAGCGTTGAACAAGAGAAGTTAAGGATATGTGCAGAGATAGAATACAACAAACGGCTGTAATGTGTGCATGAAGGAGCATCATGTTAGTCTCTGAATCCATGCACTTATTCAAATTACCACGACTGTTTTAGAATACTCAAACCAGTATGGATAATAAATTAAACATCTTAGCCAGTAATGAAAAAGATGTTTTGAGAAAACCAAAAGCACATGTCTCTATCTCTTAGGCACAAAATGGTAGTAGTTGGAAATAAAAGGATGCAAAGAGAACAGTGCAGCTAAATACAATGCAACTTATTTTGTGTTGAAAATGACTGAATTAGTGCGGCGAACTCAAAAATCCATACACTGAAATACACTCCATTGGAAACAATGGAATTTCTCCTGAGTAAGTGTATAAAAATTTAGTCACAAAAAATGTTAAGGGGAAGCTGCAAAAATATTCGTAAAAAGATTTTTTTTGGGGGGGGGGCTTTGCAGATAATGTGATGGAACAAGCATCCTGTTCTTTGGAACAACAATCCATATAAATGGTCTTATTTAAAATGTCTAAGATGCACTTCTTCGTCAGACAGACTGTGGATGGGATTGAGAGATCCTTTGCACATGTAGAAACATTTCTACTTGCTAAATGTGGATGTCACTATCTGTGCCTTACTACACTGAATACCACCAGCTCTCCCAATGGAATGTAAAAAATCCTGTAATTTAGGCACAGGGAATTTTTTCACCAGAAGTCTTCCCACTTGCAAAAAACAATCTCTGAATCTGAGACACTATTTGCCAAGGCCGATGCTAATCTGACTGCAGAACTGGTTTACACACCCCAAGCTACTTCTTTAAGGAGGATGTTATCTTCAGCAACCCAAAATACTGGACTCACTCTCCATCTTCTACCACAACATTGGAGAACAGCACAGAACCAACTGCTGTGCTGCCTTTATATCTCAGCAATATGCACCAGAGGCAGTTTCAGGTATGGCACACACAGGCATTATAGTACATAAGTGATCCATATTAGTAATTTAAAGAATTAAATGTTCTCTCATGATAGAATCTGGAATTGGTGTGTTGGCTTTAAACTTTGAAGTGCAGTTTGAATGCATGACAGAAAAGTTTAAAGGGCCTGTGTGCCACATACCAGATGGGGTGTACTATTACTCTGCTCCTGCTGCCTGCAAGCTCTTTAAAAAAATCCTGATATTACCATTTTTCTCTACAAATAATTTTCTATTTTGATGTCAGTACTCCCCATATTTAATCCAAACAATAATCATTCCCTTCCCACAGAATTAAAATAATTTTTGAAGTGCATATCCCTAGACACATTACCCTTATCAATGAATGCCACAATCCAGGAGCAGTGTACTCCCCACCCCTCCTCCCAAAATACACCCATGGGGAAAGACTGCCCAGATCAAAAACTAGCTTTGCCAAACTAATTGTAACAGATTTAAGACGGTTGCCTCTTTCCCACCAATGGGTATCGAGACCTTGTGTCATGTTCCAGTTTAGGCTGCACAAAGTTAGACTGTGGGTTGCTTCTGCAGTAGTCTGTTTACTTTTTATTCCGCCATGGGATAAAATACATTTAATATAAAGTTAACTTATTATTAAGTAATACATTTAATAATAATTTATGTCTGTGGCACATGGGTCCTTTAACCTTTCGTCTATAAATTTAATACAAATATAAACAATGAAAGTAATAATTTCTTACCTAACACGCCACACGTTACAGGCACTGCATTTTCCTGTGCGTTGATTGAGGATGACTGAAAACTCAACTTCATCACCAGCCTGCAGTTCCACACCATCCTGAACTTCTTTCACATGAAAAAAGAGCTTTTTGCTGTCACCTACTTCATAGTTTATGAAACCAAACTGGAAGAACAATGGGAAATGCTTTAAGATTTACAATTTAAGGGATTAAAGGTTGCCACAGATAAAGCTGAAAGGCACAGTTTACAGCACACAATTTAGAACTCTAAAGAAATTTGGAATACGGATTCTAGGTTGTTTCATTCTTCTATTTGCCGGAACTTCAGCTTACTTTTATACCCAAAAGGTACAAGACCTGTACAAACTCACACCATACATAAGGTTGAATGGACACACAGCTAAAGCCCATGTCTAACAGGAATGTAGATGACGGAACATTTAGACTTATTTGAAGCTAATTCTCTTCCTTAAGAGATCAAGTACAAGGAATGAAGACAAACTACACTTCCATTTCTACAGAAGAAACAATACCAATGTTGAGTGTGCTATGTGCCATTAGGTTGCTTTCAACTTATGGTGTCCCTTATCAAATTAAGAACTTCCTAGACGCCTAGTCATTTACAGCCTTGCTCAGGATTTCCAGGCCATGGCTTCTTTGAGTCACTCTCTAAAGCTGTGTTTTCTTCTTTTCATACCGCCCTTCAACTTTCCTAACATTATTATCCTTGTCTTCTCATGATAAAGCCAGATAGCCTCAATCTACTAAAATTAAGCTTCCAGGGAGAATTCAAACTGAATTTAATTTAGAGAAACCACTTATTTTTATTTTTGGTGGTCTGTAGTATCTATGCCCTGACCAGTCCAATCATGGAAGCAAAGCAAGGTCAGCTCTGGTCAGTATTTGAATAGATCACCAAGGAATACCAGGGTCACTAGGCAGAGACAGGGAATGGCAAACCGTCTCTGGACAGCTGTAACTTGGTGGCAAAAAAAATGTACAGTATTTGCTGGCATATAAAACTACTTTCCCCCACCTGAAAAATATGCCTCCAAGTGGGGGGGTCGTCCTATACACCGGGTGCACTTCAGTTGGGATAGACATAGCTGCCCATAGTGCCCCATAGTACTGTAATGTAATGTAACAAACTCTATATTTTGAGTGGAAATGTTGGGGGGTCGTCTTATACGCCCAGTCGTCTTATACGCCGGCAAATACCCATAAAAGTTTCTTCGAGTGCCATATTTCAAATCACATTTTTTTTCTTGCAGACTTCTTCATAGTCCAACTTTTACATTCATACTTAGCAATGGGGAATACCATAGTACAAATTACCCTGATCTTTCAGTGATACATCCTTCAACTTAAGGATTTTTTGGGGGTGCAGTTACTTTTGGTTGATGTCTGAGCCAGAAACAAACTCTTAACAATTTCTTCTCTGTCAACTTGAAAACTGTGTAATTAATGAGTAGTCACACTAGTAGTACTAGTACTACATGTTATACCTAATTTGCGGCACTTCCAGTTACACAATCCCAGGCATCAGACATTGAGAGAAAAGCTGTTGCCTGCAAGAGTTGACAGTGCTAAGCTAGATAGAAAAGAAGTGTGACTATATCAGCTTCCTATCTACACTGATGGCAGCATTAAGGCAGAAACTGTGAGGTCCATAACTACAAGGATGTATCACTATACACATACAAAGAAAAAAGTGAAAGGCAGGAAAGTAATAATTACAAAGTAAACAATATATGAAGATTATTTTCCTTTCCAAAGAGGCACTGTTAAGAGACTTTATGATAAAGACTGAGTACAGTAACATTAATTGCAACAATACTGGCAAGCACACAATTACTTGCAGTTGAGGTAAGTTACCTGCTCACTATTACTTTGCATCTCTCCAACAACTTTCATAATGTTGACCAGAAAATACGAATTAGTGGTGCTGGACAATGTAAATTGGCTTTCCATAATTCATTATGCTTGTTCCTGATACTCTGAACACATCTTCAGAAATTCTACCTGCACCCATAATGTTATCCTGGCCAATATTTGAGAAACTCTGCATACAATATCTGTTTTCTTCTCCTCTAGAAATCTGAATGATCATACATGTGGCTCTAAGACAGGGTCTTGGGAGACCAGACTAGAAGACTCTGTAATAAAATGCTGCCCAGAGCTAAATCGAAAGCCTTCTTTTTACATCCAGCTCCAATATACTCTGACATGCAGACTACCTGGTCATTAAAAGAGGCTGGTGGCAGTAAAAGTCCTAAAGGGAAGCCTCCATTCTGCATTCAGAAACACTGCTGTAGAGTCTAATCTTACACTGGAAGAATGCCTTATTACAAAACTCTGATTTTGGCCTTTTGAAAATTCTGTATTCTCTGTAACTTTAAGTTCTTTCAAATATAAAGTTTAAATCACTTTATCAAATCAAATATAAACCATCAGAGTATCAATGCAGTAAATATGATGTCTTAAGAAACCAACTACTGACCTGATCTTTCACGCATTCCACTGTGGCTCTGCGGAAAGATGTGATATTACAAGCCATTGTTTGTCCATTCTGACCAAGGACACAAAGTTGGAACTTTACAGTTTCTCCTTTTTGCAGACAGTCACTTTTGTTTGCCATACCAACAATTCCAAAAGGATAGACCTCACCTTTCATTTCCCCTAGTGAAGGAAAAGATAAATTGTCATTAAAGTAACAGCTGTTGTTGAGGAGGCTCATTTCAGCCAATATTTCTAGATAGGAAAATCAGTAAGGTACAGAATCACTTAAATATTACTCACCGTCTTCCATGACTTCAATCATTCCCTGGTATTCAGTTTGAGTGGGATCTACACTCCTGAGAGGGCGAATTACTTTACCCGTGTAAACAGTCGGATCAGCTTCATCCGTGATGCCATTCACTACAAAATCAAGTAACACACACAGAAGCTTTCGTGAGGAAACTTGTGTATACAAGTTATATTTACTCTAGAAGGTCAGATCTCATAGAAACAGACAGACAAAGCAATTGGTCTATCTACTAAGAACACACTTCTCTATCATTCATTCAAATATTGCTAAAATGGCTTGTTTACTGTGAAGTAATACTTATCAGTATGTTAAGAACTTGTGGCTAAGGTTTTGATAAAGTAGTTATTCACTCTAAAAACCTATGCATTCCAACTGATTCCCAGTTGCAAAGCTACCCGAGATTCACCAGAATGAAACGTCATGCTGGATTAGGAATGACAGAACTAACTGATTCTGCAATCTATACACATTTATCCCAGAGTCCTAAAAGTGTAAGATTTCTCCCTATTAATAATGAATATTTTAAATAGAAAAAGAGACAAGGGCAGTTTAGAGACAGACTTATGTGTTGTAAAGGAGCTGGCTATCTGCCCACTTAACATTTTTATTCTTCTAGGCAACAACAGCTGGATGCAACATTTGCCGATTATTATCCCACAACGATAATTCCAGGGAAGGATTGTGGGAATCAGGCTGAGGCACACTAGATTTCATGTACGTACAAACTATGCAAACCAATTAAACTTACAGGTTGCCTGAGCAGGACATGCAAGCCTGATGAGCAGGCATAGTTCTGCTCCCTTGCCACACAAAGGTTCTACCCAGCTAGAAGTCTGCCTGACCAATACTACAGAATATTGTTCTAAACAATGTCAAAAGTCCATTAAAACAGTTGAAAAGAACTACTAGATCAAGGTAACACTAACATTTGTTTAAAATTTCTTTTGGAAGGCGTTACTTTTTGTCCAGATAAATAAACATGTTAGAGGGGGAGGGGTTTTTTTGCACTTGCTTAGATACAATCAAATGCTGACTGAAGAGCTAGTTGCAAGTTGGGTTGTATTTATTCCTTCTTTCTTTGGTCTCCATGCTACCAAGAAACAGTATGCTGGTCTGTAGGTAACTATTTTCAGAACACTGAGATCTCACAAAGTATAGGAGCTGAAAGCAGACCTTCTCCTACATTCCCCTCTTTTGACTCATAATGCAAGGAGAATTGGGGAACCTAACGGGTCAAGCTGCCAACCTGCACATTTTAAATGGCCCAAACAGCCAAACTGAACTGGATGAAAGTTTGGTAAATGTTTAGGGAAGGATTCTTCCTGAAAAATTGGCGTGTGGATTCTGAACTAGATCAAGTTGAGCCAAATTTTGGCTCCTCACCTGGTTCATATTTAATGATAGAGAAGGATGCCCTTCAACATGGAATTAAAATGATAGTTTCTTAAGTGCACACCTGTAGATTCTATACAGTAATTTAAAAAGTTGCCTCACCGAGTTACACCACCTGTGATGTCTGTAGGTGTCTTTAGGCAAGTCACTATTGCTCTATCTCCCAAAAGCCTATTTCACAGGTTCGTGGCAAAAACCGAGAATGTGTACCATGCACTTTTGAGCATATCTTTAAACCTCCCCCCGCTCCAGAGGAGCGGGAGGAATAAAGGAGTAAGGGCAAGTGGGGAAGAGTTAGGGCGGGCCCTGTGATAAAAACTCGGAGGGCCCAATCAGGAGCTGCAAAGCGGCTCCTGATTGGGCCCTCCGAGTGTCACTCGGGGGCCAAGCAGCCAATGGGGAGCCGCACAAAGCTGGTTGGCCCAGCCTCGCCTGGCCCAGCCAGAGAGTCACCGCTCAGAGGAAGAAGCCTTCCCCAGCGGTAAGTCCTCCGGCCGGCTTCCCCTCGCCTATGGAGCCTTCTGCTGGGCCCTGGGGCAGGCTCGCCTGCCCTTGGCCACGCAAGAAGGCCACAAAGCCCACTCCCGCTGTCCCGAGCCTTCTGCCGGGCCCTGGGGCAGCCAAGACTGCTCCTCGGCCCAGGAGTAGGCCACAGAGCCCACCGCCCCCGTCCGAAGCCTTCTGCCGGGCCCTGGGGCAGCCGAGACTGCTCCTTGGCCCGGCAGTAGGCCTCAAAGCCTGCCGCCTTCCCGAGCCTTCTGCCGGGCCCTGGGGCAAGCCGAGCCTGCCCCTGGCCCCAGCAGAAGGTCCCAAGGCCACCTACCTTCCTCTGTTCCTCCCTTCCTCCCAGCATTCCCTTTGTCCTTCCCTTCCTCCCTCTCTTCCATCTGCCTCTTTCTGGCTACCTGTTTCTCTCCCTCTTCTTCTGTCTCTATCTTCCTCCCTTTCTTTCTGTCTTTGTGTCTCTCTTTCTCCTTTTCCTCCTTCCTTTGCCCCATCCCTTCACCCACCCATCATGCTAGGGCCCGCTGTATTTTGGCCACAGCGGGCTTAATATCTAGTTGCTACATAAATGCGGAAAAATATGATTTTGTCTTCTATTTAGAAGCGTTTGGTACCTTGACATTTCTTCTATATAATAAATTTAGTTTCATTTACTTTGCTCACAGAAAAGCAAGATCAACTGTGCAAGTATTGGTCTAATCACATTTTTTAGAATAGCTCTAATTATAGATGCATTATAGAAGCATTTTTCTTACTTTCTTTTCAGCCTGATCTCATCAGATCTTGGAAGCTAAGCAGGGTTGACCCTGACAAGTATTTGGATGGGAGACCTCTAGAGTGGATGCATGGCAAACCATCTTCTAACATCTCTTGTCTGGCTGCCAGACATTCCATGGATCTCCTGGCTATACTACACATGCCAAAGAATAAACAGATGATTGCTTCTTTCTACAGCACCAAGCACTTGAAAAAAAGCTGTTTAAAGGTTAGTGGACCCTGGGAAACGGAGCACAGGGACATTTGTAGAAATGTCAAGTATATAGTGACTTCTGCCCCTTGTTCCAGAGGTATGAATCTAACTCATGGTAGTTTTAATTAAGAGGGGCATTAAGTACACAATTGCTACGCTAATGCTAACAGAATTTTACTTCTATTTGGAAGCTTTTTTTCTCAGAACGTTGTTAAATCTGTTATATACTCTCTAAATCGAAATCCTTCAGCCTGTTGTTCACAATCCAAATAAATAAATCTGTGTTATGTGTAAAACGATTTGCATCAGTAACCTCTAGTATTATTTAAGCTACCCAAAGTTACACCATCCTCTTTTGAAACACTTGCTCCCATACAAACTAAGGGTACTTTTGATTACAAAACCTATTATTGCACATCTTTTATTCCACTACATACAGACAAAAATGGTCACCAAACTGGAATGTTTAAAAACCCCTGGATTTCTGTTCCATGGTTGTTTAATCCTAAGTATGTAAAGTCTTATGCATAAGGATTTTAGTACTGTAAAGACAAAATCAAATATGTCAACAGCTTTCATTTTCATTTGTGCAGCAACTAATCATCTTCACAACTAAGGCAGCAGTATCCATACAATATGCTGAAATGTTTTATTTGGACCTATTTGGAGATAATGTTTCTAATACGACCTAAAAAGATACTTCTAGTCTCTTCCTGGAAGTTATCATTTCCTCTCAGACTAATTATTTTGGGCACATTATAAAGCTTATGTTAAAACCTGTTTAATTGTAATCATTATTGTGTTTCCTGAACAGCATTACCTGGCTTAAAGGCTGGACCTTACCTGTATGTGTCTTGTTCACTTTCTCTGCACTGACTTTGTTTCCTTTGCCTTTTGATAAACTGTATTCAACCATATCTCCAAGTTCCAGGCTATCGATATCACCACAGAATTCACTGCAGACAGACAACAAAGATCTTCAGGGTACATGAATGTTATTAAGAATGGATTCTCTTCACCAACAAAGAGGAACCATTAAGACATTTACACTTCAGCAGGTGAACTACCAATATAAATAGAATCATCTTCACAATCCTTTCTTAAGGTTTCACATTAGAACAGAGTGCAGAAGCCCACTTCAGTAAGCAACAGACTTTGTTTCAGGATATGTTAAATGTTTAATTATCATATGAAACAGCCCAACATCCACAGAGTTCTACAAATGCATTTCTGCAAGAGGCTTATTTCTATGTTAGCTAATTCTAAAGAAGTGCTTTATAAGAAAAAGCACTGAAAAGTTATCTTGTAAAGGCTTAATGTCAGCCTTATATCAGCAACATCATATCAGTTTGCATTGAGACCTAAACTTATTCTAACTTCTACCTCACCCAATCAATCTGTTCCACAGCAGGAATTGGAAGCATTGCATGCAGATACAGATACTGGGACATTAAGCTAACAGTAACCATTAGAAAAGGGACCCTTCTAAAATGTGCACAGGGAAATACCATTGGATTAGAATAAACTGTTTTTCTTGCATCAGGCTGTTATGACGGGCAACTGGAGGATCTCCCACAAATACCATGAGAATTCAATGAGGATTCTATAATAGAGAGATATAAGCTAACAAGGATAAAAAGGATCTACTCTTCTCAGGATACTATCCAATCTACCTTGTAGAATTTTGTAACCTTCCAGATATTCTACACAAGCCAAGGGGGCTGAGGAGTTATGCCACAGAATTTTGAGCCCACACTTTAACCGGAGTACTGAGGCTCTATGTGATGACTGTTTCATCCCACATGTAGAACAGCTCACTACTTAGATCTCTTTCTATTGTAAAAAAGATCTTCAAAACAGCGACAGCAGTCCAGGAAGCAAAAATGTTAAGTACACAGAAACTGTTTCAACCAAGCTCTTTATTGCTAGTGCAATGTGCAGAGCAGCTGTTAAATGTAGTCACTTGCCTGTAATGGAAGAAGATCTCCTTATCGTGATTGGCTGTTTCAATAAATCCAAAGTTATCCTTTAGAGTTGCCACATATCCCAAAAGCCTTTTTGAACTGTAGTTCCTACCAAGCATTCTGACAGAGGTGGCTGTCTGTAACCCAGTTCTCTTCACTTCACAGACAGTAAACTCAACCTGCATTGAAAAATACATTAGAGACTGAATTAGGGAAAGTTTTAGCACAGTTAAAGATTACATGCAACTTTGGAAGTTTCAACTATATTCTTTACCCACTAAAATTACCATAATTTTTGGCAGTATCGTACCTCTTCTGTATGCCCCACTTTATTTGCCACCCTACTCCCAATACCTCCAACCTTTAAAGAACTTCTTACCTATACACTGTGTTGAAAAGTTTAGAAAGTAATTAGAGACATAATATATAGTCATTAATTTAGTAGAGATAAAGCATTTCTCCACTAACAGGGCCAATGCTTACTATTAACACAATTCTAAAATAAGCTACAATATATTAGATATTGTGAACAGTTATATTGCCTTATCGCCTATCTGCGGAGAAGTAGATCCTTCCACATCCTTGGCCTGATAGGGAATGGTCAACTTCACACCACAGTCATCATAAGCAATTATTCCCTCTTCAGCTTCCTAAAAGAAAAACAAGCAGTGAAGCTAGTCAACATCCAAGTGGTTTGGTGGTTAACACAGCTGTGGCACAGTAGCTGGAACTGCAAATATAGCTTATTCATTAGCAAGGAAATTAATCTACTTTTGTCGGTTTGTGGACTCCACTTGTTTACATATGGTATAAGAGTTCCTGAAACAGTCATACAATCACTACTGGTGCTATAAAACATATTGTACTTTTTCAGCTTTTGATGATACACGTAAAGATCAATCAACGCCTTGTAACTCAGGACCTATTTCTCACTATAATTACCTAACACCCTAAAAACAGTGCCATTGCTACCAGTGCAACTTCTCATTAATCTCAATTAAAATATTTAAAGTGAGCAGTTTTTTGGAATGCATATTTCCTTATTTCAAGTCTCTAACAGAAAAAAACCTACTAAAATGGAGTGATCCCATTATTTTTTGAGCAACCTGCCTTACAAGGGTTGTTTTATAAGCCATAAATCTAGACTGTATTGATCCAACTATCCAAACGCTGTGACACAGTCATAAAAAATACAAGGGTATTGCTTTACTAAATTCTGAAATTTGGTTATCATGCAAGACATGATGTGGCTGTGACCAAAATGATGTGACTCTTGACCAGTGCATCGGGTTAACTTCTAAACAAGGGTCCCCCAGTAAGGACTTTGATAGCTCACTTAATGTAAGAAATGTAGAGATGCATCACCAACACAAGACATATTGCATGAGACATCTACTTGGGTAAATTCACTGTTTTCAAGTGCTCCTGTTTGAAGAGAATGTTGATAAAGGATGGTCCTAGGCCCACCCCAGGTATTAGAATGAGCATTCATAATCAGACTAGCCCTTTCAGTCTGATGCATGCATGTAGTCTGGCACTCCAAAATAGTTGTACCTCACACTTCTATTAATGTCTTTCCATGACAGCTCCTTAAGGTGCAACTGGAGTGAACATTTTTTCAAGTCACTATGGACAAAGTCACTCATGCTTCATTCACTACTGACTGTTTAGTTTACATTTACATTTAAATTTACATAAGGGGTACACAATTAACACCTGCACCAGTTGCCAGGAACTTGGGGGGTGACATTTGATGCCTCCCTTTCTATGGAGGCTCAAGGTCACCAAAGTAGCTCGAATGGTGTTTTTCTACCTTTGACAAGCCTTGTTACTAGCGCCCTACCTGTTCTCGGAAAACCTGGCCACAGTGATCCACGTAACTGTCACTTCCAGATTAGACCTCTGTAACACGCCCTACGTGGGCCTACCCTTGTCTTTGACTCGGAAGTTACAGCTGGTCCAAAATGCGGCAGCCAGGGTCCTCACCAGAACACCTCTGAGGACTCACATCCAGCCGGTGCTTCATCATCTGCACTGGTTACCAGTCCGTTTCCAAATCAGATTCAAGGTATTGGTATTGACTTTAAGGCTATACGCGGCCTGGGTCCCATCTACCTGCGGAACCGCTTGGTTGCTTATGGCCTCCGCAGAGCACTCCGTTCTGCGGGTATGAATTTACTGGTTGTCCTGGGCCCACAGGACGTTTGCCTGGTCCCGACCCGGGCCAGGGCCTTCTTGGTCCGGGCCCCAACCTGTTGGAATGAGCTCCCGGAAGAGCTAAGGGCCCTGCGGGAGTTACCAGCTTTCCGCAGAGCCTGCAAGACAGAGCTCTTCCACCAGGCATACGGTTGAGGCCAGGGCAGTTCTCCCGTTAATCCATCTGAGGATCCCCTCCAATATTGAGTTCTCCAACATCGAGATCATTTATTAGATCTACTGGACTGACTCCTACCCTCTTCTGAATATTATTTCTCACCAGGCTGAACATGGGGTAAGTTGGGTAATTGTGATTAGAATTGTGACCGCTGCCGCTTATATATGTTATATGTTGTATGATGTAATTTGGGGTTTTATGGGGATTTTATTGTGTTTTTAACTGTTTTATGCTGTAAACCGCCCTGAGACCTAATTGGAAAATGGTGGTCTAAAAATTAAATAATAATAATAAAATAATCTACATTATTTTAGGGCTTTAAATATGTGCATGCTCAGTCACCTAGCATCCAAGAAAGAATTCATGGTATAGTGGTTAGGACTGGCAGATTCCACTCTGAACTGGGTTTGATTCCCTGCTCCTCCACATGAAGCCTTGGGCCAATCACAGTCCTCTCAGAACTCCCTCAGCCCCACCTACCTCACAAGGTACCTACTGTGAAGAGAGGAAGGAAATTGTAAGCCACTGAAACTCCTTAAGGTAGAGAAAAGGAGGTTATAAACTAACTTCGATATTTATTTGCTTAATTCTTATATTGACCTTCCCTATGGGGTCAGAGCAATTTAAAACACGTATAGCTATCTGTGTGTGCTCTAAAAACTGTGTGTGCTCTAAAAAATACCTGAGGTGAATCTATATGAATTAACCATCAGGCATCTCATTTTTTTACTGTCAATATTTTCATACCTAGAATGAATACCTAGAACAGGGGTAGTCAAACTGCGGCCCTCCAGATGTCCATGGACTACAATTCCCAGAAGCCCCTGCCAGCATTTGCTGGCAGGGGCTTCTGGGAATTGCAGTCCATGGACATCTGGAGGGCCGCAGTTTGACTACCCCTGACCTAGAATATGCTTTTTTGGGAAATCTAACCATTCCAACCCTGGCGTTCCATGCCTACAAGATGTAAATCAAAATACATTATGTATTGAACCTCTTCCTCTGAGAAGCAATATATTTAATGCCTTTATACACCATCTTTCCACTCAAAAGGAGTACTCCGTGGCAAACAAGGATTTAAAACATTCGTGACATTTAAATTATTTAACAATACAATAAAAACATCCAAAGACAACCAGATAGGGTTGGCTGCCTGATGCAAAAAAAAAAGTTACTATTTATCCTGAGGAAAGAAGAAGTCTCAATTCAATTATTACCTTCTCTTTGCCTTTGTTTGGACTAGTGGATTTAGCAGAAGTGGCTTCCTTCTCTATAGTGCCCACAAAACGATGATCTGACTGGGTATGAAATGAAACAGTACCCTTTGGAAGTTTTTTAATTCTGATAGCATGATTTCTTTGAGCAGATAACATGTCCTGAGAGAGAAAGGACAAGAAATTGTTAAATGAAATAACATAAAAATGGCATCGAAACTCAGGAAAAATTAAGGTTTTGCTTACAGGAACCACTGTGAATTCTACTTCATCTGAAATGTGGAGCTGATTGCCATCTAAAATTTCACTGAAGTGAAAGAACATGCGGGCATCTCTGTCAACACATTTAATGAAACCAAAGCCATCTCTCATTGCTGCAATCACACCCTGTAGGCATAAAACATAGGTTTCAGCTAGTAAAAATTCTTAGAAAATCTTTACATATACACAGAGTCATTACTGTTGGCTGCCAAGAAAGTTTCTTTGCATTCAGAAGTCAATTTTGTAGATTCTCAGAATTTAGTCCTTCAAGATCCAAGGAACTAAGAGTCTTAGTCATCTCCCTAAATATTGAATCAATGCCTCAATACAGCAATGTTCTTCAGTTTAGGTCAAGATGCAGGTAAAAGGAACAAGCTTTCCTAGTCTTGAAGAGCCAGTATCCTTAATAATGACTGAAAGGGAAATAAAGTTGCTTTTAAAAAGTAGAGGAGGAGAACTAGTACAACCAGAAGCAGTTCAATTAGTTTACGCAAGTAAGTTACAAAAATTTTACAGATCCATTATTTTAACAAGTCCAACAAACTAGAAAGGACAGTCTTTCTATTGTCACTCCAAAATAAAAAGAACCACCATAAGATTCCGTATGCTCAGTGCAAATCTTGGGCTGCATTCAGGCAGTAATTAAACTGGTTGGATAAAGGTAAAGGTATCCCCTGTGCAAGCACTGAGTCATGTCTGACCCTTGGGGTGACGCCCTCTAGCGTTTTCATGGCAGACTCAATACGGGGTGGTTTGCCAGTGCCTTCCCCAGTCATGACCGTTTACCCCCCAGCAAGCTGGGTACTCATTTTACCGACCTCGGAAGGATGGAAGGCTGAGTCAACCTTGAGCCGGCTGCTGGGATTGAACTCCCAGCCTTATGGGCAAAGCTTTCAGACGGCTGCCTTACCACTCTGCGCCACAAGAGGCTCTAAACTGGTTGGATACAAACCCCTTTACACTGCTGTATTGCCACAGATTCCTTATTCCCAAGCATGGAGCTTAACTGAACACTTCCTAATTTGATCAAGGTCCAATTCACAATGAATTAAATGCTGATGCCTTAATGAGTTGCTTGTTCTAAACTGGAAATTAAGTGGTTCAGAATTCCAGAGTGTGGGGAGTAAACAAATTCCAGTTCACCAAGATGATAGCATTTTTGCATTTGACAGTGGAGCTTAATCGGACTGGAGTGTTTTATCCAAGGCCATACAAAAAGGACAGAATGTACATTAGGACAGGAATAATCTGTGCTTATGCCCAGTCAGAGCTTAATTGTAGCTTGCTGCAATCTCAAATACAGCCCTAATCAATCAGACTTAAGGTAGTTTCTTTCTATGAATGACTACTTTCAAAATTTTTCTTTATGAGTGTACTAGGGGCCAAGCCCATTGCATTCAGGAATACAACGGACACTAGATTGGGGGTGGGTGGAGTGGAAGAACTCTGCCGACGGCCTCCCCCTCCTCCCAGGACCTGGAAAGGCTGCAGACAGCTGTCACGGAATGCAGGGGCAGGGGCAGCTCTCAGTCTTCCAAGATCTGCAGTCTTCCAAGCCTCAGACGAAAGCGGAAGGAAGAGGGGGTGATCAGGGGTGGGGGATGGAAGGCGATTGGTTGGCCAATGGACAGACAGGCAAGCCGGTTGGAGGAGGCAGCACAGTTGCCCTGAGGGGGTGCTGTGCTGTTAAGCCATGAGACACGCTCCTTCTCCAAGGCCTTACCAAAAATATTAAGTGGTACAGATACCATCTTAACACAAATCCTCAGAGACTAGACAAGCTTAATAAGTATGCAATACATGGATTTGTGTTTTTGGACCAGGATACAAAGGAATATTCAAGCATCTACTTATACCTAATGTGGCTTTGAAATTGCTCATAGATACCCTTCCCCTCTAATTGAACTGTTTCAAAAATACAGGAAAAGCTAAATTTAGTTTATTAAAAACTTTTCTTCCCCATTGAGTTGAAGGGTTGATTGTGAATGATCATGAATAATTTTATCTTAATTTTATTTCAATTTCTGATAATTTACCAGTGTGCTTTCTGATGTGTATATTTGTGCTAAATGGCAATGCAGTATTTTAGAATATTTAGTGTATGTAATGAATGCCTCAAAAGTTTTGTGATGATTATAAAGAACACAGAAACCAAAATTGTCACCATATAATTCATCCTAAAGCCAAGGGAACTGCAGTGTGCTGAACATTCAAATTAATTCCCACTGCCTCATTACTAAAGGAATCAGATAACCTTGGCCAGCCTTTCTCAATTTATTTACCTTTGAGAAACACCTGAAGCATTCTTCAGGCTTTGAGAAACCCTCATAGTGGTGCAATCATAAAGAATATAGTTGGGAAACATAGCTTTGCATATGACCACCTGAGACCACTCCCCTTCCCAACCACTCCAGGCCCATCATTGGCTATTTTTGGGGAGAGGGGACTGAGATAACCATATATGGTCATATCACCCAATAAAAGTTTAGCAAATTTAAAATATATATTAAAATTAATTAACTCCCACCCATTCAAGAAACCCTTCCGGGGCCGTCAAGTAACTCCAGGGTTTCATGAAATCCTGGTAGAGAAAGCTTTCCACAGGCTTCACTGCCATGCAATGTGAACACCATGTGACTATTTAATAGCACACACAGAAGTCATATTCCATTCTTCTATGGAGAACACTTAATACTTGCCATTTCTCTAGCCTCATTAGTAAACTGGAAAGTATTGGGAAGAACTTCAATATTAGTGGCACGTTCCAACTTGTCGCGCCGATCCGTTGAAATGTTGAATCTAACATGGTCACCTTCTAACAGTGTCACCTTTGATTTTGTATCTTTATCTCCAAAGGGAAGTTCTTTAGGAATCACAAAGTCAACTTTTATACGCCCAGGCAGTGGGTCATTCTGATCACAGGATTAAGAAAAAGAAAAGAAAAAGAGTTGAAATCAGAATAGGAAAAGCATCAAAGAAATACACTTCTGCAGAGGACTGCCCCCACCACGGAAAAGGTTGTGGAGAAATGGAAGCAGAGCTTAGGATTCAAGTCATTATCTTTCCCATGTATTATTATTATTATTATTATTATTAAGATTTATTTCCCTCCTCTCCCAAAAGGCTCGAGGTGGGTCACAACAACTAACCCCATTAAAATTCCCATTAAAACATCAATCTACTAATATGTACATGGTTTCATTAAATTCTTCCTTTTACACAGTATCATTTGTCATGTTTACAATAAAACTATATTAGGAGTAAAAAGCTGAATATTAAATGAGTTGTGCAATTACCTGATTTTTGTTGGGTACTTTTGGAATTACTTTGGTTACTGTGCCCTCAAAATGTTCAATGCTGATATCTTCAAAAATAACAGTGCCTTGAGGCAAAAGTCTTACTTCAGTTGCAACTTCTTTACCCTGTAAGAAAAAATAGTCAGCTATGCAGAAGCAGGGCATCATGGATGAAAGTCTAGTAATCCATTTAAGGCTGTTTCCAAATCCATTCTTAGAAATTAGATTTTAAGAAATTTGGCCTTACATTTCTGTCTCTGATTGTGAACTCCACATCATCACCAGGCTGTAAGGCTTCCAGGTCACCTTTAAATTCACTATAGTGAAAGAAAATCTCCTTTACAACATCACCCCTTTCAATGAATCCAAAGGCTTCCTGAAAGGAGGACACAAATATTTAGCAAGACATTAACTTGACACAATCCACATAATAGATTTTAGCTAGAAAAAAAAGTGTCTTGGGGGAAAAAAGAAAAAAACTTGTATTTAAAAAAGTTCTATAGTTTAAATCATTTGCTAGGTAGAACAATGTCACCCATAATAAGTGTACACATACCCTTCTACAGACTTTGTACTTCTTTCCTTCTAAACCAATTAAAAGGCAATTTATTTTTATTTTATTATTTTTGTATTTATTAGCCGCACGTTCTCAGCTGGCTGACTAATGGTAGAGTACAACAATGAACTGACAATAAAATCATATGTAAACACTACAACAATTCCCCTCTAGCCACAATATGTTTAAAACCCAATAGTTCCCGCCAATCCTGCACCTCAGGGGGTAAGCAGAAAAAGAGAGAAGGGGCCCAAAAATCTTCCTTGACCTGGCCTCAACCAAATGCCTGATGAAAGAGCTCCATCCAGTAGGCCCTGCAGAACTACAACTGTTCTGATAGGCCCTTAACTCTTCTGGGAGATCATTCCACCAGGTGGGGGCCAGGACCAAAAAGAACCTGTTACTTCAGACTTAAGTGGAAGTTGCAAAGTGTTAGTTACCTTCATGGCACAAACTACTCCTTGACAGCGAGCTTGTTTCTTTTTCAAAAGCATAATGTTACGAGCACTTACAGCACCAGTACTAAAAGGGGGGGAAAAAAGACAAATCTGATTCTACATGAAAAATTTATCTCAGTACTTTTTGCTATAGACATTTCTTGAAGGGTTCATATTTTTGATATGTATGAATTTCCTCCTGTTAAGTGGCATGTTATTTCCTAACAGAAATGTCAGCTTATATACTTCAAAAGACACCATGATGGATTTTGATGTTGTAAGAACTCCTAAAGAGCAAAACTGAGATAGTCAATTTTGAAGAACCATACGAACGAGTGATGAACTTTAATTACAGTTCCAAACTACAGCACATTTCATCATAGTATTATGATTGAGAAGACAGTGAATGCTAAACAGCAAGTTCCATCTTAAAGTAGCAAAAGTTTTATTAAGACAACATAAAAATTAGTTTCATTACTTAAGACAACATAAACATAAACAACTTACTGTTTATTTGTATCAATAATAAAGTTTATTTTATCTCCTGTTTCCAGCTGAACATTTCCTTCAACATCTTCTGGGGTATAAGTTAGGTAGAACACTTCCTGTGAAATAAAATTTGATTTAGGGTTAATATTTTGATAAGATTATGTTAACTTCTGGGGTTTAGAACTTGGAAAAGTACTGCATATTTGTAGCACTTGTGTGCAATTTTAAGAAACTAAAAAAATCAGTGATCACATTAGTGAACATTAACTTTTCTACTTCAATAGTTTAATTTAGCTCTAGTCTGAAGTTCTGAAAATATTTCATTATTATATACTCAAGACACATCAGACTCCTAAAGAGCTTTTAATTAATGAATACAAAATTAACAAATTACATTTAAACTTTTCAAAAATCAGGTACAGTTTTAGCTACCTACTCTAACAAGTATTTTAGCGTAAGTTACATTGGAGGATCAATCAAAAAGTTTTAAGTAAATACATAAGTTTTACCCCATTACGTTCGTAGCATACACTCCCTGTTGGACTCTGACCCGGGGCAGCTGGAGATTTACTCTCTAAGTTGTGAGGAACAGCACACACAACCTACCAGTCAAAAAAAAATCCATTGCTAATTATTTCCAGAGGCAGCATCACAGACTGTTAGTTATCTTCTATTAGACACTCAGGGATGCATTTTACAGGTAACCCACAATAGTACGCCATGCTGCAAAGGTTAAATCTTACAGAACTTTTGTGAACTGTAAGAGTTATTCTTGGTTAAAACCCCAATTTTATGTACTGCCAAAACAAGAAAAAAATTATATTTGATTTGAGAAAAATGTGTATGTAACTAAGGAGAGGCATGCTACACTCAACTCTGCCCTTGTCTGTTTGACCACAGCAGATGCAAATGTCATGCATGGAAGAAAAAGCTTAAAACAACACATCCACTAACTTGTCCATTTATTCGCTCTTCAGGTAATGTTTCTGTTTTTATCTTCACCAGTTTAATAGCAATTGGTTTTCCAGTTCGCCGATCAGAAGAGACTTCAAATTCAACATCATCTGGAAAACAAATGAAGTCACAACCATGATTCTTACAGTTTACAGTTATGTATAAACAGAATGGACATTGATACACAAATACAGCTCTTTTCCTTTGCTTAAGCAGCAGTCCTGATGACCAAGACATGCAGTTAAGTTTCAAAAGTGCTTATAACGTGCCATAAAAACATGCCTATTAACAAACTACAACCGTTATAAAGGTGTTCCACCCTAACTTATCTAGTAAGGAACACATGCATACTGTAAGCAACGGAACAAACCTGAAAGCTCCTGCAGCTGCACACTACCATTACTGATCTTCCATTTGAAATTTGTCTACCATTAATGAACTTTCAAGGAAGCAGTTTTGCTATCATATCAAAGAGGAATCCAAACATCCATCCAAGGAACATAGCTTTGAAACTCCTTTTCTAGTACACCCCCGCCAGCAGCCACATTATAGCAAAGAACAGGTGATAAGCTTTGTAATGCAAGCTATGAGAGTTCAGTTATGAACTCTGAGAATTCTACCAGTCAATTACCTCCTACTTTAAGCTCCTGTAGGTTGCCATTATACTGTGAACAATGGAAGAATAGTCTTGCTTGCCGTTCTGAACACTGAATGAATCCATAGGAGGTCAGCAGTTTTTCAATAACCCCAGTTTCACGCAGTCCTGCAGAAGTACCATTGGGGTACCCGTTGTGTCCATTGTTATGGAGTAGGTTTGGATCAAAGCTCATCTGAAATTAAAAAGATAGTTGTTATCTCTTCAAAAAGCAATTCCCATTCCTTTGCTAGTCTTATTTAATACAATTTAGGACAAGTAATGCCAATGTTTAAGGACTATCAGACAAAAAAGATGGCTTCTAACCATCACAAAGACAGAGTTTATGAGACATCTGCCAATAGCTGCAGAACTCAGCTTTAACAAAACTATATGCAAGTAACTCAACTTGCAGTATACATGCTATGAAATCAATACTGCACTCAAAATCAGCCTTTATACAGCCTGCCTTTGCCAACAGAAGTCATCAAAAAAGCAAAGCCAAAACATTATAAACAAGCTTAATCTCAAAATGACTTCCATAATTGGTTTAGTCTCTATACCATTCTTAACAATTTGCAAAACATGGAGGCCAACAGGCATCACTTGCCATACTCATTCAACTTAAATGCTCCTTCAGCATCTGCTAAGAAATCTGTTAAACTCCTTGTTATGGAGAGGAAACATTAGAGATTAATGGCTATAAGGTACATCAATGTTCCATAGCTTTTACACATGTAGGTAAAAGAAAGCAGTCTTTAATCATATAGGACAGGCAACAATTTGGCTAAGAAATCAAATTCAATACAGTTGTTGTTAGAGCACCCCTATTATTAAAACACCATGCAAGTTAAAAACAAGGCAATGCCAAAATCATGCATTTTGAGACTATATTGCGCAAATGCTGTGGTTTCCTGTGTATCTGTTTAAGAAAAACAATTTTTGGCAACTGAACAACCATTAGGGGTGGTTACAAAAATTCCAAACATAAGATGCTTTAAAAACAGCCAGATTTATGACTGAACAGATAACTGAAATCTGATAATAAAGGAATCACCACAATAAGTCTGACCTACCCTTCAAGAACAATGTTGCATATCAAGTTCACAAGCAGATTTTAAAGACAAAAACTACAATGTTAAACACACTACCATTGGAGTAACTCCAGATGAACTTAACAAGATAAGCAAGTATAAGTATGACCAGGGAAGTCATCAGAAGCTTTTTATCAATTGGGACTCATACAAAAATGGTAATATGACAGTTAGAAAAGTGGGAACTCGAAGATCACTCCCCCTGCCATAAAACCTCTTAAATCACCCAAAATAAACATATTACACAAGTGGCAACAATAGAGATGCAACAAACCCTCTGTAGAGGATGCCTACAAGTTTTAAGCTGGCTTGTCACAAACCATTTCCTACTGTAAGTGCATCTTCACTTTCATTTCTCGTGCACCTTCACTATCATTTCTTCCAAATGAATTTAGTTTTGCTTTCATAGACATATAAGCGAAGTAAATTCATCATTTTATAAGTTACAAAAATGAAGTTCAAAGCCCCACCCACAAGACACCACACCCAAACACTGTGAGACATTAAGTTTCTGAAACAGATACACCAATGGAGAATCTGAGAATCCAGCAACATTTCCAGCTGGTTCAGGTGGCATTTTATCAGTTAACCTGTTGAGGAGATTTAATACCAGTGACATTAGAAGTCAGAACAAAAACACAACGGAGTTAACAGCTAAGATCACCATGCTGTGATGACATGTCTGTTAACTGTCACCCTGACTTACAGATCTTTGATAAAGGGGGGTCCTCTTCTGTTTTTTAGACCCAGATGAAGTAGAAGATGAAGAGAAAGGTAAAGGATGAGAAGGAAGGGGAGCTGCAGGAGGGGGGAGAGGATCTGATGACACAGTATAATGGTTCTCCATCTCATACAGCTGTGATAACATAGTACATGGTATAACTAGTCAATAGTTAGCACATCTTTAAAATACATCCAAGTAACTATCAAATTCCATGTCTCAAGAGACTTAGCTGGAAGCCAAAAGTAGTCAATCCAAATCTCACATTTCATACGATTACAGCATCAATTATATGAGAAAGTTCTTATTTCTAGGTCAGTGATTCCTCTCCAACAATGTTTTAGGGAACTCACACTACCAGGACCCTGAACAGCTCTTACACAAGAGTAATCGTAAGGGAGAGGTGTTACTGGAAAAAATACACACAGTAGACAAAGCCAATGGTTGTCATTATTTATGTTCTTGTACTACAACAAGAACATGCGCAAATAAAACAGTATTATATTTCTCTCCTTTCTTACTTTAAGGAGAGAAAATAACCCTTAACTCTGGAGAGAGTAATAAGAGGTACTTAATAGGAGCCAGAAAAACTGCTTCTCGTTACACAGATTCTAATTTTTGTAGCTGAGGCTTTGAGTAAGAGGCTCAAGGACTTATGCCCATAGCATATTCAACAAACCCTCTAGAAGGCACATTCATATACTAGGATTTTATGAGCTGGATTTTAAGAACTAACCTATCTTTCAAAACACTTCAAGGCTTTGAAAGATTGCCAAGTCTACCTTCTCCACCCCATTATTTGGAGAAAACAGCGCACCACCTGAATTTAAGGCATGATCAGTTCAAAATTTTATCCTTAATTCAATTTAGTATCACTTCAGCAATAGTGGCAGCAAGTTTAGAGAAGTTATCAGCTCCACCACAGCTTTATTAAACATTAGGCCAACACTATTGTACAGAGTAGAACAGAAACATAGTGCAGATTGGCTATAGCAAGTTTTATTGAATGCATCATGTCACTGTTATATTTACAAATCGTTGCTATTTAATTTGTCCCACGCCAAATCTATAATATGTGTTTGTGTGGAAAATCCTGTTAATGAGTAATTTTCAGTTCTTTAAGGCAATGAGATTTTAAAGTCTTATACCCTGGAATGTTCCTTATTCTAAAACACAAATTCCCAACTAGGTCTCCCTGAAGCCTTGTGACTTTGTGAAATCTCCCTAGAGGCTTCCCAACATTTCCCCTATATCCCTGCTTTAATGGGCTCAGCCACAAGCTATTCCCAGCATTGCTGTGAAAGCAGGAAACCGGCCACTTACATTGACCTGAGGGTGGTATTTTCACATGGTTACTGTGCCTGGGAAAGGGGGTGGAGCCTGCAAACCTACTCCTGCTTCAAACTGCCTCCCTTCCCCCCCCCCCCAAGTCCCCATCAGGCATGGCAGGGAGGCGTAGCTAACTGGCATTACTTGGGGCCTGATTCCAGGGCTCCTCAAAGCCTGAAAATTCAGGGGCTCCTCCATGGTCTAAAGGTTGAAAAAAGTTGTTCTAAATGTATAACACTGCCTTATACAGAGTCAAACTATCTGTTCATTTACCAAAGGTTTCTTTTGATTGGCAGTGGCTTTTCATGGTCAGGAGATCACAGAATCATGGAGTTGGAAGGGGCCATACAGGCCATCTAGTTCAACTCCCTGCTCAACGCAGGATCAGCCCAAAGCTGATAAAAGTCTTGCTACATAAAATCTTTAACTAGATATGCTGGGAATTAAACCTGGGAACCTAGAGTATTTGTTCTACAAGAAAGAATGGTTCCATGCCATACTACAATGAAAGCCCTCAACTATTTTCAAACATGATTTTGAGATACCTGACTCATGTTTCAGATGGTCATTACTACAGTACTCATTATTAATTTTGAAGATTAGACAACGTTTTAGAATACACCTACCCAAATGTCAGACATGAGAACACACTACTAAAAGTGACAGAACACTATAATTTAAAATACCTATCATTAAAATACCTAATCAAATAGCTATTTCATAAACTTATTATACATTTTCTCTGCTAATTGGTAGTGGTAAAGTCTCAATTAACTAGTTATTTCCCAGCTAAAGGTGGAGGTTGCACATAGAAAACACACACCGGCAGAGATGTGCTCTGTCTTTTATAAAAACAGGAGTTTCTCTTAAATACTCTCAAAAGCGGAATACTCAGATTTTGAGAATATGGACCCCTAATGTTTATCACAGAAGTGACAGCAAAATTTCAAAATTCTGGATTTATTGGGTTTTATTTTGAAGAACAGCTGGAGAGGTAACCAATTGCCCTGGTATACAAACTAGGCCTGGTACAATGACCAATGAAGAAAATGATTGGGAATGAGGGGGAAGAGTGTGAAATGACTTTCAAACTGAAACTATCAAAATTAGAGAGTTTTAGTCTGCTCACCGCACTCTGGTAAGTTTACGAGATGCCTCACTTTGATAAGAGGCCCCCAAATGAGCAGGTATTTCTGCTAGTAATTGGCAAACTGGCCACATATTTCTTGCTCAAAGGAGGTTGTTGCATCATACCATCTGAGCTAGCTTGGCTTTACCTTTAAGAATATTGCTAGTATGGCAAAAGAACTTACTGATTGGCCATAAGGTGATAAATTCAGTCCGACTGGAGATGCATTGCCCAGGTTGGCACTAACGTATGCAGTAGGGGGAGAAGACGGCATGGAAAATTCAACAAATTCTTTCCAGGTGCTTGCCATATTTTTACGCCTGTTTCAACTTAATTTTATAATGCTGCATATAACAAAATCAAACAAGACAACCTTGTCAATGTAAATCTGCCACTTATCCAGCGTCATAAAAACAGCTGCCACTCTGGCAGCCTCCTAACATTTTAGACAAGAAGGGATTGATGTGCTAGTTAAGGAAGCATTTATTAGCTTTATTTACTTCAGAGGGGTTCTGAAATGGAGAAAAAAGCTGGCTGCTAACTGAATCCATGGTTACTATCAGTTCTGCTATCCTTATGACAGCAGATAATTCATATTTAACCTACCAGCTTATGAAATGGAGACTCACTGACAGATACCAATAATTGGGAAAAGGATATGAAGGAAGTTTGAGACCAGATTTACAGCATCACAGTAAACTGATTTTGAAAGCAAGAAACTGGAAAATAGTAGCAGAAAGCTTCAAAGAACAGCTACAAGATTGCATTCCGTTAGCTCTACAACTACCAGTAATGCTGAAATACTGGAATTGTTTAAGAGAAGTGCCATAGCCATATGTTTGATCTACTTTGACTTTCTGACCGATAGTAATTTACTGTTATATCAAACAGTACCACCAAAGACTATTTATTGCTATTAAACGGAGTACATGTACCAACCTCGCAGTGATATTCTAATATTGCACTTTCAGTAGTATTCGCCGATTCTTCGTTTCAGCACACGTTTCAAAGTTTGAAGATTGCTATTGTTAAAAAAAGAGATAGCAAGAGAAAAGTGATCTATCAAGCTAATAAGGAATAACTGGTACTGGGCAGTTTCAGCACAGCACTGAAGAAAACAAAGACTACTAGCAGCGTTGGGACGTGCTCTTTTGAAGCTGTTGAGTAGGCACAAACTTCTTGTTTCAGATCAAGTGTTGTGTCTTCAGTGTAAAGTTTGCTCTTCTTTGGTCTTGTTTTGTTGTTACGATGTGGTATGTTCCTTTCCTGATCTGAACTTGAAGCAGCAGTTTCAGGTGGTAAATTCTGTTCTGTTACACTTCATACTGGAGAAAGAGACAAACAAGTTAAGTTTACTATGCCACAGGTTTAGAGATGCACTATGGATTTGTGACAGGAGAGATCTTCACCCCAATTCTTAGCAGAAGAGCTAATCTTTTCCAATATTAACGCATCTAAAAGTATTTCTAGCTGTTCAATGGCTATACACCAATTAAAAGCAGTATATTCCACAGCCAGTGGAACAAACCTCAGTGCTTTATCTCAACTGTAGAAAATTTAGTCTTGTGGTACTACATGTAAAATCTAGCTAGTTTACCAAACCACTTGTGATAGTTAAATAATGGCCAGGGTTCTGCCCAGTTTCAAATGATTCATGAATATGTTCAAGTACGATACACAAAAACATTTTTATACTGTCTCAAAAGTAATTTCTCTTCAATAATACTTTTCTCAAAAGCAGCTGAAGTCAACATTTTAAAACTGACAACTTGTAATTCAGCTTGTCTAAAATGCAGCAGTCAGGCTATTATTAGGGGGCAGGATACAGGGACAGTGTCACCCCAGTACTGAAAAATCTGCACTGGTTGCCCATTTGTTTCTAGGAACACCTCCGAGTGCTTGTTCTTATTTCTTACTTTTAATAATGCCTTAAATGGCTTGCAGCCATGTTACTAGAAGGACTCTCTCCTCCCATACTGTCCAGCAAGTTAAGATTTGCCTCACAAGCCCTGTTCTCTGTTCCCTCACCTCCAGAGATGAGGCATGTGGCAATCAGGGACAGGGCTTTTTCAGTAGTGGCACCTCATTTGTGGAATACCCTTTTTTTTAGGGTTATCTGGTGCCTGCGTTCCTTTCTTTTAAACAACAGAACAAAACATTTCTGTTCACCCAGCTTTTAATTAAAGGGGTCATTTTAATTATTATTTTAGTCTGGGAAGTGTTCTTAGAGAGGCATGATAAAAAAAACTAAGAAATAAATGACACTGCATAATATGAATTATCAGCATAACTATGCAGGAGACATAAGGCAACTCACAACTGGCTTCTCCATAAAAACCAAATATCACCATTGAAGATATAAGAGCTGAAATATGTAAGCCTTTTTGTTTTAATCCATTTTCCAACCTGAAACTGTAGGATAAGGTGCATGCAAAATTCATGGTTTACATGTAGTTTTTATATCTGATTTCCCCCTCAGACCCTATGTACTTCAAAACACTATATATTCTAGAGTCCAAAGGGGGTTGAATTAGGGCAGACTTTCTTGATCAGTGTTTCATGATCCTGGAAGGTAGGAGTTAATTAATGTTTAACATATTTTTAAAATTTGTTAAACATGTATTGGTTCACCTGTTCCCCCCTGAAAGGGGTGGAAAGGGGAGGACCTGAATGATGGACCTGAAAGGGGTGGAAAGGGGAGGGAACCTGTGTGGGCATATACACAGCTATGCTTCCCAATCATATTCTGCCCAATTGCACTACTTCTGGGGTTTCTCAAAGCCTGAAGAATGTTTCAAGGGTTTCTTAATGGTGAAAAAAGTCAAGAAAGGCTGGATTAGGGTTTTCAAAAGCAAGTTTCTATTCACTTTCTCGTTAATTAAAGGTTGCATACACTTTTCTGATGTATACAAAGTTGGCATGTAATAAACTACACAGGACTCTGACTCTAAGAGGAGTTCTCTCAGCATTCAATCCTCAGTGGAAGTACAGTACAGAATAAACAGTGTTAAGCAACAGCAAAGTCACAAGCAAAGGAGGACACATTAAGGCTGATGTAGAGGAAGTACTGATTAGGAGAGAGAGCTAAAGGTAAAGGTATCCCCTGTGCAAGCACCGAGTCATGTCTGACCCTTGGGGTGACGCCCTCCAGCGTTTTCTTGGCAGACTCAAAACGGGGTGGTTTGCCAGTGCCTTCCCCAGTCATCACCGTTTAACCCCCAGCAAGCTGGGTACTCATTTTACCGACCTCGGAAGGATGGAAGGCTGAGTCAACCTTGAGCCGGCTGCTGGGATTGAACTCCCAGCCTCATGGGCAAAGCTTTCAGACGGCTGCCTTACCACTCTGCGCCACAAGAGGCTCTAGGAGAGAGAGCTAGGGGAAAGGAAAGACTGAGAATTTTAGTTTACAGGACAAATGTTACACACTACTGTACTTTCCCTAAATTCACACCTCCTTTTTTGTTTAAAGTAACAGCTCACATTGGAAAATGCTTCCTTATATCACTGAAGGCAATAAATGGCATAATGAAGTTAAAAACATAATGAAGTTTAAAAAAATTAGTTAAAAAAAGGGAACTACCCACTTGTTCTAGTGAATAAAATCTAGAGAAAAAGATTTCACATTTCTGTAAAAACACATTCAAACAGCATGATCAAAAGGGTTGTGTTTTGAATACATTTATTCTGGGTTCAGAAACACATTTGCTTAAATACTCCTGAAACTTTAGGTTTCAATAGAAAGTTCCTGCTCTAGTAAACTCAACAGGGGCTAACACAGCCCAGTCATGCATGCACTTTTTATTTACTTATTTTATTTATAACCCAGTGTTCCCCTCCCCCAAGCAGCTTATATTGTTTTCCTCAGTTTATCCTTATAACAAACCTTTTGAGTTAGGTTAGGCTGGGCATTTGTGACTGGCCCAAGATCACCCAGCAAATGAGCATGGCAAAGTAGTTATTCAAACACGGGCTTCTAACCACTACACATGCTGTGTAGGAGTCAATATTCAAAACATATATAGGATTGCAATCTAAATTAGCTGAAGTCTAAATGTTTTATGTATTTGAAGTGTTAGCCTGAAGTGTTAGCCTGAACTTCAATGAAATCAGTATGTATGCCTGTGCTTTAAATTCCAAACTTTTCAGCTCAGCTGCTATAAATACTCCTCTCAATGGTAAACACCCAGTGCAGCTGCCAAGCCTCCAATGCAGCAATATCTGTTATAACACACGAGTTCATAAAAGATTCTCAACAACAGTAAATGAAAAGGTTAATAGCTGTCTTATTTTTTCCTATATTCTCATCTCAGGTGTATTTGTTTCTATATGTCTTGCACAACTGATCTAATATACAGAAGCCATATTATTGTATTGTAATTTCAACAAAAAATTTGGCTACCGTTTCCAGAAAGAATCCAACAAAAGAAATTCTTAACAACTTTGTGGGAGGCATTTAAGGAATTTACTTCCACATATGATATCTGGTGACATGTAAATTTGAAGAATCTGAGTGTAGCCACCAAAATAATAGTTAGAAATACCACACTATGGAATTGAGAACGTTAGCAAAATACTAAAAGTTCAGTTTGAAAATAGTAGTATTAGTATTCTTAGTAAACCAATAAGTGAGTGCAGAATCATTTTAATCAAACCAAGCCAGAATCAAATCAAAATCATAACAGAGCTATATACTTATAACTACTTTTATGCTCTATATTGTACTAGCCATTATCATCTGCCACAGAAAAAGGTGCTTTAATAAAGCAGTCTGCTTAAATTGTCTAAAGATGATTTTTTTAAAAAAAATCTGAAGCCTTTGCACTGCAATTGGAAGGCACGATTAAAATGATTTTGAACTTCCAGATCCCAGCAAGTGATTATGACAGACCTACTACAAAGTCACCTATCAGAGCTGTGCCACAGAATAAACTGTATTATCCCTTTCATCAAAACGTTTGAGAAAAGAAACATGGCTGGCTGTCCCACCCTATACCGCAGCATCAGATTCAAGACAGCAGACACAGCACATGGTCCCTAGGCTGCAAGATGGTGGCTCTTGCTACTGAGGGGCTTTAAGTCTCGGGGTCCGCATCTGTAGAGTGAAGGATGCGGAAACCCAGCTCCGCGCCCTAAAGCTGCTGACGGAAGCAAAGGCATCCAACACTGGGCGTCCCTAACTGCCGGTTACGCCAACGGGGAGTTATCACCCTACGGCGCCTGAGGCGTGTCCACTGTTCGCCCCCCTCCCCAGGCTGAAGCGGGGGAGGGGTAAGCAAGAAGGAAAATGGCGGCGGCTCCCCCTCACACAAAGGAAGACTGACCGACTCTTCCCCTCCCCACACCCTCACGCTGCATGCTGGGAGAGGTAGTTACATCACTGCCTGTGCTCCACGCCGTAGGAGACATCAAGACTCCATCCCCCAGAAGGCTCAGGGGCGCAACATCCGAAAGGCGGCACATCGGGAAGTGTAGTGCTTTCCGCCTCCGCCTCCGCCCAGAGCACCGCACCCCTACACTCAATCCCCCGGCGGCCCTTGCGAAAAGGCAATTGACCGAGTGCATCCCGGGAAACGTAGTGCTGTCGGGGTTCGGGCCCACCAGCGCTCTTTCTCCACACTGACCAAGGCAATCGGGAGAAATGGAACAGGGAGCCTGACAGGACCTGCCGGGCCGGGCCACGTTCTCTCGCTCTTTCTTTTTTAATGCCCGCCCGTCAAAAGAGCAGAGAGACGGCAGGCGGGTGGGGGAGGGGTCCTACCCGCACAAGACCGTTGGCCACCCGGGCACTGCCAGGACACATCCCAAGCCTCCCCTGCCCCATTATCTACCACCCTCAGAGCGGCGCAGAGCGCACACGGGAGAATCCGGTCTCCTCTCAGGGATCTCACTTACCCCAACAGCTCAGCGCCCCCGCTCCAGCGCCGCCATGAGCAGCACGGCACAGCACGTAGGAATAAATCCCGGCTTCTCGCGAGATTTGCGGGCAGAGGCGGGGGGGGGGGGTTGGATGCACGCATGCGCAGAAAAGTCACACCATGAGGCTAAATCACAGACAATAAGAACTTAAGGAGGTTCGGCTGTGTGTGTGTGGCTTGTGCACATGCGCACCTTCCTTCGTTTAGCAAGGCGCCTCAGAATCTTTGGAGCGCCTTCTCCTTTCCCAGGTGTAAAGTCCCCACATAATTTCTTCTGGGCAAAAATGGCTACCTTTGGGTTTGGCAAAGCTCGTGCACCTTTTAATTAGCAGAACAAGCAGGAAGTTATTTAACAGGGAAATTAGGCCCATATTTACAGCTTCACCTGTTGAGTAGCTGCCGCACATCCTGCACTTAAAGGACCTAGAGCGTCGTAGAAGGGAAAGCCCTAACCTCATTACATCTAATTTTCATCCTTCTTTTAACAGACTCCTATGAGGTAAACATTTTCTGATTAATTCCGTTCACCTGCAAAGCACAAGTACCCCCCTCCCCCCTTTTAAGCCCTAATTTTCTAAGTCTGGGGACTCATGATGGGGTGCAAAAAGCTGTAATGAAAGCCATATATCATTGGCTGCTAGAATTAATTCTCCTAGGCGTGTGATTTGTGAATGACAATCTGCAGCCCACTTTTTATTTCAAAATGGGAAGCATTTGAGAATGGCTAAAATATATATTTGGGGGGAAAGGAGTGGTTCAGCAAGTGAACCCATTATAAGCCTCAACACAATGGTGGGAGTTCTCTACATCTGGTAAAATAACAGGGCAGTTTGTTTCAGGTGTGTTCCCCTGCCCTTCAAGCAGTAAAACTACAGTAACAAAAGGACCGAGGCCAGTTTACCCTGTTCAGAATTTCACCTGCACAATTTAATATTAATTTGCCTTCTCACTCCATCTATAAGTCTGAACTGATTGCTTTAATTCCATTATATTTTATATGGGGATGTGCACATGCACACAAAAGCTCATATACCTTGAATAAAACTTTGTTGGTCTTAAAGGTGTCACTGGATTCTAAATTGGTTCTGCTGCTTCAGACCAACATGGCTACCCAATTGAATCTATGACATGAAAACATGATAGAAACTGCTTGCTCTAGAGATGTCCACCTCCAGGTGGGAAGAAAAATAGGGGAAAAAAAAACATTTGAAGCTAATAGAAAATCAAAATATTTTTAATGTGGTCACTAATATGAATCTTAATCATCAAAAGGTTATGTTCTTTGCCAGAAGTAACTCCCCAAATTTAGGGAAGTACAGACATTGGTAACAGTCCAATGAAGCAATTAATTGACATTAAACATTTTGATTTTCTGGTAACTCCCCCTCCCCGCCATTTCTCAACTCACACTGTTTGGCCTTGTTTGTAACCTCCAGGTGGGTCCTGAAAATATCCCAAAACTACAACTGATAACTAGGCTACAGAGATCCATCCCCCTGGAGAAAATGAACTCCCTCCCGAAGCCCCAGGTTTTTCTCCCTAAACTTGAGGAATTTTTCAGTCCAGAGTTGGCAACACTAGATTGCCCTGGAAACACTGGCCATGGTCTTTGGAGCCCATGTTGAATAGGTGCTCTCTTGGCAGTGAGAGAAGTGTCTATTTGGGACATGCATTTAATCTGTAAGACATCTCTAGTGCTCATTTTACTGTGATTTAATGTGTGTGTAGAGTGTGGTAAAGTTGCAGCCAACATGGTGACCCAAGCAAAGGGCTTTCAAGGCAAGTGAAAAGCAGAGGTGGTTTGCCATTGCTTTCCTTTGCAATCTTCTTTGGATGTCTCCCATCCAAGCAATAATGAAGGCTGACCCTGCTTAGCGTCTCAGAGCTCATGCAGTCAGACTATATAATGTCACCTAAATTCCCTGCAATTTAGTACAAGGTACAGACTGGTTTACCCAGATTATTGCTAATACATAGGCTTTTTTCCCCCCACTGCAGATTTTCTGGGCATAAGGAGGTTCATGGGAACAGGGTTTCAGGGGGTATTTAAGAGAGGTGGGAAAATGGCACTCCATGAAGGGAAATGCTTGTGTCCACACAGAAATGCCAGTTCTGGATCCAAGCCTATGTGTGATTTGGTACTACTATTGCTTTAATAAGTAATTTGGTATTACTATTGTAATATTTTGTTGTTGTTAGTTGCAAAGTTGTGTCCGACCCATCGCGACCCCATGGACAATGATCCTCCAGGCCTTCCTGTCTTCTACCATTTCCCGGAGTCCATTTAAATTTGCACCTACTGCTTCAGTGAGTCCATCCAGCCACCTCATTCTTTGTCGTCCCCTTCTTCTTTTGCCCTCGATCGCTCCCAGCATTAGGCTCTTCTCCAGGGAGTCCTTCCTTCTCATAAGGTGGCCAAAGTATTTGAGTTTCATCTTCAGGATCTGGCCTTCTAAGGAGCAGTCAGGGCTGATCTCCTCTAGGACTGACCGGTTTGTTCACCTTGCAGTCCAAGGGACTCGCAAGAGTCTTCTCCAGCACCAGAGTTCAAAAGCCTCAGTTCTTTGATGCCTTCCTTATGGTCCAACTTTCGCAGCCATACATTGCAACTGGGAAGACCATAGCCTTGACTGGACACACTTTTTTTGGCAAGGTGATGTCTCTGCTATTTAAGATGCTGTCTCGATTTACCATAGCTTTCCTCCCCAGGAGCAATCGTCTTTTAATTTCTTTGCTGTAGTCCCCATCTGCAGTGATCTTGGAGCCCAAGAAAATAAAATCTGTCACTGCCTCCATTTCTTCCCCATCTATATGCCAGGAATTGAGAGGGCCGGATGCCATGATCTTAGTTTTCTTGATGTTGAGTTTCAAGCCAACTTTTACACTCTCCTCCTTCATCTGCATCAAGAGGCTCTTTAGTTCCTCTTTGCTTCGCTTTCTGCCATTAGAATTTTAATATTTAGATAAGTGATTTTCACTCTGTGGCTTATGGAGAACCAGATTTATAAATACAATCAAATAAACTGCCACATAACTATTGTTTGCCCTTTGGACTACCCCATATAATATAAGATATGCATATTGCCTTTATAGTATTTAAAATTAACAGAGTACCTCTGAGCATGTAGAGCTGTCTCTCCCCATCACTTTTACAAATCAGCCAATAACTGTGTACTGAGGGTGGAGAGATTTTGCAAGTCAGACCTATGTCAAAACGTAGTTGAACCCTCAGTATTGTAGGAAACAGAGGGACTAAAACTCCTGCCGCTTATTTGCAAGATTTTATTTTGCAGGCTAGTATTCAAAAGAAGGGGACAACAGAGAATGAGGTGGCTGGATGGAGTCACTGAAGCAGTTGGGGCGAGCTTAAATGGACTCCGGGGAATGGTAGAGGATAGGAAGGCCTGGAGGATCATTGTCCAAAGGATTGTGATGGGTTGGACACAACTTCGCACCTTACAACAACAACAAGCATTCAACAGTGATACACCCAGCTGCAAATGTTAACTCAACCTCACGCACAGAATCTCTCCATCTCCATCATCTTGATTTAATAATCGCAAACAAGTTGTTGTGTGCTTTAAAAAAAAAACTCTTTTATCTTGGGTCCATGATGATGAAATTGTCCCAGTCTCTATAGAGCTCCTTTTATTTTCATTCCTAACATGGGTCCCACAGTTCATAAAGGACCTTACTTGTCCTCCTGTCCCTCTGGATTTGCCTGTTTCAAAGTGAGAACCACATGCCAACTGCAGGTGCCACCAGGTAATGGTCTTGTTCATTCTTCTGAAGCATAGTGCCAGGTGCCTCATTGGAGAACTGTACTTAGAAGAGGTACAGGAGCCATGTCAAGGAACACCCCTAAGCCACTGAGTGTGCATCACTGACCTAGAACTTTAGGCTAGAAGCATCCTTGCCCCTTTAATACCCACTTGATACTTTCTAGTTCTGTTTATATGCCACTGTGAGTCACATGTGAATCTGTAAAGTGCTGTCAAGTCACAGACAACGTAGGGCAACCCCAAAGAGGTTTCAAGGCAAGTAAACAAGCAGAAGTGGTTTGCCATTGCCTTCCTCTGCAGAGTTTCCTTTGGTGGTCTTCCTTCCAAGTACCAACGCTGCTTCCTTTCCAGATTGGGCTGTGCTATACCATGCCTCATTCTCCAAGAGGAGCCTATATAAAGGACAGTGTGGGAATATTTGTAAATACAGAAGCCATGGCTTCCACACTTCCTCAAGTGATCTTCAAGCAGCCACCCAGTGCTTCAAGAAACACAAAGTGGGACAGAGTTCATTACTGACAGGAATGTCATAACAATGTGTAAAGAAGGCTGCTTTTGAAGCCATGATGGATAGCAGGATAAAAAATCCCCAGTCTAAACAAACAAGGCAAGTCAGACAGGTCTAGCTGGCTACATTGTATTTAGTTCCAACATCGTTGTAAGAGATTATTTCCATGTATCAAAGAAACAGATTTGTGTGGCTATACATAGTGGCTACTTTAATTGGATTTAATATTGCACAAGTGCAATCCTTCGTGACAGCTTGAAATGAAATTGCTATTGCCCATCTGGTAGTAGTGCCTGTTGTTTCAAATGCATGCCCAGGTGTCAGTGCAACATTGCTAAGCTGGCTGGAATGCCAGGGAAATGCTACTGACCGTGACATAAAGGGCTGTGCTAACACATGGTGCTTTACCTGGATTGCTTTCTTAGACGGTTTATGCACTGGGAACTTCACTGCCCCACCTCCTATGCAGGAGCACAAATCAGGGGCAAATTACGTGCACCAGGCCAAACGCTCCCCCATGTGGGTGCAGGAAGAAGTGGGACAACCTGCCACGACTAAAACTCCAGCCTGCAGCCCAGCATGAAACCTCCAGTGCATAAACGGTCTTAGTGATGCACTGGCTGAGCACTTTTACTCAATAAGCAATGGCTTTGATGTGGATCAGGTTTCCAGTCTTTTGTCCCCTGCCCCACACGTTGTAGCTTCTTTTACTGCCTTCAAAAGCCACTCTAAAGTCCATCAAATATTAGCATGGTTTTTTGGAGGGTGGCAGAGGAGCCAACACTATAAGAAAGAAGTAGCAATGTTCCTTTGCACGAGTAGAAGCAATTCAGCTGCACTCTGGATCCAATCCATTACAACTATAATTGTAAAGTAGTTCTGGGCAATTTTGGACTATTAGCTGAATTACTGTTTTCTAAATTACAAGAGCTAGCAACACTACTCCAGCAGAGGCCTAATAATTACAATGTATGGTTCAGCTACAGGCAGCACACTTATGAAGAATGTAGACAAACTAGATGGATGGGAAGAAGGAAGCAACATATTGTTTACAAGAGAAGTCCTCTGAGACAAGAATGAAGAGATGGAAACCATTTTGTATGTTCCCTTTCTGAAAGAAGACAAGGAGATTTCTTCAGTGGCTCTCAGAAACAAATATTTTGAATCTGCCAAGATATTAGAAGGTCGCTATGAAAAGTTATATCTCTTCAGTTTCTCCAAGGATAGACTCTCACCAAGTCTTGGACTGGTAGCCTTATTTGAAAATCAGAACATAATGGTTAACTGCAGTGCTGGAGAAAGATGTTCCAACACTGTTATAGATGAAACCCATTTTCATGCCTTAGAAAGGTTTCTGTTACCAGATGTGCAACATGCTTTGTGTTGACTACAGACTAAATTCATTATTGAACAGTGAAACTGTGTGAATTACTCAGTTTACTCTGCAGGGGATATGATATCTGCTTGATCTTTACATGGCACAGAGCAGGGCTCGCCCTGTGGGGGCTCACACTTTCTGAAACTCCCCTGCCTTGGGAAGTCTGTTGAGAAGCCTTGCTGCACAACTTCCACTGGCAGATGAAGGTATTTTCCTATCAAAAGGGACCAGCAACAAGGTGAACTTTGAGAACGCTGCTGTCGTGTTTTTTTTAAGCATAGGTGTACTATTTTTACTATGGCTTTGTGTGCACTATTACAGAAAAGCTAATATATATAAACTAAAAGGCCTGCTTTTGTTTGTAGTTGTTTAATTCATGGCAAAAAACAAAATCTCTTAAGTTTTCTCAGTGGCAATAACCAGGTACAACAAAATTTAGTTTTACCAAATTAAACAAAGTCATAAATGGAATTATTAAAGTCCAGATAATATTTTTCCCACTGGCTAGTCATTCAGAGTAAACAAGTTCTTCTATATATGGAAAACACAGTATTTCTTTTATTTAAGCCTGACATCTGGATAAATCACAGGCAAATACACAGAGAACTATACCCGGTAATATCAAAGCAGGTCATTGGTGATCTACTAAAAACTAAAGATGTGTCCAGAAATGATCCCTGGTATAGAAGGCCACAACTTGTGATATTGCCTCAGAACATTTATTTCCAGAAAATAATAAGTCTATATTCATATTTAGCAACCTGAGATATAAAGTTTCTAATGCATTGATCAGAGCAGGCAGGCAGGGCGCTCAGCATGGCCACTTATTTGCATGACGATACCCTATTGATATTTACAACATAAACCAAGATGCATTGGGAGGCTGAGCACATCTCGCTGCTCCTTATGAGAGCTTGCTTGATTCTCAAGGTGGCACTAATGGCATATGTTTAAGGCTTAACACTGCAAGGGGATGGTCAGCAGCCGAGTCTGTCCTGCGGAAGGGGCTACTTTTGCATAGAGCATGGAAGCACTAGCTTGGTCAGTTCCATTCTTGGTAGCATACGTGAATACTGAGTCTGAGAATTTTAAGACCTCAAAAGAAGAATGTGAAGAATGAGCCCAACTTTCCTTCACACCATATTCAGGGAAAAAATATATATATGTAACAAAATTGGGGGGGGGGTATGGCTATTTTATCTGTGTGCCCCAAGCTCAGGTCAACATCAACAGCTGTAAGAGCCACAGACACACACAGGAAGCTCACCTATCTTAGTCTGAAACTTTACAGGAAAATTAAATACATCGGTTCCTAATAGGGATTTGGGAGCAGGACAGAGTTTCTTTATGCTTTACAACACAGTAGCAGCAGGCAGTACATTATACAAGCTGAGAATGTGCATGGAGAGCAGAGACACACATAAATGAATACACAAGGGACATCTCACTTTCTTTTTGCTCTTAAGCACAATCATGGAATCTTCAAGCATGAGAATGTGTGAATCTGCATGTGAGCAGCTGGAGGAAAAAAACAAAACAATCCCCAGCCCCAAAACAGTACCCACCAAACTTTAGTAGGCTACAAATGAAGGCAGGATTTTGCTGGTTCCCCTGCAATAGATTTATAATTTCCTTAACATATGCCATAAAATCTGTCTGAGGAATGTCTTCCTTAAAATATTCACAATGAAGACAAGGCATTACTTCCAGTCAAGGGTGCACACCTTGAAATTCCTGTGCAGCACTCATCTGAATACTCAATGGTAGCTTGGTATTAGTTTCTCACAGAGGGTAGCTTTTGAAACACTTAGTTGGACTTCCAAAGGATACTGCTTTTAGCAGAATATTTATATTTCTAATCACTTCCCAAGTAATTTCAATAATACGTGGTTGTATATACATTGTGTATGATCTTATCTTATGAGGCTGCCAGAAGGTCTCTCATGTCCTATGGCCAACCTTCTACAAGTTCTGTGCCTGTAGCGGAAAGCCTCATGACCAAAGGCAGTATTTTTTCAGGAGAGTTGTATGCTGTTCTCTATACTGATCAGTGTGTTCATGCAGGTGATTTAGAAAGGTGTGTTTAAACTACACAATTCATCATAAGGATCTTTACTTGGAAGGAAGACTAGTTGAAATCAGTACATTTATCTCATGTTCTGAGATTGTTTTACTTCTACATAGTAGTAAAACAATTTAATTCCATTTGCACCGGAAAAGCCAAAGCTGATCCAACTGTCTAGCTGCGGTTTCTAAAAACCACCAGGGGCTGGGGGTGGGAAGTAGAAGCACTCTATGTGAGTATGCTGGGCAAATCTTGGCCAGCAGAGGGCATGACTTCCAAATCAGTGCACAGAGGACATAAGCCTATAATAAAACAGCAGCTGGAATGATAGGCAAGAGAAAATGATAAAGAACTAAAGGAACACCTTGGAAAAGCAATACACACTTTCCTGCAACCCAGTTACCAGTTTCTCTGATCAAGTATTCAAAGGCAGTTGTGTGGGTTGAGAGGCATCATCAGGCAGCTCTTCTTGCCTCACCTCAATCGATTCGCTGCTGATTGACAACAACTTGCGCAATTCCTTGTTTTCTAGCTGCAAAACCAATGAGAACAATTTAAAGTACACCGATGAAGGTAGTAGCTGCAAGGCAAACGCTTGTTGGTTTGTGACAAGAATAACCCTGGTAGATTTTCAGACGGGTATGTTCTCTTCCCGCAGAGCAGTGGTCCCCAACCTGGGGGCGGCGGCCCGGTGCCGGGCCGCGAAGGCCATGGCGCCAGGCCGCGGCTCCCTCTCCCCGCCCACCCCGCAGTAAAAAACTTCCCAGGCCGCAAGCTTGCGGCCCGGGAAGCTTCTTACTGCGGGAGGGCGGGGAGAGGGAATCGGGGCCGGGCCGCGCCCGAGCGGGCACGGCCCGATGTGCGGGCGCGGCTCGCGGCCCGATGCGGGGGCGCAGCCCGATGTGCGGGTGCGGCTTGCGGGCGGGCCCGATGCGTGGGCGTGGCCCGCGGGCCACGCCCCAATGTCCTGCCGGTCCCCAACCTCAGAAAGGTTGGGGACCACTGCCGCAGAGAACCAAGTGTGGGGGGGGAAACAGTCTAGTCTTCAATTGAATCAACAGTCTGTAGCAGCATTCAACATTTGGAGGCTTCAATAAATGGGGGGGGGGGAATATAACTCGTGGGTTAGGCCTTCCTCCAATCTCTAATGCAAGTGAATTGATGCATGGCCACAGTGGCATAACAATTGTAGACTGGCTTTCACCATAAACTCATTACAGATGCAACTTACCAACAGGGAAAATAGTTTTGTGGCTAGTTTTGTGTTGGGAAAATGGCACACAGCAAGTGGGAGTTAAAGCCCTTTCTAAAGCCCCAAGTCTAATTTCCTAATACATTTACTGCATGGCTGTGTCTATGATTTTAGTCGGAAACTCCTAACTATACAATGCTGTAGACACGGAGCTGCTTAACTATACTTAGCGTACTACTTCATGCTGATTTGACAGAATAAGGACTACAGCCATCTTTAAGGGGGGTGGGGAATTCATCAACTTTTATCCAAGAAGCAGTCAACTCAGGAGAATGTAGCATCCACAGACTCTAATGAACACAAACACACATTTCTTGCTTTTCTGCATCATACGTCTTAAATCTGTCAGGTCTCTTACCTCCAACTGAGCCAGCTTTTCTTGTACAGTATAGTACTGGTTGTCATCTACTTCTACAGCTTTCCTCATCACATCCCCCATTTCGTAGATTCGGTCTATCTGAGTCACAATTTCCTGTGGGCAGTTATCAGGATGGGTTATTTTCCTAGCAGACAGCATGAAATAAGATAAAACCAAGGCATACCAGATCAAGGGAAACACAGCTAGGCCTCAGAAGGGCCTTCAACCTCATGTATGGAGCATTAAGAAGGCCTAAGAAATGGAGATTTCAATCATAATATAGCTATGTAAATGGTTAGCAAGGGGACAAAAATGAGAATGTGGATGCCTGTACAAAATGGAAGCCAAGCAGCAGTTGCTCCAAGAAATGAGACTCTCGGCCACAGGAGCTAAAACTAAACATGCATCACCAGGGTGTGATGTGACCAGACACATTAAAAAGAACCTTTTCAGATTACTGGCTTATGATCTCGAGACTTAGCCACCTTAGTGTATCCACCTAGTCTTGACTTTTAAAGTATCATGTCAGCCTTCAATGCAGACCTACAGTCTCCAAGTTGCAATCTGACAAAACAAGTCAGAGCACACTAAATGCCTTAAGGAGAAGGGGAGGAATCACTTGGATCTTTATATGTATTTTCATGAACACAACAGTGAATTTATAGTAATTGTCGTCTGTCTCAGGAAGTTTTATAATGCTGAAGTCATCAATAAACTCCAGCATGGCCTACAGGTGATAATCAGGTCATTTTCTTGATGAAGAATCTTGAAGGAGGTGTTTTATTCTAGAAAGGGAAGCCACTACAAAGTCGAGGATGCTCTTAGAAGGAAGATGTTCCTTTAGGGAAATGCAAAAGAGGCAAGCAGCAGGGACAGAATACAACATCTCAAACAGCTTATTTAAGAGTCCCCTTTATTCCTGTTCTCCCCCCACCCCCAAGAGAAGATAATGTAATATTTCCTTACGGCAGACTGAATTTGATGCACTTTCAAAACCGGCTGAGTGTCTATATCTTTTCTTTTCATCATCAGCTGTAGCATGTGTTTTCTGTACTTGCTCATAATAAGTTCCAGGGCATCCTGGTGTTCTTCCAAGGAGACCCACAGTTCTTAAAAAAATAAATAAATGGCAAGCACAAATTCCATCTTGTAACTACAAAGACAGATATCCTGCTAGTCTGGTACAGTAAAAAGTCTAGTTTTTGAAAAGGGAAAACTACTCAATAAGAACAACACAACTTCCCCATTGTGCATTAGCCTGATTAATCTTCCATTTCACTGCTCCTTCTCAAATATGGGCACAGATATATCTACATAATCCTGCATAGCATATAGGTGGTAGCCAAGGCCTGGCTCCTAGACAGACAGCCAAATCTGTGCAACAAGATCAGCTGCAGCTACAATACAGGCTTCATTAAATCTTATTTTTCTTTTTAAAAATTAGTTGGGGGATGTAAGCCATCCCAAAAGACAATAATGACATCTAATTGCAAAGACATTATGCCCTGCCCTTCAAATATCCAGAATGTGGGCAGCATTTTGGAGACAGTGGGAGCAGGTGAAGCTGGACCCAGAGCTGGCTTGCTTCCCCCTGCCTGACTCTCCCCTCCTTGCCATGGTGGGGGAGCAGAGGAGGTTAGTGAGTAGGCAAGAGGGGGGTCTTGGGGCTGAAAGCCAGAGTGAACAAACAACTGGTGGTAGGGAAGGGGAAATCACCTGCCACCATATTTGCATAAGAACTGGAGCCCAAAGACAGTCTGGGAGCACCAATTGCTTCAGGTGTGGTCTTTGGGTAGTCTAGGTGGGGTAATTCTGGGAACTCCATAAAGCAACAGGACATAAAGTAATAGGACATACATTATCTATTCATCCATCCAGTAAAATTTAATGGTTGTTAATCTAAGGTTATACCCTGTTCTTTCCCAACCTTAGCTGTTGGGAGAGTCAGTTTGGTGTAGTGGTTAGGAGTGCGGACTTCTAATCTGGCATGCCCGGCTCGATTCTGCACTCCCCCACATGCAGCCAGCTGGGTGACCTTGGGCTCGCCAAGGCACGGATAAAACTGTTCTGACTGAGCAGTGATATCAGGGTTCTCTCAGCCTCACCCACCTCACAGGGTGTCTGTTGTGGGGAGAGGAAAGGGAAGGCGACTGTAAGCTGCTTTGAGCCTCCTTCAGGTAGGGAAAAGCGGCATATAAGAACCAACTCTTCTTCTTCTTCTTCTTGGGAAAAACATGCACAATTTGAACGATCTGTTACATGCTGGAGATACAAAACAAATCTGAGTCTTGTTACATCTTAAAGGGCTCAAGAGGTTGCATCTTAAAGACTAATAACGCATTATTATAGCATCAATTTTGTGGGAATAGAGCCCACTTCAGGAACAAGCCAATGAATACAAAACCATTTATGGAAGAAGAAGAATTTGTTTAACTATGAGAAACCTAAGACTTTTGTTTGTTGCTGCTGTAAGACTATCACGTTATGGCTATCCCTCTGGAATCTGAGTTGTACATAAATAAGTGCCATCAAGTTGTCATTAACTTATGGCAAGCTTAGTAAGGGGCTTTCAAAGCAAGTGAGAAGCAGTGGTGAGTCCCCATTGCCTTGCGCTACAGATTCTTCCTTGGTGGTCTCCCATCCAAGTATCAGCCCTGCTTAGCTTCTGAGACATGACAAGATCAGGCCATATAATGCTATTTCTCCCCCTGGAATTTGGTACCTGTCAGAAGACAGTAATGAGTCTGTACTGGAAATGTTACTAGTCACAAAACACTGAAGTCTTCATTTCTTTTACTCCAGTAAGCATTGTTTAAACTTCTCAGTAACGGGTTCATTTCAGTGGGTTATCAGAACAGCTTCAAGGGGTATGTTGCTCAATGTCAAGACTGTATTTTGCAGGCAATGAATCAAGGAAGAACATGACTTAAGGTCAAGGAATGGAAGCTGGTGCCTGTAAAGCAACAGTTCTGTTTGCAGGTTAAAAACAAGTGTCTTCAAACAATAAAGTTTGTACATTTTTCTGATCATAAGCTTTTTAACCTCACATTCTTGTCTCTTTCTTAAGGTAAGGGTAAAGGTATCCCCTGTGCAAGCACCGGGTCATGTCTGACCCTTGGGGTGACGCCCTCTAGCGTTTTCATGGCAGACTCAATACAGGGTAGTTTGCCAGTGTCTTCCCCAGCCATTACCGTTTCCCCCCCCGGCAAGCTGGGTACTCATTTTACCGACCTCAGAAGGATGGAAGGCTGAGTCAACCTTGAACCGGCTGCTGGGATTGAACTCCCAGCCTCATGGGCAGAGCTTCAGACAGCATTTCTGCTGCCTTACCACTCTGCGCCACAAGAGGCTCTTCTTCTTAAGGTAATTTTAATTAAAAAATGCAATCCCATGAAGAAGCCTTTCTCAACTTTTTAACTGTTGAGAAACCCCTGAAATATTCTTCAGGCTTTGAGAAACCCTCAAAATGGCATAATTGTGCAGGATATGGTTGAGAAGTGTACATGCCCACCTGGGACCCTCCCCTTCCCGCTCCCTCTAGGCCCATTATTGGGCATTTTGGGAGGGGAAAACAGTTGACATGACCATATATGGTCATATCATCCAATAAATGTTTAGCAAAAAATATATATATATATATATATACACACACACACACATATACACATGTACACACTAGATTCAAGAACGGGCCTTGAAAGGGCCTCCTCCCAGGCCCCGGCCAGGCAGCTTAAGGTGGCTTTGGGCCGCAGTTCACAGCCAGATCAAGTGGGGTGGGTGGGGGCTGGCCAGCTCGTTTGCAGGCCCGGCTGGGACAGAGCTCATTTGCAGGCCCAGCCTAGCAGGCCAAGAGGCCCTTGTTAGCAGGCCCTCCACCATGATCCTTTGCCCAGGGCCTTCTCCCCTTACCTGCTGCTGGCTCCATGCACTGAGGTACATCTGAGAGCAAAGAGGCTAGAGTCTGGGTCACTGTTGTCTACATGCTAGTTTACTTTTTCAAAGAATGCCAGAAGCTTGGTGAGGCAGGACTGATTTCCCCTCAAGAGGCTTTGTCCCTCTATGTGCTTAACAATTTTATCTTTTATTATAATTTCTATTAATTTGCCTTGGACAGATGTTAGGCTAATGGTCCTGCAAATTCCTGATTCCCCTCTGTATTCCATTTTTAAAAATGTAGAGAGTCTCTGCAAAATTCCAATAGAATTCTTGACATATGTCAATTTATGTTGAACTGGCATAGAATGACTGAACTAACAGGTGGGCAACTTCCTCTGCTTTTCTGGGAGCCCGTTCCAGCAGGCTGAGGCTACAGCTTGGAAAACTGGGTGAGCTGAGACAAATCTCACACAGCCCCATGAGATATCACAAGTGGCATAAAAGGGTGAGAAGGGCTCAAGAGGTATACAGGGAAAACAGCCCTCCAAACTGAGCTAGCCCTGCAAACCTCAGCAAAACTCACTTACCAGGAAACATTTATAGGGCTGGGCTGCACACAAGCACTTCCTAATATCACAATAATAGGCATACAGTCCCTTCCAGGATTGCGTCTAGTCCAGGGATTCCTAACCAGGGGTTGGTGGGAATTCTGAAGGGGGTCTGCAGGAGCTCTGAACTTGTATGATATAGGGGGAGGTCTACTCTTCTTTCCAGTAATAAAGGTGGGGAGAGGGAGCAAACTAAGGGCTAAGGGTGTGGGTGGTGATGTCACTTCCAGGGACATCGCAGGGGGCGTGGACTGCTGACATTACTTCAGGGAATCCTCGAAATCTGAAAAATTATTTCAGGAGCTTCTCCATGACAGGAGTCCCGATGACAGCAAGTGATGCTTTTCAGTTCACAACAATCAACAAAGTTACAATCTAGAGGGAGATGCACTCAGCTGCTATGAATAAGCAAAATTCCTCACCTCTATTTTCCTGTTGCAGGTCTCGGATCTGAGTGTTCTCCTGAGACAGCAGGATGTGAGGTTTGTATTTCGATGTGTCCTTCAGCTCAGCTGCATCTTCCTGGTACTTATTAAAGCAAAGAACTCTGTGTGACTCCAAAGAATTAGGATATGCATAACCGCCCCCCCCATACATATAACCAATTCTTGACAATCAGATCCACAGTCACCTTGTGAGAAAGAGCTGTGCCAGCCTCTTTCATGGCTACCACTCGCTTGTGCAAAACAGTGGACTGGTCAATGAGAGACTCAGCGGCATTGTCATGGTCTTTCAGCCTTTCCAGCAGCGTTCTTGCGTCAGTCAGGATCTTCTCTATAGTGCAGGCCATTACCAGAGAACTGAGAGATGGAAGGAAAAAATGGGTCAAAACTCCATAGGTGCTGAGGGAGAGAGAGAGACGGGAAACTGAACCCATAAAATATGCTACCTTGATGCCATGAAGAAGCTAGGCCAAATACAGCTTTGCATGGGAGCATTACAGGATAGGGTATGACCATGAACAAGGGCTGACCCTATTAGCCAGGCCCGAGCTCTGCTCAGGTGCCCTCTTCGTTCTGCTAATAAGAACATAAAGTCCACGGACCCCACAGGGAGAAGGGCCTTGACCGGCCACAGGAGGGCAGCACCGTCCCACCCCGGCGTGTACTCTATAGAGGGGGCGGGGGGAGGACATCCAACTCCATTCCCAGCCCCACACGGCTCACCTCCGGTCCCGGGCACCAGCCTCGCCGCCGTCTTGCCTCCTTCCGGGTGCGGTGTCCGAAAGCGCCACGGGGGGCAGCAGAGACACCAGCCACAGCTTCCGCCGTGAAGTTTCCACAGACAATTCCGGTTTGCTTTTGCCCTCGGAGTGGGGGGCAGGGGTAACGCTGCGGACAAAGTAGAAGGACCCACGTCGGCATCACCCGCCTCAGCACTGCAGGTGTCCCGCAGGCCCCGCTCAACGCGCAGAGGCAGCAGGGGATGAGAGACGCCTCTGCTAAGTTTATACGTCCCCCCCCCCCCCCCAGCCATTGCTCTTTCCCCCGTTTAGTGCCTGCGCCTGCTCAACGACCTTTTCCTTTGCATACACCTTTAGCGAAAACGCTGCCCTAGCGCCCATGGGGAAGCGCGCAAAAGGCTCTTCCATTAGCCCCGCCACGCCGCCACACTAGCCCCGCGTGTGGAGAATTCTACTGGGAACCGGGATTATGGGGTAGGTGGGTGTTTTTTGTGTCTCTTTGCCAAGCCTGCTACAGGATACGCACGGGGAGCATGCGCAATGTGGAGAGTGAAGCCCGACGGCCGCCCTTCCTGTGCCCTGACTGCCCCCGGTGGTCGGTCAAGCATGTGGCGCCGGGAGTTATGCCGCGCCCGCCCCGGACCAGTTAGTCCTTTTGGGCCCCCTTCTGATCAGGGCGGTGGCGGCCTGGGAGGGGCGGGAGGCCGCTGACACTTCCTGGGGCAGCTTGGGCGGACTAGGCAGAGGAATCTTTCGGTGGATTTTGTGCTAGGGAGAGCCGGCAGGAAGAGTGTAGTGATTCGGGGAAGGGCGAATCCGGTTGGGGCTTCCTGCCCGGCCTCAGGCTCGTTTAATCATCTTGAGGGTTGCGAGGATAAAATCGAGGCGGCTAGTGCATGGGTTGTGCAAGAGGTTAGCAATCATTCGAAACCTGCTCTGAAGTAAGGCCCTTTTGGTCAAGATGGGTAGCCGAGTCAATCTGTAGCTGTAGAAAAGAGCAAAGGGCTATTAACATTTGTGGCATGCTCCAGTAGCACCTTTAAGACCAACAAAGATTTATTCAAGGCGTGAGCTTTCGAGTGCAAGCACTCTCGGACTAAGAAGAGTGCTTGCACTCAAAAGCTCACGCCTTGAATAAATCTTTGTTGGTCTTAAAGGTGCTACTGGACTCTGATTTTATTGTGCTACTTCAGACCAACACGGCTACTCATTTGAATTTGTGGCAGGGTGTGAGCTTGCGCGAGCCGTTCAGTGAAAGCTCGTACCGTGCTACAAATGTTGATAATGTGCAGTTGGACTCTTGCTCCTTTCTACAGGGCTTATGCTGAAGAAAGTGTTGATGGGGTTCCAGCCTTTGTCTGCAAAAGTGCGCTCGCTCTCAGGTGAAGCACGATGAGGTGACAGGACAGATTTTACTAGCTCAGACCATTTCTGTGCATTCAGTCATTACTGAAGATGAAACATTCTTCTCATGGCCTGGTGGTTGCCTTAATCATTTAACGCAAATGGACTAATTGGCTTGCCTCGTTATAAAACATTACTACACTCCTTACATCTGCTCTATTCTTCCACCGTTGCTGGACAGCTGTGACTTACAACTTGCTAAAAATTATGTAATATAGAACTGCCCTGGAATAAAGAGAGCTGACCACATGCAGGGTGGGCTTGTGCAAGTCTCCCTGATGACAGTGAAACTTACTCTCTTGTAAGCATACATGATGATGATGTCATCTGTTCAGTTGTGTCCAACCCTCAGCGATTCTATAGGAAAGTTTCCACCACACATCTCTGTCAATGACCACTTCTTTTAATACACATAGGATTGTACTTTAAAACCTATGGAAGTCTGTGGCTTGAGTTGAACTGATGAAGAGAGCCCGATTCTCCAAATGCTGGCTGGATTACACTATAGATCTTCCATCCAATATGATTCCTTATTTGGTGGAGTTCTAAATACAATCATTTGAGCATAGCTCTTTCATGGGAGCTCAGTGATGTAAGGAATGTTTTTTATAAACCCTGATTATCCCAACAAACTAGGATTTGGGCAAATTCACCATTTCTGTAAACAAAAACATTATAAACTAATCTCACTCTGCAGTGCTGTCATCTTTTGCAGTAGTTGCTGAGGAAATTTTGTGGCAGATATCCTGCCAAAAGATAGCCCTGACAGTTTTCCAGGTCTGTGAGATTGTGTACAAATAGTTCATGTTTTGTGAATGACTTTCTGTGACCAAAGAAAATGCATTTTATAAACAATTTGATGTTTCTCAGAAAACTTGGAGGATCTCTCCACCCCACATACAAAGGTCAAAGAAATACATTGGAGACACTGCTGCTTTAACTTTATAAAGTGTAATTTGTCTAGTGGTCATTCTGTTGGTTTGAACAGGCACCATCCTGGCACAGAGCAGAGAAGCCCATAGGTGGCAGCAGAGGTAGAACTCCATATGCTACTAACCAATAGTACAGGAGCAGGAGAACAACAGGAAGACAAAGGGGCACTAATTAAGATTATTTTGTTAATAAAGGTGGGAGACTTAAAACAAGTTGGTTGCAAGGATCAGGTCAGGGCCTCACTGTGATTGCAGTCTTTATGGTTCTTTCTAAGATTTTCTTTTCTGCAGCTCACTTAGTTGCCATAGTTCTGCCTATGACAAGGATCATCCTATGTTTTTATTGAAATGCAGGTATGAGCTGGATTTTAACAACAAGCAAGTGAGTCTTTGCCACTTACAAAATTGCCTTATACCAGGCTGGCCCATCTAACTCGTTATTGCTTATTGGCTCTTCAGGGCCTGTAGAGGTTTCCAGGAATTGAGCTCTATCAGAACAGATCTGACATCATCACTGTTTGATGACTTTGGTAGTCCTGGTTGTAGGTGCTTGGCATCCTGAAACTGGTGTTTGGAGTCCAGGAACTATATAAAGGTTAGGTCTCAGAGAAATAAATCATCCATGTCATCTTTGAGTCCCCAGTGAGGACAGATGTCTGCCTCTTAGGCCATGTTTCTGCAAGAAATGGGCTTTATTCAGAGATAGTTTTAAAAACTCAGGGAAAGAGGAACGACAATAAAACAAACTTTAGGATGCTTAGGGCTGATCCTGTGTTGAGCATGGGGTTGGACTAGATGGCCTGTATGGCCCCTTCCAACTCTATGATTCTATGAAACACTGTGCTGGCAGCTGCTGCTGAAACAAAGTTATTTAAATTTGAACAGCTAGTCATATATCCAGTGGTCACTCAAAAACCCTGCTGGGCAAGAGCCCTACCCGGCCCCACTCGCTTTCTAACTATTCTCGAGGGGCACTATGGTGCCCCCCACCCAGCTACACTGGTGAACTCTTCCAAACTGTTATCTCCCTCCACCCCACTCCCCAGATGACATTCATTCTAACACTAATTCATGAAGTTAATAGGATTATACCTGGAGTTCTATGCCTGCAGCATTGTAAACTTCTGTTGGACTAGTGTATTTGCATGGCACATGGACTCCTATCCTTGACCTGACAGGCCCTGGTTATCTATTTAAACACCACCTTAAAAAGTGTTTAATGAATTCCAGGCTGAGATTTGTCAATATGTCATCTTATCTATTCTTCTTATTTGTCCCTTTTCATAGTAAACACCCTCCACTCAAGTTTTTTTTTTTTAAAGCAGACATTCTGTTATGCTGACTAGTAACTTTGTTACTTATTTGCTAAGAGAAGGCACTGTTAGTGATATTTGGTGTCCTTGATGTTTAATTTGACTTTGTGCAATAATATTTTCAGTTTCCTCTAATTAGTGAAGCTTGTTGCCATTTAAAAATCATCCCATACCTGGCAAAAATCACCATTTGACTTTTTACTCCTCAACAATTAATTTTTGTAATTATTAATTCATTATTAAAATGAAATACAGATTGTACAGACAATCTGGAATATGTTAATGAAATAACAAAGGCAACGTATATCCTGAGGTTTCACATCCATTTGTCACATTTTCAAAACCAGAAACACCTACCTTTTAGGTTCCTCATTTGCTGTTAATGGTCAGTTAGTTCATAAACATTGTTTCTGGTTATCTTTGTGATTACATATATTATTTTGAAAATACAGTTACTGAATTTAAATCTTTAATCATGCATAGTATATATTTTGATGAACATTTCCACAAGTTCAACATATCTTGCCCTTTCTTGGTCCTTTAAGAATTATTTAACTGCTGTAATAACAAAGTTTGAGTCCAGTTTAATTCTGGTATAAGTTTTTGCCTGCATGGACCTGAAAGCATATATCCCAAACAAAACTTTGTACTATTAATCAAACTATGTTCTTTTGCTTCAGACTACCATGTTACCCACCAGAATCTGACTGCAGTTAAAACATTGTTTATATATTCATTTATCTAGTGTGATGGGTCTAACATTAATTTCCAGTAATGCTTAATCTTGTCACAGATGTACATCTGATATGTTCCTGTCAAAGTCACAATGCCAACCATTACTTTACTACTAGCACATATGCATAACTCTGTTTGGCATACAATAAAATCTACAGCTTCATAAACATTCTTTCCGAGACTGACTGAAATAGATCAATGGGCACCATATGCATCTGTCCCTATTTACCAGATATAGTCACAGTTTTCTGATATCTTTCCCAGGCAAACCACCTTCCCTATCTTGGAGTTTGGGGCTGACTTCTTATAATATTTCCACCTTTCTTTAAATGTGCAAGATAGACCAGAGGGAAGATGCCTGCCTCTCGGCTAGACCCACCTTCCGGACTGTCACACTGACTAGCCAAAATGTATGTGTGTGTGTGTGTGGGGGGGAAACCCACTGAGTATGTGACCAGCCCTGATATTATTATATTATAATATAATAATAATTGTTACCTACCCTTTCTCAACAGATTCCTGCACCTTTTCCGTGTCTAGGGCACAATCAGGGCAGCCAATAACCATCATGGGCCTCCAGACTCCACCTGCCCACCATACGACCTTGATCCAAACAAAATACAATAATAAAGAAATCACTTGGCTTGCTGTTAACATGAATCTATAGTAATAAAATAATCAGCTAGCCTGTCCATCTGTGGGTTTTTAAAAATATATTTAATATCCCACCTTTCTCATCATGGGGACAGGGTTACCAGTTCTGGATTGAAAAATACCTGGAGATTTTTTTTGGGGGGGAGGAACCTAGGGAGGGCGGAATTTGGGGAGGGGAGGAACCAATGCAGGGTATAATGCCACAGAGTCCACCCTCCAAAGCAGTCATTTTCTCCTGGAATAAATTATTTTGGTTATCTGGAGATCAATGCTAATAGCAGGAGATCTCCAGGTGACACCTAAATGGAATCCAAAATGGCTTTCATGATTTTCTTCTCTATTTTATTTTCACAACAACCCTGCAAAGTAGGTTAGGCTGATAATGTGTGACTGGCCAAAGCTCACCCAGCAAGCTTCCATGGCACAGAGGGAATTAAACCTGTGTCTCTTGGGTCCTAATCCCAACCTATGAGCACCACACAAAGCTGACAGACATAACTCATCAGAAAATAGCTAGGCGACTCAAAATTGGCCATCAGCTGCAGGATGATTATGGGAGTTCCAGGGCCAAAATGGAAAGGCATGGAAAAATCCTGGCCCAGGTAAGACAAACCACAACTACAACACAGTATTTGCAATGGAGGCTGAGGGTCTCTGTGGAAGGCATAATTCGGAAAATACTGCTATATGTTTCAAAACTGGCTCCCACCCCCAGAATGACAGAGAAACTTGCAATGCCAAAAATCGAGGGAATTGGAACATCCTGAACCAGGTTATGTTCGTGATAGACAACATGCAATAAGAGAGCTTTTAAGCAACCTATCATATGTTTCTAATATTTAGACCCCCAATCTGCCATGGAAATTCCTGGGCTCAGCAAGTATCTGTAGATTAGGGAAGCCTCCCCAGTTTCTCTTCCCATCTGTGCAAAATAAAAAGCCACCCTTCCCCTGCAAGATGGGCAGATTGAGACTGCAAAGGAAAAGTGAGTATGCACAAACTTGCCAGAGTTGTCAAGTTCTTATTGGGAACTTCCTGGAGGACGGAGCTTGTGGAATGGGCGTTAATCAGAATACCATACAGTCTATCCTCTGCAGTAGCCATTTTCTCCAGGGGGAGAGATCTCATCTCTGTAGCCTGATCATCACTTGTAAATCTAGGGGAATTCCAGGCCCCAACTGGAGGTTGGCAACAATACTGTATTCCAGCCTGCATATCTATAGGTTTGCACTACATCATAGCTAATTTATCATAAAGGAAATAAATAATGATGTGCTTACCACCACTGTACTCATTCCCCCCAGCCCCCAATAAAAATGTTCTGGCTACAGGCCTGTAACCTATGATTATAATGCACTTTTGAAATCCTGGCTAATCAAATTGTGACATTTTCACTAGCTAAGTTGCCTGTTGATTGCAGATATTTGGCTATTATGCAATTGCATTTCCAGGAGTTCTCGGATAGCAGTTTTTCGGTTTAAAATGTAAGCTGTTTCGGGGAAGGACTTTGTCCTTTTGGAACCCTATATATGCCAAAAAAAGAAACTCAAGAAAGCCATTTAAATGCTGCCTGGAACAAAAAGAAATACTATGAAACTGTTCAGAGTTAAACCACCAGCCCAAATCTCTGTGGGTTTCCTTGTGTGTGCTACCAAAAGGAAGTTGGCTACATTAGCAAAACAGGTTATTAAACTCCAGGATCTCTGCAAAGAATTATTGGCCTGTTTTCCCAAGTGATACTGAAAATAGTTTTTGATTGTTCATTTTCTTTTTCTATAAATTGAACAGAACTACTCAAACTAGAATGAATACCTGTAACTGACATTTAAAAGGTCTTTTAAAACAATATTCATGTGACCCATTCTAAATTTAAAAAAAGAAACATCCTGGCAAGCTGATTATTTGCATGTTTCTTCAGGAGAAAATTCTAGCCAGCTCAAAGGGACTCACTCCCAAATATAACTCAATAGTATTACACTGGGGTTTTTGGGTTGAGCTATGGTGTCTTCTAGCGTTGTCACGTATATGGCTTAAGCCACTATTAAGTCCCTGAGGCTAAGCATGTGGCAGTTGTGGGTAGTGGAATCCTGATGCCTTTCCCCGTATCTTTTTTGGTTTTGTTTTAGTTCAGAAAAAATATGATTTTGAGCAAAAGTGTTGAGAAGGAAAGATTCTCAGACGATTCCCCAACCTCCATTATCAGTTCCCCGCCCAAGCACTTTTTCCTCTGCAACTTGGACATGCATTTTAATATCCATATCAGCGGGAAAGGTAATTTGAAAACTGGGGTAGGAAAGAAGTTAAACTTTTCCTTCATTCAAAATCACTTCTTTCCAAAGTCATTTTTTCTCTTTTTATTGTTTAAATTATTATGAATTTTCCATTTTCTGCTTTTCTTTTTTTTCAAGTCCTTGAAACCTTGTTTATATGTAAGCTTTCCTGCCATTTTAAATGTATATATATATCCTGTTTGAGCAGAAGAGAAGCATTTGGAATGTGAATGAGCATTCGGGTGAGCATTTTATATCTACTAACTGATAATTGATAGGAACAGGAACTGCATTACATTTCATAAGGTTAGAGAGTCATAGAAAGTGGTCAGACTGCTTATTTATGCTTTCATGAAATCTCTTTGGCCATTTGGGAAATTTATTTATGATGTACTGAAATCTTGCTGACAAAATTTGTATTTGCTTTGCAGTAAGCTACCTCATAAATATAATTTCAGTTTTGAGAATTAGGATTTCAGATAACTGCTTTGGTTTAGCTAAACTGCAGAGAATGGCTGGCTTGGTCTGAAGCAGCAGAACAAAGTTTGAATCCAGTGGCATCTTTAAGACCAACAAACTGGATTCAGACTTTGTTCTGTAGCTTCTGAATGGTGAGAAGTTAGATTTCATTTAAACATACATCTAGATTTCATAATGATGTAATTGGTGAGGTAATATCTGGTCACATGTGTACGGCTGGGTGACAGTCTATAATGAAAACTTTCTGATTCACATAGAAGAAAAAGAAGTGGCTGTTACTTTGTGGTAAATCTGTTTCTCAAGGACACTTGGAAAACCAGGAAACAGTTTAGTATAGTAAGATATCTGAGTCATGGAAAACTCCAAGAGGAAAGTTACAGTGGGAAAAGGCCTATGTGAATATTTTAAAATATCTTCAAAAGATGACCTTTCATGGATCTTTATGGAGAAGATATTCCACTTGGGGGAAGTAGTAGAGCACTTTCTCTGTATGCAAGAATTCACAGCATTTACTGTTAAACGGATCAGGTAGTAGGTTATATGAAATATCTCTCATTAAGACCCTGGAGACCTAGGCCTATTCTGCACGCAACAGATAATGCAATTTCAATGCACTTTAGAAGTAGATTTTCCTGTTCCGCAGAGGACAATCCAGCAGCCAACGCACATTGAAAGTGCATTATCCTATGTGTGCAGAATGGGTCCTACTGTCTTTGATAGATCAAAGTGTCTATCACTGTCTTTGATAGATTGACTGTGAGGCAGTTTCACTAAAGGATCTGCTGAAAACATTGGCATGTACTGCATGTTGCTGCTTGGACATCACTGTTGTATGTTGACAGGAGGAAGCAGCACCCTGCAGCTGCTACCACCAAGGGACTGGCAAGGGGAGAAGTGGACACTGACTCATTTAGCCAGATGCAGGCACAGCCATATTACAACCACAGAGAATGTTGCATCAGTGGGCAGCCTACTCTTAATAGATTTACAGTGTAGGTCTAGGAAAAGTTAATGTCCTAATAGCATTGACTTAGAAAATGTGGCGTAGAGTGGTAAGGCAGCAGACATGCAGTCTGAAAGCTCTGCCCATGAGGCTGGGAGTTCAATCCCAGCAGCCGGCTCAAGGTCGACTCAGCCTTCCATCCTTCCCAGGTCGATAAAATGAGTACCTAGCTTGCTTGCTGGGGGGTAAACGGTAATGACTGGGGAAGACACTGGCAAACCACCCCGTATTGAGTCTGCCATGAAAATGCTGGAGGGCGTCACTCCAAGGGTCAGACATGACCTGGTGCTTGCACATTAGAAAATGTAACTCTATTTAGGATTGCACTGTTTAGACCTGTACAACAATAGCAGTGTCATAGCATGATATAGATGTCACATGTAGTGGTGGCTACAGCTTCAAATGAGCAGCCTCCTCACACCCAGTTTTCATCTGTTGTTGTAACATATACATGGAATTGATGCAAAAGTCTCCATGCTTGGTGTTTCCTTTTCATTAAGGTTTACTTTGCCAGTATAATTCTGTACCAGTTCCAGGTAGAATGGGGCTGCTGCAGCAATTCTCAGGAGTTGGCATTAGCAATTCCACCTCTCTCTCCCATCCTACAACATAGCATTGCAACAGGATATCGCAGGGATATGAAATATTCTTACCAGATCCCAAACCTGGAATAGTCCCTTGAAATAGTGTTTTTTCTTGACAGAGTAAAAGTGACTGCTGGTTTTACAATGGGTGAAAGGAATTTATTTAGGTTAACTGGACTCTGTGACCAAATGAGAGTGTTTGAGTGACACTTTCTGCCTGCTAGAGGTTGCTGGCCAAACTTTCTGGCCAAAATTATTAGTAATCCCTTCTTGGCTTATATCATGTAAAGGCTTAAATCATTGTTAAATATATTCAGTTCAGTACCAACCCGCATCTTTTTACCCAACATGGAACAGTTTTTTCCCCCCTTTGGGGGGAAGGCATCAGTTAGTTTGTTCTTATCTGGACTTCTCCTGTTGGGACAGCTCCATGCTTTATTTGACAAAATGCAGCCATGTGGCTAAAAGAGTTATTAAAAGCATTAAAGCATTAACCTCTCATAACCCCATTTTTCACTTTGTACACATCCATAAGTGTTTAATCGAACTAGAGTTAAACACAAAAAACTTGGAGAAGAAACTTTATACATTCCCCTCAGTTTACACAAAACCAACATGATAAGAAGCCAAAAGAAGTAGAAGGAAGACAACACCATGCAGAAAATACTCATCATTTCATTCACCTTCTATACAGCTATTATTATATTAAATAGCCTGGCTTCTAGAGTAATTTCACATGGGTCAGACTCATTTCTAGAATAAATTATTCTTCCCCACTTTATTTAAAACTTGTAGAGAATTCATGGCTTCAATGAGAAAGAAGCCCCTGTAAAGCGAAGGAATGAGTATCAGTCACTTACACCTTTTCCATTCAACAAATAAAAGCCAAGCCATTACTCATCTGGTAGCAGGGACAATCCCCACTTCCAAATGACATTGGCGCTAGTCTGGCCCTGGCCCGAATCAGGCCCTGCATTGTCCCATGGCAAGGGAACATGGATACTTCTGCTTTCCCTTCCTTTGCTGCAGGTGCCAACAGGGCCTATCTCAGGGAGGCCCATGTGGAAGGCCCGGCTCCTTCTTCACCTTTGGCATCCTGGAAGGGACAAAAAATGTCCCAATCAGCTCTGCACCGCTGTGAAGTGCCATGGAGCTGACTGGGGCATTTTTTCATGAGGGTAGGATTATGCTGTAACACAATCCTATCTTCTTGGAAATAAAATCAAGAAAAAACCCACAGCCACAAAGTGCAACAGAATCTATTCGCCCTGGTTGCCTTGTGTGGAGGCAGTAATCTGGGGCAGACCAAGTCCAGCGGGGAAAATCATCCCCTGTCTGGACCTGGGAAGAGGCACGGCAAACTACTCTGTCACAAAGAACTGGTGGCAACCTGGAGTGCTACCACCGGTGCAGAAAGGGTATTAGTGACACACAAGGCAATCGTAAACAGAGTTGTACCCTTCTAAGGCATTGACTTCAATAGATTTTTATAACTAGGATTGTCCTGTAATTCTCTTTTGGTTGGTTTTAGAATATTACCTCTTCCAAATAATTGTTAGAAATCAGTAGCTGACCAACATGGTGTTTCCCCCCCCTTAGTCAATTACTTACTGGTGAAATAAAGAACCTCAAAAGAGGTGAATCTATCCCCTGTTTTTTCTGGATCCTTTCCTGTGACAAGCTCTTACTAATATGTTTAGAGAAGCATGGGGCTGTTGCTAATGGAAAATAGAAGCCATGCCTGCATCAGAAGCCATACCTGTATTTATTTATGAAGATTATATTTTTTGAGGTAGCTAATATTACTCAGTGACCCTAAGAAGACAACCCATTGTTCATGTTAAGTAGCTACTTTTGATAAATCTGCCATAACTTCTTATGGCACCACACTGTTAGTCTAATATTCCTTGTTCTGTTCAAACAAACTTCTACAAGACAGATTCCAGGCTGAATAGAAACGGTAGGGGAAACATTATCTTTGATAAATGGATGAATTAAACATCCAGTGTGTTAAGCCTACTGACAGCTCCACTCTGTTTCTGATAAAATGCTAATAGACTATGCCACAATAACTATTTTGCAGCACTCAGTTTTTAAAGGCAGGTGTGGAATTGAAGATTCTTTTCAGCTGCTTGGAGGAAAAAGCCTCTGTTGGTGATTTAAAGAGCTTTACAGTTTGTGATTTACCACCTGCTTTTTTAAAAATCCAGACATGGACTGGATAGGCAAATTCAGAGATAAACCCACTACTGCATTCAAGCAGGGCACATGAGAATTGAATAAGAATATATAATCACCACTACTCTAGTTCTCTGTTCAGGCTGCTTGTCAGATTTCTCAGAAATATTTGACATAAAGCAGAAGACTATGCTATGTAGTATGTAGCCAGCTCTCTGAAAAAGATTGGTCAACCCCTTGTGCTAGCCAGGAACCTCTTGTTCCCTCTCATAGCTATCTCCTTCCATTACATAACTGTTTTCTCCCCCTAAAATCTGTGCAACTCCAGTGGAGCAGTCGATTTTCATGGCCAAGGCCCAGCAACAAGACTTGAATATTTAGAGATTATTTGGCAGTCAAAGTGAAATAGATGCTATCAAGAAGCTAAAAAAACCCAGTGCTTAAAATTTAAGGATAAGGCATTGAAGTCAGATTTTGAATATTGTTTGCAAAGTAATCTGAAGACAGAAGGCTTTCAAGGATAGAAGGACAATGAAAAAGGGAAAGTGTTTACAACAAGAGCTTGAAATCACAGCAGCACTTTAGGTCAATTAATCCTGACTTTAATTTCAAACTATTTGAGTCATTTTGTGATTCATTAATATATTCCTCATTTGAGTGATGGTAAATGCAAGAAAACCAATGCCAGTCAGAGTTGAGAATCCCACTGCTGATATACTAGTGGGTCAGATACAGTAGAAAGTAGCTTCATGTCTGGAATATACTGTTTTTGAACACCTTGATCCCAATGTAACTATAACCAGTCCCATAGGACTGGTATTAGAGATACTGGGTTGGAGCACTTACATGAAACCCAAATGCCGTGCAAATGTGCCTAGTTCAGAAGCTGAACTAAGTGTTCTTATCAACATTTTATCACTTCCGGAATATATTTAATTCTTATCTTAACACAGCTAAATAAAGCCGTAAGGGCTTTGTGGGAGAAGTTAGGGCGGGCTCTGTCCAGGATGAGGAAGGGTGCCGATTGGCCCTTTCCTCCGGACAGACCATTGGCCAGGCCAATTCCTGCCCTGGCGACAAGGGAGCAACTGAGAGCCGTGCTCTGTGCGGCTCGCAGTTGCTCTCTTGCCAGGGCCTGATGCATCGGGAGGCATCAGGCCGCCGCCCGAGGGAGCCCCTGGCAGTCGTGCAGAGCGCGGCTGCCAGGGGCTCCCTGCCCGCTGCCCTGCAGCCGAAGAATGCCCACAGGAGCCTGAGGGGGACGGGGAGGTGGAGGGGGAGAGGGGCCAGCCCCCTTACCGTGACAAGGGCCCACGCCGGGAACAGCGAGAGCGAGCGGTGTTGGCCGCCCGGACAGCAAGGTGAGCGGGACGCCCGGGTCAGATATGAAGATGGCCACACAGGTACGCTGCCCATTGCGAGCCGTGCACAGCACGGCTTGCTGTCGCTCCCAGCCCCCCGGCCTGCCTGCTCGGGGGCCGGGCCCTGGACCGCTAGCGCCCGCTGTATTGCAGCTACAGCGGGCTTGATTACTAGTTTAGTGCATAAGACTGAAAGGAAGGCTGCACAATGGTGCTGCAAATGCTGTGGAAAAGGATGGTCATTAACTAGTGCTTTAATGGCTAAAATGTGAGCTATGTCTCCTTCAAAATAATTTCTTTAGAAATTATCTCCTAATACCTGGTATTTCCTGGTATTTCCCCAGTGCCTTAATCATTTTGGTTGCCTTCTGTATATTTTTTGAGATTTGAGGACTAGAACTACACACAGTACTCCAGGTAAAGTTAAACAAAGGCATTGCAATATTAGCTGTTATATAGTTAATGCACTTCCTAATAATTGCCATTATGGAGTTTGCCTTTTTCAGTCCTGCTGTACCAGTTGACATTTTGATTTAATTTTTCACTCTTACCCTCTCGGTCTTGAACCACATGATATGCTCTCCACAAGTTGGGAGAGTCTGCCTCTCCCCTGTGGCATGGTCCCAATCTAAATCAGATCCTGCAAGGCTTGAAACTATTATGTGGTTACAAGGTGAATTATTATGATTATTATTAGAGTAGATTTGTATGCTGCCCCTTTCTACCAAGGCTCAGGGTGGCATACAATAAGTTAAAAATTGACATAGACCATTTCCAATTTAAAACATTCAGAAAAAGCATTTAAAACCGTCATTCTAAATGTAAGCTCCCATTGAATGTATTAGGTTTTCTGAGAAAAAATGAGCAGGACTGTAAAGCTGGTTGTCCTTCTTCCAATGCTACAGTACAGTTGCTGGATTTTGTTCCTGGGGCTTTCTCAGTATTTTGGCACAGTGAGATATTGGTCTCAAGCTGGACTCATAGTCAACAGACATTGTAAGCATGTGTACTTAGAAGAAAATCCCACTCAGTTCAATGATTACTCCCTCGTAAGTGTGCTTAGGAATGCAGCCTTAGTCACTGCACAGCAAACAGAATCAATACTGTAGTGCTTCAACTTGTACTTCATACCACATCTAACTATTAGATCAGGAAGTTAAGAGGGAGTCTTCTAAAGAAATGTGCCTGTTTGTGGGTCTCATTCTTGATTTCAGAAAATGATTTATAGATGAGCTGAAACACGGGTCTTTTGCTTGGGGGGTAGTGGGAGGAAAGAGGGCAGCTCAAGCCTTCCTCTTCTAAATGACAGATCACATATGGATTCTTGGAGGGCTAGCCAAGACCAACAGATTACTACGTGATTTAAATTTTTATTTTTAATGAAAAGCAACAACAACAAAAGTGACCACCAGCAATCAGAGTCCCAGTAGCTATGAAAGGGCTGAGATTTTGCCCTGGGTTTAAATGTTTGACAAGAGCATTATAAATAAGCAGGAGAGGTGGTTTATGTTGCATTAATGAGGCTGATAGTGGTTAATTACCAAACTGGCGTAAACAATCCACTACCAGATCAGGCAGGCAGGGTCAATTATGCAGAGAAGATCCAGCTGGAGGGAACAGGATTTCCATTAACTGTTTAAATACCAAATTTAGCAGACAAAGGCAGCAATCCTATACACAGTTGCTTGGCAATAAACCCATGGAATAAAGTAGAATTTACAGGTGACAGATACCTAGGATTACAGAGATGAAAGTTCCTTGGTGTAGTAGTTAAGAATGGCTGCTTCTAATCTGGAGAACTGGGTTGGATTCCCCACTCCTCCGAAATGCCAGCAGCTAGGTGACTTTGGACCTGTCACGGTTCTCTCAGAGTTCTCTCAGCCCTGCCTACCTCACAGGGTGTCTGTGGTGGAGAGAGCTACAATAGGTGATTGTAAGCTGCTTTAAGACACCTTTCAAGTAGTAAAAAGTGGGTACAAAACCCAAACTCCTCTTTTTCTCACCTCTACATTCCAGTATTGACTGGGTTTATTCTGTTCTGGCCTTCTGTTTATTAATTGTAAGCCTGTAATTAAAAAAAACAGTCTAGTTACATACTGTGTGATGAATTCAAACTCCAGGGGAATCTGCAGTACTCCCCTGAGGAGACAGGGGTAGAAGAACAATGGTTTTTCAGGCACATTAATGTCTCTCATTTCTAATTAATGGAGCTCAGGTAAAGCAGTTGATAGGCCCTTTTTTCTGACTGGGTTGGAGCACTTACATGATACTGGGTTGGAGCACTTACATGAATCAGAGAAGGCAGCACTGAACTCAATGAACCATGCTGCTGTTTGCCTCTTCTTAAATATTCTCTGGATGTTCTCTGCAGCAGTCCTTCCAAAAAAACAGAAACTAAACAATAGATGGAAAAGCTTCATGGATGGAGGTCTATAATCTCTGAGGATCACTGAAAATGGGTCAGAAAAATGAAAGGCATGCCTACTGGATGGGGGATACGCTTCTAGGTAACACTGTGTGTGAACGAGACCTTGGGGTACTTGTGGATTGTAAGCTAAACATGAGCAGGCAGTGTGATGCAGCGGTAAAAAAGGCAAATGCCATTTTGGACTGTATCAACAGGGGCATCACATCAAAATCACAAGATGTCATAGTCCCATTGTATACGGCACTGGTCAGACCACACCTGGAGTACTGTGTGCAGTTCTGGAGGCCTCACTTCAAGAAGGATGTAGATAAAATTTAAAGGGTACAGAGGAGAGCGACGAAGATGATCTGGGGCCAAGGGACCAAGCCCTATGAAGATAGGTTGAGGGACTTGGGAATGTTCAGCCTGGAGAAAAGGAGGTCAAGAGGGGACATGATAGCCCTCTTTAAGTATTTGAAAGGTTGTCACTTGGAGGAGGGCAGGATGCTGTTCCCGTTGGCTGCAGAGGAAAGGACATGCGATAATAGGTTTAAACTACAAGTACAACGATATAGGCTAGATATCAGGAAAAAAATTTCACAGTCAGAGTAGTTCAGCAATGGAATAGGTTGCCTAAGGAGGTGGTGAGCTCCCCCTCACTGGCAGTCTTCAAGCAAAGGTTGGATACACACTTTTCTTGGATGCTTTAGGATGCTTTGGGCTGATCCTGCGTTGAGCAGGGGGTTGGACTAGATGGCCTGTATGGCCCCTTCCAACTCTATGATTCTATGAAAATGATTTGGTTCCTTTCTATCACGTCTTCCTTCAACAGAGAAAGACTTTCTATAACAAAGAAGTTCTTTTTCCATTACAGGATGCCTTTCTCCATCAGAAGTCTTTCTCCAACAGAAGAGGTCTTTTTCTCTGGGAGAGAATAATAGGATCTAACACAGTGGGGCTTTCCGCACCGGGATCCTTGTAGCAAATTGTTTGCTGAATGAAAAATCGCCATTTAAAATAGTGGAATTCGTCATTATGCATACCTGACTTTGTAGTGGAATCCAGTTGCGTTTCCATCGTTTCCCACAAGCTTCCGGTCTCAGCAAAAATCGCTAGAAAGGAAGCGCTATTGCCGAGCTCGTCCCACCCCTGGCCGTCAAGCAGCCAATGGGCAGCCGTTAGCATGCTCCCAAACAGCCCCTTTCCCTTTAAGAAAGGTTTTTTTTAAAAAAAACACACCCATTGCAACGAATATGTGTTTATTCGTTGCAACGGAGAGACCCATCAGCTGGCAGGTGTGTTTGAGCTGTCGTTTCATCGTTGCCACGCTCCCCCCGAGTGAAAAAAAAAATCACCCCCCCCTCACGGGCCCGATTTTCGGCCGAAAACAGTGTAAAAAATAAAGGGAAAATACATCAGCAAACAGGCTTCTCTGTTGTTTGTGCTTAGTGATTAAACAGCTCTGGGGAGGGACTGAAGCCGGGGAAGCCTCTAAACAGGCTTGCTGGTGGGTTGAACTCCGCTCGCTCGGAGAAAAAAAAATGGCGATCGCTTCGCCGGAAGATCAGAGGAGAGAGCCAGGGGGAGGGACTTTGTAGAAACCACAACAATGGTAACGCACAGAACTTTCCCGCTAGTGTTGCAGATTGGTTGCAGGAGTGTAGCGCTTTCCGGAGGGTGAATCCACTTTTGGGGATTTCCCTGAAAGCGCTACAAGGAAGCGCTTTTTGCGGATTGCTTTCAGGTGTGTGGCAGATTGTCAACGACGTTGTGCATAATGGCAAATCAGTAGCGTTTTCAATTGGCAACCATTGTGTGATTTTGAAGGTGTGCGAAAAGCCCAAGTATATTTATGGTGCATTTCACATGTTTGTTTTTATTGAATTAAGGGATTTCCAGTCATTTCTTCAGTATATTTCATTATCTTCATTTATTTCGTATGATACAAAATCATTTGAGTTGGATCTGGAGCTGGGAGAAAATCTCTCCACAATTGCCAGAAGGGACCCTGCTCTGGTCAATAGTGAACACGAAGGTTGTTCAGGCCCTGGTAAACAACATGTGTGAGAAGACAGTCCTGAAAGAACCACTGAAAAGTTGATAATGCAAGATAAACCACATCTTTTGGGCAGAATTTATAACCTTTTGTTCAAATATGAAATTAGCAAAATATCCAAACAAACTGATGGTAAATGTTGGAAATGTCAAGATGCTATTGGGTCTTTTTTCTGTATGTGGTGGAATTGTAAATTGGTCAAAAATTTTGAATAAATTGCAAACTATGTTTAATTATAAGTTTGTATTAGACCCAAAATACATGTTGTTAAGCATTATACCTGCAGGTATACCTAAACAGGGTGCTGAATCCTTTTTCCATCCAACAACAGCTGCAAGACTCATTGTCACTGGTTGGAAGCAACAGCAGGCTCTCCACATGGACTCATGGAGTATGAAACTTAGAGAACTAGCAATAATGGCTAAATTAACAGACGACTGGAAGACTTTCAAGGACACTGGGACAAATACCTGAAATATATGTTAAACTTTATTTCTGTAACTCTTTGTGACTTTTCTGAACTATTGTTAAAAATAAATAAATAAAAGAGCCACAGTGCAAGAAGCTTCTAGGGACAGTTCAGCTACAGTGTCCAATGGCAATCATGGAAGTTTAGGAACAGTAATGGCACATAGGTAGTGATAGTATCCTACCTGAACTATCCCAGAGGTGGCATCAAAGGTGATTCAAAGTCTACATCAGAACCTTAAGGCATATTTTTCTCCAAATCTGATGGAAGCTGTTTCCTCAGCACCATGGGCTTGAAGACCTGTATCAATGCTGATGTCACAGGATGCTGCTTAGATTGGACAATGGTAGGCATAGACATAAATTAATAACATGTCTGCTGATCCCATTGACCCCACTGAGGTAGGGTACAAGGTGGGGTAGGAAAACCAGGTCAGACTTCAGGGAAAGGAGGTGCCAAGCATAGCTCCTTGCTTCAGTGCTTTCTATGGTTTAAACATCAATGAAGATGAAAATGGAGGTACTTCAATAATCTCATACACTGCAGACTGTAGGAATCTGATGCTTTCAATGATGAAGAAGGAATATAAGGTCAAAACTCTTAGAGACAAAGCTCCATGCCAAGGAGAAGGCAGTTTTCAGTGTTGTGGGGTAAACAATGAATGGTGTTGAGAAGAAGCTGGTGCTTCATTGTTTTCTTGGGCCCATTATGCACGGAGTGGAAGGTCTGCATTTGGGGTGGAATGGCGGCGACTAAAATCACCAATTATGCATGCTGCAGGCGGCAACTGGGTGCAGAGTCAACGTATGCCGCCGAAAAAGCCGCGTTAGCGAGATACGGAAGAAAGTGGAGCTTCCCGGGACCAGGGTGCAACCAGAAGCGGCTCCGGAGTAGCATAATCGGATACTCTGGGTTTTGCCGCCATTACGTTCCGTCCTGTGCGTAAGTGGTTTGGTTCGCTTCTTCCTCCTCCGCGTTCTCCATGCCGCCGTTTCAGCAGCCGTGCATAATAGGCCTTTGTAAGGCAGTAGCTCTGATACATCCCTTGGAACTGAAGCTACCCTATGAGGCTGCTCAGCAGCCTATTCCAAACTCTTGTTGAAAGGCGCAGAAACTACAGACAGTATATGGGTCCATTTTTCCAGCTGAGCTAGGTACTTTTGGGGTTGGAGATCAGGAGCCCCCAGAGCTTTCTCCAACAATGCAGCTTTCAGGTCAGCAGCCCTTTCATGATGAAAAAACTCACACATGGTAGTGTTGTGATCTTCTCCCAAACAGAACAGATAAGATATGCGCTTGTTTTGAGCCATCTTAGTCCCACTATCTCTCTAAGCTTTCTAAAGAATGATGAAAATCTTGAGAATAAACTCTTGATGAGAGGGTGGCTAAGAGAAGAGTGTTCTCTCCACTTCTGCTATGTGCTGGTTTAGGCAGGAAACACTGGTGCAAGATGGAGGGGTGGGGAGTGCTTCGAATGTTTTAGAAAGGTCTTCACTCTTCCTCTCTGCAGCTGGCCTGTGCCTTTCCCATGTAGGACTGCACAGTGATAAATAACAATTATTAAGATTGTGTATGTAAGTTAAGTGTCATAAAGTCATTTACAACTTGACAACCTTATGAATTAATGTAATCCAAAACATCCAATCATTAACATTGCTCAGATCTTGTAAACTGAGAGGTGTGGCTTCCTTGATTGAGTCAATCCATCTTATGTTGGGTCTTCCTCTTTTCCTGCTGCCTTCAACTTTTCCTAGTGTTATTATCTTTTCCAGTGATTCTTGTATTTTCTTAATGTACTCAAAATACAATAACCATAGTTTGGTCACTTTAGCTTCTAGGGAGAGTTCAGGCTTAATTTTGTCTAGAAAGCACTTACTTGTCTTTTTGGTGGTCCGTGGTATCTGTAAAACTCTCCATCAGCACATTTCAAATGAATCAACTTTCTTCCTGCCAGCTTTCTTCATATTCCTGCTTTCACACCCATACATGGGAATGGAGGATTCTATTGGAATTAATTTGATCTTGGTTGCCAGTGACATGTCCTTACGCTTAAGAATCTTTTCTAGCTCCTTCAGTGCTGCCCTTCTCTGTTTCAGTCTTCTGATTTCTTGGTATGATGAAGCTAAGAAATAGAAAATCTTTATCAATTTCAATTTCTTCAGTTTCAGTCTTGAATTTCACAACTTAGTCTGATGCTAGTCTATAATGACCAGCCTTCTTCTTGATTTGCTTTGTCATTTCTTTAACTTTCATCAGAAATTGTTTCAAGTCTTTAAAGTTTTCTGCCAATAATGTGGTGTCATTTGTACATCTCAAATTATTAATTTTCCTTCGATCAGTTTTCACTCCATCTTCATCTAAATCGAATCCATCTTTCCTTATGATATGCTCCACATTTAGATTTGAAAAGACAGATAAAATGCATCCTTGTCTGATACATTTGCCAATTGGAAACCATTCTGTTTCTCTATATCCTGTCCTAATAGTAGCCTAACAGATGTCCCCTCATACAGTAAAAAGCTTTGCTGCAATCTATGAAACACAAGCTGTTTTTCTTATGAAATTCTCTCATACTCCAATAACCAATGTAAATTTAATCTCTAGCGTCTTTTCTGAATCCAGCTTGAATATCTAGTATTTCTCATTTCATATATGGTAGTCTTTGGAGTAAGATTTTGAGTATCACTTTACTTGTGTGAGAAATTAATTGATGGTCTGACAGCTGCTGCGCTCTTTGACATCTCCTTTTTTCAGAATTGGGATGTAAATCAAACGTTTCCAGTTGTGTGTTATCATAGTCTTGTTAAGAGTTTGATTGATTCCACTTCTGTTACCTTAGGAATGGTTCTATTGATATCTGATCCGCTCCTGGTAATTTGTTTCTCCCGGTTGCTCCCAGTGTATTGTTCATTTTATTTTCTAAAACTGTAGGTTCTTCTTCAAAAGATTATTTTTGGAAGGAATCTGTTATCCTTCCATCTCTTTTGTATAGTTTTTCAGTGTGTTGTACCTATCTTTTCTTCATTATGTTGTGTTCAGTTAACGTTTTTCCCTGTCGGCCTTTCAGCATGCCTACCCATGCTTTAAACTTCTCTTTGATTTCTTGGATCTTGTGGAATTAATTAAAACAATTATTAGTTATTGATTTTAGTCTGTAATCATTTCCTCTAACCTAACTATATCAATAGAACTGTTTAGAAGCATGAAGATATTTTAATAAACTAATTATAGAAGATGCTTGATAGCAAATTGCAATGGCATAGCTAACCATTAACTATTATAGAGATATATGCTCTAAGACAGCAACTTCCTTCACAGAATCCAACAGCTGGATTGCACTTAGGGTTGTCTAACCTCTTACCACACAGCAAGTAATTGATCCTGCCTCTCAATGGCCACCACAGATCAACCTATCCAATTCAATAACCAAGGCTACTACAATCAGGAAAAAGCAGGCCAGACAAGAAGTCATGTAACTGCACATGATTCTGCCAAGAAAACAAGGCCATATGCTTGAGAAAAAGAGAAATCTGACCTGCAAGAAGTTCTTTCCATTCATGAATTGTGATCAGAGAACTATAGGGAAGAAACCCATCCAGGACATACTGTAGCATGGGGATGAACCAAGTTGGCCTTGATGTCCCAGAAATAGAAGGGTAAGGGTGTGTGTGTGGTGTGTGGGGGGTAGCCCTCCAAATTGTGTGTATATGTAAGAGGAAAAGAGGCCACACCAGTGCAATACACATGACACTTTATAATGAAGAGGAAAAGGTTTCTATGTACTTAAGACAGATTTTGCCTACAGTTTCCAAAAATCTCATTACTACATTACACAATGTAGCATGTAATAAAATGCCTGCATTTTGTATTTTGTTTTAATAGTGTGGATAATCTGTGCCATAAATCCACACGTTTGTCAGTGTGAAACAGTCAAAATAAGGAAATGCCAAACTCTAAATCAGGACAAAAAAAGTTTAGAGCATTGGGGGGGGGGGGGGGGCGGGAGAGAGAGAGAGAGAGAGATTGCTGGGAAAATGTGACGTGAGGATACCAATAGCCTCTGTCCCTGATGATTCAGTTATTATTTGATTTATGTGGTCTTGCCGCTGCCCTTGTTCTGACCCTCGGGACGGCTGTGTGGGAAGTTTGTGTCTTAGATAGAGCAAAGCGCTGCTCTGTAATTTGCTGGGAGCCAAAGAGAATGCAAAGAAACTGATAAATGCAGAAAGGCTCACTTGACTTCATATAAAATAACTGGATGCACCCCAAAGAGAAACGACAGGAGAATAGTATTCTACTGAAGGTAAGTATTGTATTTTCTTTTAGACATGAGAGTTACCTTCACGGAATTTTGTACCTGTGATATGTCACGTTTGTCAACTGATTTACAGAAAATGCAGTTTGAATGATAAAGCATGCATCTGATCATTTTTAAAAAATCATTTAATGCCAAGTATGAATGGCTAGTAGTTTAGTTAATAGTTCTGCATAATCCTGCATGAGCATACCTTTCAACTATATTGATTAAATGGGAATAGTGCCTGTTTTCTCTGAGCCTGTATGGATTGCTCAAGCACACTGTATTTGTACTCCTCTTGATACTAGAAATGCGCACTGCATCCATTGGGCTGGCAAATACGAAATCAGTTTTACCTGAGAATTGCTGCTCAGCTCTTATGTTGTGCCTTTGAAAATTATGAACTGTTTAATATTTAAGTGCATTGATTTCTAAACATGACTTCTAATATGGAAAAGCATCTCTTCAGTTGTAAGGGAAGGCAGAATTTGAAATTAATATTGGGGGGGGGGATGCTTGGAAAGGCCCCATACAAATAGTTGGCAGTGGCAAAGTTCTGGATCCTTCAGATTCTGTGCTCCTAGCAAGATAAAATGGAATTGGAAGATTCATCCACCCTATAAGAAAAGTAGAACTTATAAAATCAAACCTTTGGACATATTGCTTTAATTTGTTAAATGGCGAGATACCTTTGGAAGGTTATTCTACTTAGTAAACTGGCCATCTAATCATAAACATTTCTAGAATACAAAAATGGGAGACAAACCCTTTTTTGTCTTCTTTACTCCTTTATTCCTTTTAAGCATAATGTACTTTACAATATGAACTTCTGAATCTACTTCTAAACTGTTTAACAATTTCTAGACTGTTGGTATCAGTAGAGCTAAAGTGTCATAGGGGGAGGGGAAATGGTGCACAGTAGCTCAGAAGTTTGGTGCAACCATTGCTGTTTGTACTACAGTTTCTGTGCCACTCATGATGGTCCATACCAGACTACAACACCCTGTGAATTACAGTCATTAGATTAATTTTTGTACATATATATATAAGATTGTACCTATTTCTACAATTTCCCACTCAGGTACTGATACTCAGTACCAGTGAGTAAGCACTACAAAAAAGTCCTGGCTGTACACAATAAATACATTGCTCTAAGTTTACCATACACAGTGATTAACATACTGGTTATATCATATTTAATGGAATCAACTGATTTATATATAGGAACTTGGTCATGTCTAAATGCGCTCTGTGCTTCAGGGTAGTTTGTTTGTTGATATATTAAGACTACAGACTGAATTTGAATTTGCATATTTATTTTCATATTCAGTACTTAAAAGCTGCATTCTCTGCTATAATGGCACTTAAAAGTGCATATGCATTTTGATCTATGCCTTGATGCTTTGGTGAGTCTGAAAGCTTTCTTTGTAAAATTAATGCCTTGAATTGTAGGTGGATCTGCTGAGAATGGTAATGTTATGCCTTAAACAGGATAAATTACTATACAACTGTCAGTTGCACTGTCAGTGACTTGTCTCTCTCCTTTGCCTTTTTATTTCAACTGTCCTTCAAGTAGCTCAGAGCAGTGTATATGTAGTTCCCCTCATTTCTGGCAATAATCCTGTGAGGTACATTAGGATGAGAGAGGGTGATTGGCCCAAGGACATCCAATATAACTTGTGTCTGAGAAGGGATTTGAATCCAAATTTCTACCATCTCACTCAAACACTCTCACCACTACATAATACTTAATGTTGGTCTAGCCTTGATTTAATTGTATGGAATTTCAGCAATCTGTATATCTGGAGATGAAGGCAAGGTTAGGACAGGATCAAAATCAAGGCTCAAATCTACTGCTCAGATTTGATGGCTTGTTTTCTTTCCCAGGCTATGAGTGCTGTATAGAAATGCAAGAAGACTTTCAGCTTGAATTCCTAAAATTCTCTCTGGTTAAGAATTTTCCCTTTTGACACAACTGTCAAAATATTTACGATAGATGCTAATGTACTGTCAGTTCAAACATACTGAAGTACTCCCTGGAGGGTCTCCTGCAAGACCTATGCTCTACATTGTGTAATAGTTAGAGCAAGCATAGCTTTTTCTGCCATTAATAACACATTAACAGCTGAGCAGCGTCTTTGCTACTCATAAATAATTATGCCAAAGTGACTCTTTTGCTCACATGTCCAGATGTATTTCTTTAAACATCCATTAGTATTAACAGTTGCACAAAATAAATATTTTATTATATATTTTTTGTACTGTGGGTATGAATCTGTTTTTAAAGGCAAAGTTGTCAAGCTCTCAGCACCCCAGAAAGTGTGGAGCATATGTTGTATGGTTTAATTTAAGCAAAAAGTGTGGGTATGTTGTATGAGCACCAACTAGTATCCAAGTTTCTATAAGGAGTAGAATATGGCTGTACATAGGAACCTCTTGTAGAAATACAGCTTCATTTGTGGATTATAATTATTTTAAACTTCTATTCTAGTATCCTATTAGGGGGAGGGAGTCTTAAACTTGTCATTTAATTAAAAGTAAATCTAAAAGAACTTAAATTTTGTACTTAACCCAGACACAACAGAATAAAAGTAGCTAAACGCTCTTTATGGAATCACCTAGCATCAATTACCTAGCATTTAGATTTCCATAGGACTGATTTTAAATGCAGCATTTTAGAAAATTAATGTAATTCTTATAATTACAGAGTGAATGTCAGGTTATAGTTTATTAATTCCAGCTACTCAGAACATCCTGTGGGTTCTATTTAGGGCTAGCAATTTTCAGTGCCTATTTATATTATTAAAATTTTCTAAATAGTTTACAATATACAGAACACAACATACTACTTCCCCCCAAGACATGCATATTTGATTGGAAATTTCTTTTTAGGGAATATTTTATCAGAATGTTATAAATAATTATTGTGGAATTATCACTGAAAAGAAATTATGCTTAAAAAAATCATGTCCTTCCTCCAAAGAATTCCAACAGCATACATGGTGCTTTACCATTTTATCCTCATATAGGTTGGCAGATACATGACTGGCCCAGAGTTACCCAGTGAGCTCCATGGCTGAATGGGGATTTGAACATAAATGCCTGTTATGACATTTTAACCACTACATCACACTGACTCCCTCCAATACACTGACTCCCTCCAATGTTTTGTGTTGTTCTTTGGGAATGGAAATTGAGATTGCCAACTGCTGAATTTGTTTTCTTTTTTAAAAAATCTAAATTTTATGCTTTCTGTGACAATAGTTTTCTTCTGAATTTCTGCTACAATAGGTGGCAAGAGAAGCAGTTCTTTGACTTCATGCCTTTCAAAGTTCTGCAGGTCTTCAGAAACAAGGCTCAGTATTTTTAAAAGAACAGAGTGTGTTTGCTTGATGAGGCGATTTGTGTAATACATTTCACCATCCTGGAGAAGGAACAAAAATATGTACCAGTGAATTTATTAACCACAGGTTAAAGTATTGATTTTTCAGTGGAACTTTTAAGCTTTTTAGAGGAGGTGCTATTCCAATGATTCCCCAAACAATAAATGATGTGTATGTTAGGCTTATCATACTAAACAATTTGTCTCCATTACACACTCTTCAAAGTACTTGATAACGTATCATATGGCATTTTTTACATAGTACACAGGACTTAGTACATAGTACACATTCACCATCTTCTGCTACAAGAAGAGGTGTTCACAGTTGGAGAATCCCTTATAGGAGGGGGACATTCAAGTGTAATGGTTAGTTAAAGGATGGTCTGTATTTACTTTAAAGTATAGGTTACCAAAGCGGGGGTATACTCCCCCTGGAGGAGGTGGAAAGATGCAGGGGGACAGTGAGGAATTTGGGGGCAGTAGTATGATTCTTCCTGCTGCAATTGGGTTTTCCTTGTGAGAGACATTCCAAAGTGGTTTGCCATTGCCTGCCTCTGGATAGTAGTGACTTCCTTGCTGGTCCCCTATCCCAGGGCTGACCAGGGCCAACTCTGCTTAGCTTTTTGAAGGAAATGACAGCATCAGAAGGTGGACTGGGTGAGATTCTATTCCTGTTGAGCTCTTTCCCCACTCAGACTCTGCCCTTCCCAGGCTGCACACCAGATCTCCAGGACTTCCTTAACCCAGGGTTGACAACCCAACCCTAAAAAGTTTTTATCTTTGGGAGGTTGGAAAAGCCTTCTCCTGCTTGCTCCTAGCCATGGAATTTTCCATTGCTTACCCCCCTCTTCCCTATCTGTCTTTCTCCCCACTGAGGACCTAAAGTGGATTTTACAAATGACTTTTACGAAGAACTTAAATATATATTTTTCTAGACTAAAATATGGCCACGCTAAACAACCAAAAGAGAAATGTAGGCAAGATAGTGTTTTGAATTTGCAGTAGACCTAACATCAGGGAAGAGGTGTGTCTTCATATGTGTCTGTGTGTGTGTGTGTTTTGGGGGGGGGGGTAACATTAAGGATGTAGCCTGGGAGTCAAAGGGGTGGCAGCCCCAAAACGTTTGAGAATCACTCCTTTAAAGCAACATTTTAAAGTATTCTGAAATTCAGAAACATGATTGCCTCTTTTGTTAAAAATGCATATTTGCTGATTTAAAATGTAGACTTTGTACATGTTCAGCTGATTTCATTGATAAAGGATCCATGACACATCAAGGAGTTTCTATTTTGAGCAAATATTTACAAACAGATAACAGCAAGGGGCAACATTCCAGCTATGCCATAGCTTTTGCTGCTAGGCTGGATGAAGGGATGGCATTTTGTGTTCAAAAAGACTGTGGTCTTTTTAGGAATTTGTAAACTAGGACTGCACACACTGTAAGCTGTTTTTCAACTTCCCTGATTCACTTTAGAAAATTGAAATATTTACATTTAAATTCTGCAGAAGCTACATTAAAAGGAAATGATTAGCTGTTTATTTCAAATCAATATGAGAAATACAATCCCCTGTTTTTTTTAAATATTATTTTAATGTTGCCAGATCACATTGACAAAAGTGTTGTGACTCTTACATTTGTTGTTGTTGTTATGTGCGAAGTCGTGTCCGACCCATCGCGACCCCATGGACAATGATCCTCCAGGCCTTCCTGTCCTCTACCATTCCCCGGAGTCCATTTAAGTTTGCACCTACTGCTTCAGTGACTCCATCCAGCCACCTCATTCTCTGTCGTCCCCTTCTTCTTTTGCCCTCGATCGCTCCCAGCATTAGGCTCTTCTCCAGGGAGTCCTTCCTTCTCATGAGGTGGCCAAAGTATTTGAGTTTCATCTTCAGGATCTGGCCTTCTAAAGAGCAGTCAGGGTTGATCTCCTCTAGGACTGACCGGTTTGTTCGCCTTGCAGTCCAAGGGACTTGCAAGAGTCTTCTCCAGCACCAGAGTTCAAAAGCCTCAATTCTTTGATGCTCGGCCTTCCTTATGGTCCAACTTTCACAGCCAGACTCTTACATATTGTGGCATAAATGCTCATGGACTATTTCTTCAGAGAAATAGATTAATGACAACAAACACTAAACTGGCAGAATTCTCAAAGCATTACTCTTAACGAGTCTTCCCCTTTGACAGCATACAGCTTTTCCTGATGCTATCATTTTTTTCTTCAGGGCCTGTCTCTAATGGGCCTTGGTGTCCTAGTTCTCTTTCACCTGGCCTGCATCTTATGCCAACCATCATTCCTTTAGGTTACTCTGTTTTAGTCCATTCCCTACTCTACAGTCTTCATTCAGTCTCCTTGTCTCTGGATTTTCTATCATTTAGCTTTCCTACATATTAGTGTTTCTATACCGTGCTCAGCATGCCCCTCTGTGAAGCTATAAAGGTAAAGGTAAAGGTATCCCCTGTGCAAACATCGAGTCATGTCTGACCCTTGGGGTGACGCCCTCTAGCGTTTTCATAGCAGAATCAATACAGGGTGGTTTGCCAGTGCCTTCCCCAGTCATTACCGTTTACCCCCCCAGCAAGCTGGGTACTCAATCTTCCTGTGAAGCTATATTCCCAGACAAATTGGCAATTCTTACTTTCCTCACAGAAGCTGGCTGTGAACAGTATAGTTCCCTGTGCAACTGAACATCCTGTGCCACCAAACTAGCACTGCCAATCAGTAACAGAAGCTTCATCCCCCAAAACTCAATGTAGTACAGAATAAAGTCTGCAAAGGTTGTAAATTAGATAAGCAGATAATGTATGCCAGCCTTAGTCAACTACAACAACATTAAGTTTTTTTCTAAGTAAGAATACCCATGGAGAAATATATGTGCACCCCTTTATTTGAATTCAAAGTGTTATAAATATAACCTGGGAAGTGAAATCTATGAAGGGTGGGTAAATTATCTATTCAGAGCTATGTTGACTGTTTGCCTGGAAAATTAACACCATATTTTGCAATATGGGAAAGCATTTTCCACATTTGTTTCATTCTCACTGAGAAAAAAATGTTACTCTGAAATTCACTGTCTTGACATCTTATACAACCATGGTTCTATCCACTTCCTTGGGGTTTTATTAATTTTTCTCATTACCTTTTTGAGTAAGAGGATAATGTACAAATACACACATAGAATAGGACATCCCCATCTCTTTTATTCTCAGGTACTAACCTTACTTAATTGTATAATAGAATCCTAAACAGTTGAACACTTCTAAATTCACTGAAGCCCATAGGTTTAGAAGGTTGTAGCTCTGTTTAGGATTATGCTGTAAATGTTTCTGTTTAACCTGAATAATACAACAAAACTCACAGTAACACTGAAAACTTTTACTTGTGATCTTTTCAGAATAAAGTAGGGACTGTGGTTGCATTATGTGCTCCTGTAACCCTGTGTTTAATCACCAAATCAGCAGAGAGGCCTTTGGTGGAAGCAATTGGGAAGCAACCAGAGTTATAAGAGCACAGTTGGAACCTGATGGTTGAGAGGATAGTGTTGACAGGGCACGGTTTACCATTGTCCATAGCCATACGGATTGATCAAAGAAGATCAGCTAAATTCACCTCCATGAACAGGGATAGTATTCTTCTGAGAGCCAGTAGCTAAAATGCTGCAGCAGGGGGAAATGATTGCTTACATGCCCTGTTAATGCAGTTCCTGGTTCCTGGTCACTGTGGGAAATAGCTCTTTTCCTGTCTTGCAATGAATTTATGTAGGCCCAAGTGGTGTTTGCCACCACAACCCTGTTGACCACTCTAGTCACATTCATTTTACATACTGTAGAGCCGACCCAAGAAATGGGCTAATGCAGGTCACACTGATATGTACATATTGAGTTGTACTTGCCTCAGTGAGAAATTTTTAATTTGGCTGCCTATCCTTTGCAGTAGAGGCCTTAAACTGTCTCAAATGTCTGCATAATTCTACATATGGCAGTCCCTTTGAGAATACAGAATTTCTGTAGTTTCTCCTGGGAACAGCAGTCCTACCCTAAGTGAAGTTACACCCTTCTGAGTCCATTAACTTTAGTGGATTTAAAGGTAAAAGTAAAAGTAAAGGTATCCCCTGTGCAAGCACCGGGTCATGTCTGACCCTTGGGGTGACGCCCTCTAGCGTTTTCATGGAAGACTCAATACGGAGTGGTTTGCCAGTGCCTTCCCCAGTCATTACCATTTGCCCCCCAGCAGCAAGCTGGGTACTCATTTTACCGACCTCGGAAGGATGGAAGGCTGAGTCAACCTTAAGCCGGCTGCTGGGATCGAACTCCCAGCCTTAAGGACAGAGCTTTCAGACAGCATTTTGGCTGCTTATCACTCTGCGCCGCAAGAGGCTCTTAGTGGATTTAGAAGGGCACAATTCTGCTTATGATAGCAACATGGAATGGAAGGAAGGAAGGAAGGAAGGAAGGAAGGAAGGAAGGAAGGAAGGAAGGAAGGAAGGAAGGAAGGAAGGAAGGAAGGAAGGAAGGAAGGAAGGAAGGAAGGAAGGAAGGAAGGAAGGAAGTCAATCCCAATATCCAGAACAATCCAATCAACAGTGGGAAAGAATTATATTAAGGGCTCAGACTGCTGGCATGAGAACTGGAGAATGTTTGAGTAAAAATGGGTGGATTATTAACTGGCATCAGATTCTTGATAATTTCATTAAAATCAAGACTATGTTGTAATCCAAGTAACTTTCCTCAGGAACATTGCTACAGAAATCTCCAGACTTCTTTGTCTCCTTCCAGTTATCTTATGGAAATCCTCTTCTTTTATGACTCTTGGATCTTAAATATAATTAGCAGCTTTCCCTTTCCTTAGGTTTGCTTTTAAAAGCATAGAGCACCCCAGACTGAATGAAGCAGTGGGAGCTGGAGCAGAACATGGCCAACACCTTTGTGACAGTCCCTGATGGGTACTGTCTTAGCGAGCCAATTCAGTATTATGGTGAGTCAAACAGAAGCAGTTCATGAAGAAATGTTTATCTATATGTAAACAGGAATTTTATTATTCTTACAGATAACAAAATATATAAGTGTACCTAAGAGACTGTCTTTTTGCCTCTACCTCCAAAAGAGCATTACACTCTGTCACTGCCAACTGGCTGGTGATCCCTGGCCCCAAACAAGCATGCTGGTCCTCAACAAGGGCCAGAGCTTTTTCTGTCCTGGCCCCCACTTGGTGGAATGAGCTCCCTGAAGAGATCAGGGCCCTGCCTGAACTACCACAATTTTGCAGGGCCTGCAAAAGGGAGTTCCTCCACCAGGCATTTGCCTCAGACCGACCAAACCCAAATAACATCCACCACAGTTTCCCTCAGACATCCCCTCCATGTCCTGAACCAGTTTGACCTCTCTGGGGGCCTTAGCTAAGTTACCATTCCTGTTATATTGTTGTTGTTTAAGACCACTGAAATTGTGTTGTTCAGAACCACTGTTAGGTTATTGTTGATGTACTTACTATGTTTTATGTTAGATCATTCCATGTATCCCCCAATGATGTTATATGTAAACTGCCCTGAGCCGTATTGAAGGGCGGTATAAAAATCTAATACACAAACAAACAAACAATCCTGAGAAATGTAGTCTGAAACACAGAAGGGAAGTGACTGCCCTTTCTCAATGAGGCTCTTGTGCCATTTATTTATTTATTTATTCATTCATTCATTCATTTATAAAGTGAAACAAAATCATTTCTGAAAAAAATCCATATTTCTTATGCTTGTTTTTATTCTGTCCATTTTCTTACTGTCATTGCCAGAGTTATGCATTTACTGCATCTTGCAGGCCCCATTTTGAAAATTGCTTTTGAAAATTGCCACTAAACTGAGCTTGTAACAAGTCCATATAGTCCCTTCTGAGAATAATTATCTGGATGTATCACAGATAAATAACCTAAATTTAAGATAAGTAAATGAATGTACTATTTATATGTGATCTCCCAAATTAATCTAGATGTTTTACCAGAACACATCAGTTATCCATTGCAAGACCTTGACTTCCAGACTCCTCCTTATTGCCAATATTCAACTGTTCAGTTTCCTCCAGTGCTACAAACACCATCTCCCCAGTCTCAGTACAATGCATACAACATGGACTCTCAGTACAATGATGGGCAATACATCATTAGCAACTGTGAACTCACCAAGCCCACCTGCATGGGTGGCCATAATGATGAGAGTGTATATCCTGGACAGAAAAGACCCAGGCTTAGTCACTCCTCCTTGAGAATGAAGGGACAGGAAGAGCTCTGCGTGGTATGTGGAGACAAGGCTTCAGGATATCATTACAATGCACTCACCTGTGAAGGCTGCAAAGGTAAATGGAATAGAGCTTTATGACAGCAAAGTAAATGCTCTACATTTCTGAAGGGGGGGTGGGGAAATCCAGTTTGACAAACATTGGTGGTGTAAATCAGGAAGACCAACCAGTTGTTTAGGGACATAGAAGCTAGTGGCTATGACAGTGCCTCTGTGAGTCAGCACACTTTGTCTGTTGATTTTGCTCATACTAGAGCTCTGATGTGTGCCTGCCCTCTAAAGCAGCTGCCCCAACCCCCGGGATGGAGACCAGTACTGGTCTGTAGATCAGTCGGTACTGGGCCAAGGCAACCTCCTCGTTCTCCTCCCCAGCTGCTGCCTCGAGGGCTGCCCTGCCACTCTGCCGTCGGCTCACCTTTGGTGCTCTCCGGTGGCCGCCATGGCTGGGGCTCCCCCTTGGCGTGGCACTGTGCAGCTGCTGCTGGCAGTGCCCCCCAGTGGGCGGCATGAAGTCAGGGGTGCTGGCGGGAAAGCAAGTGGAGCAGGGGCTCAGGCGGCAACGTCCCTCGGCAAAAGACTACCCCCCTTCCCGGACCTCAGTAAAATTGTCAAGCATTGACTGGTCCCCGGTGATAAAAAGGTTGGGGACCACTGCAAAGGATAGGAAGACCAAGAGAGAAATGTGTAATTTAATACACAGGAAGAAAAAAGAGTAATAATGTAATAAGAACCTCTCATTAATTGTCCCATCACTTGTGACAATGAGATACTTATTGTTTCTGTGACAGTTTGCAGTAAATGCTTTCACTATCAGTAAAATACAGTACACTTTAATCATTGGATGGTCTCCCAGGAAAAAAAACTGAATTTGGCTGTAAAAGTGCTGGCTTTAAGTTAAAAAGAATACATTGTGAAGCATGGACTGGAACTGAGGGCTGTGATTATTCTGGATTATAAATATGGATCAATTTATTAGATGACATTTTCTATATATATTTCTTGGTTTAAATATGCTAATGTGTAACCCTATCAGAATGTTAGTAATATAGAAGCATCTTATTTCACGAAGAATGCTCATTCACCCACAAAAATGTTGGTTTGAAGCAGTAGAGCAAAGTTTGAGTCCAGTAGCACCTTTAAGACCAACAAAGTTTTATTCAAGGTATAACCTTTTGCGTGCATGTACAAAAAGGATCTGATGAGGTGTGCATGTGCATGAAAGCTTATGCCTTGATTAAAACCTTGTTAGCTTAAAGATGTCACTGGACTCAAACTTTGATCATTCTTCTGCACTAATTTCTGGTTCATACACCTTTGTGGTCCTATCATATTTTTTGATAAATACTGTACGTATATTATGTCTATGTACATAGTCTGTCAGCTAAAACAAGGCACTTTGCAGATAAATACTGGGAAGTTTTTCCTTATTCTTACCATTCCAAATGCTTGTTCTGCCAGGATTTTTTCGACGCAGTATCACCAAAAATGCAATCTACAGATGCAAGAGTGGTGGTCACTGTGAAATGGATATGTATATGAGGAGGAAATGTCAGGAGTGTCGCCTCAAGAAGTGTAAAGCTGTGGGAATGCTTGCTGAATGTGAGTGCCTAACAATGCAGCAGCCTGGTATCTGAATTGCTTCCCAGACATGCTCAAAAGTAGCTAAGTGGGATTCCCTGCAAAAGGAGTTATAACTGGAGTTTCTTTGTCTCCAGAAAATAGGTGGTATTTATCTTCACATGTATTTTCTTGCTGTATTTTGAAATATGTTTCAAAATTTTTATTTTTAAATAAAGATCAGCTGTATTCAGGGGTTCTTCCTCACAGGAAAGTGTGCAGCGGTTCTATTCATAATACAGGAGCAAGTCTCATTAAAGTCTGTGGAATTTATAATTAAACTAACATGCATGCAACTGGGCACACCACATACCACACTGTGCCAGAATCTATGAACCTAGAAACTAGTCCTGTGATCTATACCTGTGAATTTATACAGGCCCAACTTGGATCCAATTGCAGGCCCAAGATGACTTTTTAGGATCAAAAAGAATGCCAGGAGATCCAACTCAAGATTTCTAACATAATGTGGCATTTGGTAGTAAGTGTTTTCTTCTTGTATAAATTTATTGCAGGTCTGTTGACAGAAGTCCAGTGTAAATCAAAGCGACTCAGAAAGAAAAGCAGCTTCCTTTGTAATGTCAAAGTGGAAGATGACAGTGTAGAAAACAAACATGTATCCTCTACAACCAAACCTTTAAAAGTAGAGTCACTATTTAATTTTTGTAATTATTCTTTCATTTCAAATTTTAATTCTGCCTCAAAGTTATACGGATTTTGTCTTTTAAAGGTCCAGGAAAAGATGGAATTTACTTCTGGGGAACATCAGCTCATTGATCATATTGTTGCTGCTCATCAAAAATGCACAATTCCCCTGGAAGAAGCAAAGAAGTTTGTATGTGTTCAGAAAATTCAGAACATTGTGTCAATATGTTATTGTCAAATCTGGTATTCTTACTAATTGTATATCTCACTAATCTCAAATGCTTTTAATCTAGTTACAGGAAACAACCAATCCTGAAGAGAACTTCCTACGACTTTCAGAATCAGCTGTGGTTCATGTGCAGGTATTAGTGGATTTTACAAAACGACTCCCAGGTAATTTTTCCCATAGAGAACAATTCCAGAGATGTTGCTATGTCAGTCAGTTTGTTGCTGGGGCGGGGGGAGAGGAGAAATCAAAATACTGAAGGGGTTTTTGAATTAGTGTATTGAAATGTACACTTTAACACTGGGTTACTTGCTCCACAAGGTAGGGCATGTGCAAATTCATTTGTAAGGTTTCTATAACTAGCTAGGTGTAAACCCCAATTAAAAAAAAATTGAGGGCAGTGTTTACTGGTAATACATATAAGCCCTCCTGTGCTTGTAAAAAAACAATGCATAGGCAACATGGAGAATAAAAAACAAAGAGAATGGCTAGGAATATAACTCTGTCCCTCTTCAAAACCAGAATGAAATGTCTTGGTCTTAAGAGTTTCTTTGAGTTTCCGTCTGCATTAGGTATGTCAGGGAATTAGAAAAAAAACCCTGACAACTGGTTGAACACCTAAACCATGAGGGTACGTCATCCCTTTTTCTGGAGAAAATTATCCTAGGGCTATAGGTTTGTCAAATTTACTTGTGATTTCTGAACTGAACTGGAACCTTACCTGCCTATGTTATCCTCAGGACTGAAATTGTTGCTGTCCAGGGTGCTTTCTACATTCACAGCTTAATTGCGATTCTTACTGAATTGAAGCTGGTATCCCTTTAATCTACATCATGTTTACATCTGTTTCTGTACTCTACACCTATCTTCTTTCTTGGATTTTCTCTTCCAAACCACAGAATTTATCTCTGCATGCTAATAGGAAAAAATGGATTGCTGAGATTTTCTTCCTCCTATTCCCCCCCGCGTTGTTGTTTGGTTGATTTCTGGCAGGAACAGCCCCTTTCATTTCCAATGGTTCCATTTTAATCCAATATCTAGATACAGATATTTCAGGAAAGCTCCAGGGTGCTGCTACTGCTCTGGAGGTCCCTTTGGGGGGCCTAGACATCCTCTAGATGTCTGTGTATTCACTGTTCCTGCCTGAACCCTGGCAGAGGAATAGCAGAGTGGCAGTGACTGTCCTGAATCTCTTTTGTTGAGGTTGGCCACCACTGGAGGCTTGGATAGAAGGAAGGCTGGATGCATACCCACTGTTCTTTGCCAGGAACACGTGGGGGTCAGCAGTAATGGTGAAATATCTTTTCCCTTCTCATTTGTATCTGGTTGAAGACAGGTGCAAAGCAGTTAGTAGGCTACTGATTCCTTTTAGTATTCTTTTAAATTATTTGGATCTGAAGATGTTCATCTTACTGTGGAGCAGGTGGGGAAGGGACTGGGGACAGGGATTCTGTCTCCTCCAGGATGTGTAATCTTTGCAGATTAAGATGAATATGCCCTGCCTTGTGGGGCAAGTGGGAGGTATTACACAATGTTAAAAGAAAGCTTCCTCCACTAAAAGAAAAGAACCCAGATGTCATTAACAAATCTTTATTCTAGCCAATGTTTTATGGGCCAGAGCCTATTGCATTCTTTGCCACTTGATCTTCTATAAGGATTTTTTTTTTAAACACACCCTGTTATCGACCTTGGTGGCACTTGTTTGGTCATTAGGTTTATCTTTCATGATTTTCCTCCAAAGAATCCCAGACAACATAAATTGAAGGTACTGGAAATTCTCTGCTATGATCACTAATTACAGTTAAATCATTTTTGGTTGAGCTGAGTACTTTTGGATTAAATAACTGATTCTGCATTCCTTTTGCTTTTTTGTTGTCAGAACAATAACTCCATTAAACACTGAGATATCACAGCATATTTGGTTCACATCTCTTTAGAATTTTTTTGAGCTGACCTACTATTCCTATTTTCAAAAGAGAAGGGAAATATAAGATAATTAATGCAATGTCTGAAGCAAGGTCGTTCATATACTGGGTTTTATTAATAATGCTGTTGTTGAGATGCACCCCAAGAAACAGTGAAACATTCAGATTAATTTAGGGTGAATGTTTTATATGTTTTGTCCTTTACAAATAGAATAAACTGCATATTTGTTCATGGTAAATTTGTATTTAAAGCTGCCAGCTGTGGCACATCCTTGAAGAGTTTTCTGACAAAAGCTGTGGGCAAATGAAGTACAAATGTGACAGTTGCGCCTGTCATCTGCCCCCTCCCTTTCCCTTCTTAGGGGGTGTGGAATTGGGTTAGCTATATTGAATTTTGCCGCCATTCTTGTCGTAACTTTTGTATTAATTGTATTATGTTTTATTGTGCTTTTATTGTTTTAGGGGATTGGTTTTTATGTGACCCACCTCGAGCCTCCGGGAGGGAGGCGGGATATAAATTAAATAATAATAATAATAATAATAATAATAATAATAATAATAATAATACTCCTGTTTGAACCAAGTCAGACACAATATGCAGTTGTATTTATCTTAAACTTGCCTTTCAAAAACAACATCAAAAAGTAACATTTTTGAGCAAAGCTGCTTAATCCTTTCCCCTTTAAAATTTTTCCTCTTAAAATCTTCTGGCAGCATTTCTCTATGAAGGAGACAACATATGGCAAGGTGTCAAACTGTAGATACATGCCATACCTGAGTCTTATGGGAGGGCAGTATAGAAACAAACAAACAAAATGGTGACATTTATATTATCACTTATTTTATCTGTAGGTTTTGAAAACTTAGCCAATGATGACCAGATTGCATTGCTGAAGGGCTCTACAATTGAAACAATGTTTTTACGTTCTGCCCAGATATACAATGAGCAAGCTATTGAATGCCAGTCATCATTCAGTGAAAGTAAGTTATTTCTAGTAGTTTTTATGTATTTAATTAATTCACATGAATGCATGTCTGCCATTTTTTCCAATTCATTTTATTCTGCTATTGTCTAATATGGCCATTCTCAGCTATTACTTTTCTTGTTCAACAATAATTTTCTTTCTCTGTCATTGCTTTACACTATCATATCAAATATGTATCTGTCATATTTTTAAAGAGGAATTCAATAAAGTAACAGATTTTTGTTTCCATATTCTCTAGGCCATGTAAAATTTTCTCACCATGCTGTGTGTGGTCAAGATAAAAATACTGTTTACTCCATAGAAATGCCTCATACAGAAGAAAGTCCAACATCAACAACTACAACAGGTAGACCTGCCATGCAGTGGAATTTACTTTTCATAAATTATTATTCCATTTCATAAATTGAAAGTTTCATGATTGAACTAAAGTGCTAAGAATGCTTAATAGCAATATCTGTTAGCGTGGTGTCTGCTTTTAAGTCAAATTACTGCTTGATTTGGGAATTCTTGTTTCCTGTTTTTCTCTTTCTGACCATGTTATGATTGTTGCTATTATTTATTCTTCTGTCTCTGTTTCTTCTACTAAATATTTTCCCCACAATTTTCATTCCCTTGATCCTAAGGCGCTCTATTCTGCTTTCTTGTTTTCCCACTCTTAATTATTTGCATATGTTGCTATTTTCTTCTTTGATTCTGATCACCTTTATATAGACTTCTTTATGTTCTCATTGTTGTTCTTCTGCTCTACAGCCATGGCTTCTATTATTTACAATCCTGTACTTGTACCTGTACTTTTCAATGCCACTTTAAACAGAATTATACTCTTCTAAAGCACTTACTTCAATAGACTTAGAAGGGTATAAATGTGCTTAAGATTACATTGTTCAGGACAAAATTCATTCTTTTGCTATTATATTTATGATGTTGTCTTCCACACAGGAGAAAGTTGGTGATCTCCCATTACTGGTGTGGCAGCAGCAATGGGGACTCCACACGGCAGAATTCCTTGTAGTTTTTGTATCCCAGTCCTCTCAAAGTGCCCCCCTCTCCCTGGGCCACCAGAGGTTTTGGTATTTTTAAAAATTCAACCAAAGAATATAGTTATATTGTTATAACAATGTAGTGATAAATGAGGCAGTTTCTCTGAATCCCCAGGGTTTTTTAAAAGTTATTCTCTAACTACCTCCCTTGTTGTACAACAAATTGTGTCAAGTTCTTAAAGAGATGGGAATACCCGAGCATCTTATTTGTCTCTTGAGAAACCTATATGGAGGTCAAGAAGCAACAGTGAGAACCGAGCATCGAATCACTGATTGGTTCAAAATTGAGAAAGGAGTTCCGCAAAGGCTGTATACTGTCGCCTTGCCTATTTAACTTGTATGCGGAGCACATCATGAGAAAGGCGGGGTTAGAGGAGTCACAAATTGGAATCAAGACTGCAGGGAGAAATATCAACAACCTCAGATATGCAGATGATACCACTCTAATGGCAGAAAGTGAAGAGGAACTAAAGAGCCTGTTGATGTGGGTGAAGGGGGAGAGTGCAAAAGTTGGCTTGAAACTCACCATCAAGAAAACAAAGATCATGGCATCCGGCCCTCTCAGTTCCTAGCAAATAGATGGGGAAGAAATAGAGATAGTGACAGATTTTATTTTCCTGGGCTCCAAGATGACTGCAGATGGGGACTGCAGCAAAGAAATTAAAAGACGCTTGCTCCTGGGAAGGAAAGCTATGGCAAATCTAGACAGCATCCAAAAAAGCAGAGACATCATCCTGCCAACAAAAGTGCATTTAGTCAAGGCTATGGTATTCCCAGTTGCAATGTATGGCTGTGAAAGTTGGACCACGTTGTGTGCACAGGGCCATTGCGCCGCGGCGGCCAGCATGCAGCCGGGATGCCCCGCCCCCTTGCGTACTTGGGGAACAGTGAGGCTTTTTACCCTGGCACACTCGAATGGTGGCAGTCCGTGCATAATTGGTCTATGTCTCTTTCTGTTATTCTGTCCTATTATAACATTTGGCCTGTCATGGGTTCTTTTTTGAGTATTTAGAATTAAAGAAATATCATTTTTAGCTATGTCTTTCTTCTCTTTATTAAGGTATCACTGAAGAATTTATTACTGCACTATTTTACTTCTACAGAAGCATGGGAGAACTCCATGTGACTGAGACAGAGTATGCTTTGCTTGTTGCAACTACTATATTTTTTTCAGGTATTTTTTCATTAAATAATAACATTTCAAATAAAATCTTGCATATTTCTATATGTAATGAATTACATATTATTGTTAATTGTATTTCTCTAAATAGCATAATTACAATTTTGCACCTTTACTTATCACTTGGGATAAAAAAAATTGCTTCTTATTGTGTTCTAATTAATAGGAGTGCTCATGCTTCACAATAATTCTGTTCATGAGTACAAGACTTCTCAAAATGCTGTAATTAATGACATGATTTTTTTCATATTATACATTTTTAGTCAAAAATGTATTTTTATAAACAAAGTTTTTAAAAAAATCTATATATTTTTCTAACACCAATAAAATATTGTTTTACTATGTTTAGTGGTAAGCTATAAATATGAAAAAGTACTACTACAAAATAAGATCATTCCATAAAATATACCATTTACGTCCTGAAAATCTGGAGTACTAAAGATGAATTCTACAAAAACATTTACACATATGAAATCACAGGGAGCTCATATTATTCGTCACTAGTGGGTTTTGTGGTATTTTTATTATCCTGAATTCAGTTTTAAAGGTGGGGTTCTGTGCAATTTCATGGGACTTTACCTTTCTTGTTTTTCAGATCGTCCACTCCTAAAAAACAAACAACATGTGGAGAAACTCCAGGAACCGTTTTTAGGAATTCTGTACAAGTATTCAAAAATTTATCACCCCAAAGAACCACAACATTTTGCACGTCTCATTGGACGGCTCACTGAACTAAGAACCCTCAATCACAACCACTCAGAAGTGCTAGTAACTTGGAGATCAAGGGATCCTAAGCTAACCGCTTTACTTTGTGAAATTTGGGACTTGCATTAAACAATTTATTAATTGCTTAGATTGTTACCCAAGAAAAGCATTCTCTTTCCCAACTGGTATACTCATATTAAAATTTTCATTTATGTTAAATGAGTACAGATTTCTCTAAAATACTGTGCTGTAATAATTATTAAAACATATATTTGAAAAAAAATGTTTACACTTGAAAAAATCTGAGAACATATGCAATCTATGAAACTTTATTGCTGTGACTGTAAAATGTGGAAGACACATCTATAATCTTAAGAGTCTAGAATTCTGTCAGTTTTTGCCACTATTCATACTTTGTTCCTAGGATGTCTGCCAACAGGAAATGAAAAGAAGATGCAGGAAACTACTATATAAAAACATACAAAGAATAACAGTAGAGAGAGTGGGGAGGCAGCAGTGTGTGTTGGGGACTGAGCTGGTTTTAGGGATGCCAGTCCCTATGTGCGACATAGCACCCCCTGGAATTATAGCTCATCTCCAAACTAAAGAGATCAGTTCCCATGGAGAAAATTACTCCATAGGGTTATCCTCTGCTGAGGTCACTCCCCTCCTCAAATCCCACCTACTCCTGACTCCACCCCAGGTTTCCAGGTGTCTCCCAATGCAGAGATGACAACCCTAGTTTGCTCCCAACTGATACGAGAGGTATTGTATTTCACCTTTAAAATACAGTATATAAAAGAATCTAAGTCTGCATGTAGAATTATGCTCTACTAGTTCCCAAGAGAAAGACACAGGCTTAAATGGACATCACATTTTATTTAAACATCCTAAAAAAGAAGAGTTGGTTCTTATATGCCACTTTTCTCTACCAGGAGGATTCTCAAAGCGGCTTACAATTGCCTTCCCTTTCCTCTCCCCACAAAAGACACCCTGTGAGGTAGGTGAAGCTGAGAGAGCCCTGATATTACTGCTCCGTTAGAACAGCTTTATCAGTGCTGTGGCGAGCCCAAGGTCACCCAGCTGGCTGCATTTGAGGCAGCCCGGCTAGCCAGGTTAGAAGTCCGCCCTCCTAACCACTACACCAAGTATACCAAGATATTGCATACATATCATTTTAGTGCCTTGAGTGGTTGATTACACACTTCTATTTTACATACATGGCATATAAAAATTTGTTTCTCAAAGCCATTAAATTCTCATCATACCCACAGTGTCTAATGAAGGGCAGGTAGATTTTGAAAGCAATAGCCAGAACTTTATTTGGAATATAAAGGGAATTTCAGGCAGCAAAAGACTTACCCGTCCACTTAACTGATAATAATTTTAATACCTTTCAATGAACCACATCTTATTGGATATGCATACATTACACTAGATATGTGTAACTGCCCATGATGGAAATTTTACAGAAGATACATATTTTTATCAAGCTAATTTTGAAAACATTCTCACTGTGATCAGCATGTTTTCTCAGCCTTCCAACAAAGACATTCTAGTTTCTTCCCCCCCTCCATCTGTCCCTGCTTTCCAACTGTCTTCCTGTACCACATCTTTCTCGCTGAGTCTTGTGATGCCTGTTACTAGAAACAGCTTGCTTCACTGCTAGCGGTGCCCAATAAAATGCAGACAAATGTTTTTAGCCTTTGAGATTAAAAATATGCCATTAACCTAGTTAGCTTTAGTTATCTTGAAATGGTATGGGCCTTACTAATTTGGTCCTCATTGACTGAATATGCACAGTGATGGCTGGCCCCCACTGATTCCTTGCGCTGAGGCAGCATGCCCCACTACTTCCCGTGTATGCATGGGGGAAGAAATCCCCTGGTGCACACAGTCCACTCCAGAGTTGTGCATGCACATGCACAAACTGGGGTGGGAGGTTTTGCTGCATCTTGCGGCAGCAGAAAATCAGGGGAGTCCCACCGCACTATGGTGGAAGAGTGGCATACCGCTCTCCTACTATCATGGGAGAAGGTGTCAAATACACCCCACTTGACTCTGCAGCACTGCAAAGCCGAATGGGGCATTTTGTGTCCCTGCAGGGACACTGTATGTGGGGGTACACAGGCCTGGCCTGGCCGGACCTCTGATGTGCATCCAGGCACAAAAGGAAATATGGAAAAATCAGCATTCTCTTGCCATGGGCCATCAATGGCCCTAAAGGGGGCCAGGGTTGGAACGGGGCCAGAACTGTGCCTGCATCATGCTTAAGACCATTTATGCACTGAGAACTTAACTGCCCCAGCTCCCGTGCAGGAGCACAAATCAGGGGTGAATGAGGTGCACCAGGCCAAATGCTCCCCCATGTGGGTGCAGGAACAGGTGGGGCAACCTGCCATGACTAAAACTACAGCCTGCAGCCTGGCATGAAACCTCCAGTGCATAAACAGTCTAAGCGAGGATTAGCCCCGCTGTCATGCAGGCACTGGCCAGCCCTACCCTGCCTGTGTATAAATGGTCATTGCCAGACAAACCTGTATATGGACATGGAATTTATAATGTATTAACATTTTCATTACTATGGAATAATTTGATCAAAAGAATACGATTATATAATTCATTTCCCACTAACACAACTTTTAAAAGGAAAAGTGCATTACATGAAATGAAATAAGTGAAAATGAAGGAAGCTGTGACTGTGTGTAAAATTCAATGCAGAGTTACACCTTCCTAAACCCATCAAGTTTAGATCTAACTATTTTGGACTGCATTATAACTTTACAAAGGACACAGTATGATACATGTTGTTTATTCAGCTTTGTATTTTTATTCATTAATATATTTTCATTGCTAGCCCCCTTTTTCCCCCACCACTGTCTAGTACAAGAAATTTCTGTTATCTGGACTATATCACTAATGCAACCACATCCTTGTAAAATAAACTAAAATGTTGCTGTTTTTCATACTGTTGGTCTTGGATTTAATAATCATTCTTGACATCTGAATCCAGTGTAAATAGCTGGTATTTTAATACATGAAGTACATTTTTATAGTGCTATCTTTTAAGTGTAATAAATGTACTATTAATCTGGTCTTGAGCTGCAAGAAAATTGTTTTGGTATGTATACACCAGAACCAAAGATCTTTAACACTAAACCGGTTGCTAGTATCAAGTATGATGGACATGTTCTTTAAAGTCTCATCACATGGAAAATTTAAAGAACAAGAAAAGACTCACTGAAGGAAAATATTAAATATACAAAAAATATGGACACATTAACCGCGTCTCTAATTTCAGAGATCCTGTGTTCTACTTCAGCTCTCCCGATTCTAGATGCTCTGTCATGAACCCTGCAACTGGCATCCCGGAAAGCTGCTGCCTTAAGAGCATTCAAAAAAGGACATAAGATCAGCAGTCCCGCGAACGATAAGGGCTCCTCCCCGGGGGTTGTTATCATCATCCAGGCATTAGCACAGAGCAGTCTCCTTTTAGTCTAATTACGCACCTATGTCAGCGGGAGATGGATTAGCGTGCTGAAAACCAAAAACAAAGGAGAAAAACATGAGATGATTTCTTCTTATTCCATTTTGCTTTCCTTTGAACGTGTCCCTGAAAGTGAACTGAATTTTAAGGCGTTCCTTCCTAAAATGACAACTCATACCGTTGAATGGAGGTTTCCCAATATACTTTGAGAAAACTTCGTGACGGCGCGCCGAGGCGGTTGGGTCTTGTTCAGCGCGGCCAGGAAAAGGCGACCCTCTGCGGCGTCTTTCAGACCTTTCCCTCCTTCGAGTGTACAGCGGGAAATCAGAGCAACGCGATGGAGTTGCCTCCGGCCGGTGGGAAGTCCTGCCTCGGGGCTCGCGCCGCAGATTCCAGGCTACTGACTCGCCAGTCCCGCGGTATTGCCCCCCCCCCCTGAAACGGTTGAGGGGACATCGTTAAACGGCCGATCCACGAACTCGGCCCTTTACCCACGGGCCGGTGTCCGGCTCTTTCCCGCCTTTTTCTACCCCTCTATGCTCCTCGCAACTTTGGGGTCGTGAAAGTGGGTGTCCTGAGTCGTATCTTCGCGGTTGCCGCCATTTCGCTCGCTCGCTCAGTCTCGCTTTGTTGTTACGGGTTCAGGGGCGAACCAAGCTAGTTTTTAATGGCAGAGGTAAAGAGCTTTCCCTGACCGTACAATATTCAGTCTTAAAACAATGTTAACAATTATAGTTTTCACGGAGGAACTAACAACACTTCTTGAGTATCTCTTGCAGGGCTTAGAATATGAGGTCATAATATGAAGCCCTATGTTATTTTAAGAGGCTCCAAATGATAATAATAGTATTTTTATGGAAAAGGCAATGGAAATATAAATAAGTCTATAGTTCTGTATATATAAAAAAGTGGAGCCTCAAAAATAAACTTTTTCTTGTTTAGAAGCCCTTCAGATCTCAGAAGTTAAGCATAACTGGGTCATGACTCCTGACCTGGAGACAAGCAATACCTAACCATCTCTGAACATCTCTTGCCTAGAATACATGGGGGTAAGCCATAAGTCAACTGTGACTTGATGACACTTTCCAACACCATATAGTGAGGCTTATCGAGTTTATTCCTAAATCTGACTTTGGTCTCCTGTACTACTTTTATGCATGTGTTAATGTGTGCTAGAAAATGCAAGCGAACTGGTTCTTTAAAATTAATTATACCTAACATTGAACCATAGTTGCAGAAATGTGCAGTGCTATTTGCCAGCATCGTGTATAGCCTGGTCAATCGCAAATAAGTGAACAATGCATAAAGGGGCTTTCACCCAGTTACTATCCCATTACTACCTGCCTGTTAGCACCCCCTAGGTAATCCCACCCTTCCAAGAGCCTGTACCACCCACTTTGGGAACCACTTCCTTAAACTGTAATGAGCAGTGAGTCTCAGGGAGAAAGGCAAAGTATAAATAATTCTTAAAATACTTTAAAGTCTTTTCCATTTCAGCATTCTAATAGTTGTCACCTAGAGTTGTCAGAATTATTTGCAGTTTCTCATATGAAAGTGCTCTGGTCACAGTAGGTCCTAGTAACTACAGTGTTTGACAACAGGGGTGCTCAGGTCACAGTTCAAAAATCATAGCCCGGGTCCAATAACATAATCAAAGGCAAACTAGAAGGCAGTCCAAGACCAGGTTACACCTTCCAAAAGCAGTCCAAAGTTAGCAAGAATAGATTCAAAGTAGGTCAGACAACTGGTAAAGTAGTCAGTAAAGACCACAGACATGTTAATACCACACTAGCTGCAGTCTTATCTGGGATTTTCCTTACAGGTTTCACTACTAACCATATTAGGCTCTTCAATGCAAGCTGACAGCTCCTCTATTCATTAGGAGTACTGATCCAATCATGACTTATCAGTCTCTTCCAGCATTTCCATAGCAAAGGGGAGGTTGCAAACTGCCAGGCATGCACTCCTCTGCCTGCTCCATGCTTCAGACAGCCAGTGTGGGGTAGTAAATAAGAGCAGCCAATGACTGTAATCGGGAGAACCAAGTTTGATTCTCTACTTCTCCAGCAAAGCCTACTAGGTTGATCTTGAGCTAGTCACAGTTCTCTCAGAACACTCTCAGCCCCACCTACTTCACAAGGTGCTTGTGAAGAGAGGAAGAGAAAGGTGATTATAAGATACTTTGAGATTACTTTGAGAGAAAAGCAGGGTGCAATTGCCTATTCTTCTCACTTTTGCTTCCTCTGCTACTGAGGTACTTTAGGAAACCATAGTGGGTCTGGTTGGGGGCAAGTCCATGCTGAATCTCCAGATCCTCCGACCCCAGCTTCATGGAAAGAGTGTGCCAAGACAGGGATTGGGGATGAGTTGTCCTCTTCTGATGAGAACTCATCCTCCCATACTAAGATGAAGCTGTCCATGACAAAATTACTATACATTGCATGTTCATCAAGATACATTGTCAAGTACTATTTAACTAGTAATGGGAATGGTAATTTTAACTCTTTAGTCTGTTCCTCAGTATATAGTCCTTAATGATACAAATGAAATTATAAGGAACTTCAGACCCCAGCTCCTTCTGCACCAGAAACAACTGATAACAGAAATTTGGCTTAGAGAAATTGGACTAGCACAACTCTCCTCATTCCTTAGGGTTAAGATAAATTGATAGGTTTCTTTATGGATGATTCATTTAATGCAAGGTAGGTATTTTTCTACCTATATAATGAACCAATTAAGAGTCCTTCAATCCATTTTAATGCACATTACCATCTTAAACCATATACTGAGAAACCTTTATGGTTTTACAGTTTAAGATTTTCTGCAATTCATAGGATTCTCCAAGATTGTAGAAAGAGCTCCCTCTTCTGTACACAGCCACAGTTTGCAGTTTTAACTATCTACATCTAGGGCCATATTCAGAATTAGATATATGATGTGAAATGCAAAAACTGTAACTTGTGAACTCCCTTATCAGGTTCCACAGGGTACAAGTCTCCTGGACATTATTTAACATCTTTATGCACCCTCTCACCCAGCTAGTTTGGAGCTTTGGGTTTGGTTGTCACCAATATGCAGATGACACTGAGTTCTACCTCTTGATGGACAATTGGCCAAATGCCTCTCCGACTGCATCAGTCCAGTGCTTGGAGGCAATGCAAGCAAGCTATCTCAAACTGAACACTTCAAAGATGGAGGTCCTCTGGCTGGGAAAGAAGGGACCAGAACAGAAACCATAACTTCCCAGGCTGGACAGGGTACAGCTTACAACTGCACAATTGGTCAAGAACCTGGGAGTGATTTTTGATGCCCCTTTAACAATGGAGGCTCAAGTCATGAAGGTAGCCCATCAGGTATTTTTCCACCCTATCTGGCCCTAGAGCACCTAGCCACTGTAATTCATGCAATGGTCACTTCCAGACTTGATTACTGTAACTCGGTCTTTGTGGGAATACCCTTGATCCTGCTCCGGAAACTACAGCTGGTTCAAAATATGGCTGCCAGGGTTCTTACATGAACTCGGGGCGATTCCACATAAGACCAGTGTTGCGGCAGCTGCATTGGCTTTCAGTAGAATTCCGGATCTGGTTCAAGGTTTTGATCTTAACCTTCAAGACCTTATGCAGTCTGGGCCCTGCATATCTGAGGCACTGTCTTTCTGAACATGTGCCCCAGAGAGCTCTTAGATATAGCAACACCAATCAGTTAAGGAACCCTGGCCCTAAAGAAATACACTTGGCCTCAGCCAGATCCAGGGCCTTTTTGGCCCTGGTTCCTGCCTGGTGGAATAAGCTCCTGAGAGAGATCAGGGCCCTGTCAGAACTTGCCATATTCTGCAGGGCCTGTAAGAGGGAGCTCTTCTGCTGGGCCTATAGTTGAGGCCAACTAGAACAATAGGATAACATCAATATCAAAACACTGGGCCTCCCTCCTGTCTTTCCCTTTGCCCCCCCCCCTCATTTTCCCTTCAATTTGCTCCTAGAAGTTACTTACTTACCTCAAAATTTTATGTTGTTGTTAACATTGAATAGCTATGATTTTATCCTTAATTAGAATACATAGTTGTGTTTGTCTAGAATGTACAATTGGTCATTTAGAAAAAAATCCGACAACAGTAGGATAATACCTGCAACAGGATCAATCAAAGACATCACATAATAGTGAAAAACTTGTGATGCAAATATTACTTTCCTGTTATTTTTGGATCTCATGCTTTTCATCTTGTATTTTCATTGTTAATAAGTGATACATAAATTCAGACTAAAACACATGTTTATGATGACTTGTGAAAATCGTTAAACATAACACATCTATGTCAAATTTTGGATTATTCTCTCACTAAAAACATTCAAAGGAGCACATTCCAGATTAAAAGGTATTCTTAGCATTACATTTGAAGCATTTGAAGAGAAGCTCATTATTTTCTGTATAACAGTCTTATTCAACTATAGGCTAATGAACCACTGAGCAGAATCAAAAGCAGCTTCATCCAGAATATATTATAGAGATAACAATATCGGTTATCATAATATATGACAAACTTTTAATGCTTGGAATGTGCTACATAAATTCTTAATACTTTTATATAATATTATTATACAATAAATAATATATAAATTCTTAGTGTAGTAGAAACTGCCATCTTAGTATTATAGGAAAACAATAACTGGATTAATTTAGGATCATGGCATTACATTTTGCATCCACAGTTTCTGTGTAGGAAATATAGTTTAAACTGGTCTGTAAAACCTCAAAAGGTGGAATAGGGAATGATGTGCTATGTTAAATATATTTAATCAATAAAATTGCAGTACTAGTGTTATTTTGAGTATTAATTCATGGGTTTTTGTTTTTGTTTTAGTTTTGAGAAAATGGAACAGGATAAATCTTTTACATTTAAATTGTTCATCCCGCCAAGGCTGAATAATGCCCAAGTATCTGCGGTTAAACCACAGAAAAACACAGGACACGGGGAATTCATTCAGGTAAATATTTTTTTTTTACAAACTAACTTCAGTGAGTAGTTGTGTTAGTCTGTTACAGCAAAAATAAAGTTTTATTTTATCATAAAGATGCAGATTAATTACAGCATAACCTTTCAGAAGGTTTGTTTGTTCAGATGCTTGAAGTGAATTCTGAGCAAGACATTTTGTAAACAGAGAGAATAAAGAACATTGTGAACAATGAATTAAAAGGTCCAATTTGTGACATTTAAGCAAAAAGTACACAGATAATTTTAAATACAAGCTGCATTCTGCACCAGCTACAATTTCCGGGTTAGGAACAATGGCAGGCCTGTGTAGAACCAGTTACAGAAATCCAATCTGGAGTTGACCGTTGCATGGATCACTGTAGCTAAGCAGTCTGTAGGCAGGTAGGGTGCTAGTAGCCTGGCCTGGTGAAGATGGAAAAATGCTGGCTGAGCTACTCCCCTGACTTGGGCCTCCATAGAAAAGGAGTGATCCAGGATCACCCCCAGATTCCTGGAGAAGCATAAGATCTTAAGTTGCACTCCAGCCTAGGTGGGGAGGTGCGCTTCCTGATTTGTCACCAATCTGCTCAGCCACAGGACTTCTGTGTTGAAGGGGTTGAGTCTCAGGCAACTCTGCTCCAGCCACCCAGCTGTGGCTTCCAAACATCTGGCAACTCTCCTCCAGCCACCCAGCTGAGGCTTCCAAATATCTGGCAAATGTATTCAGGGGGGGAGTCTGGGTGGCCATCCATCAGAAGATAGATAGATAGGTATCATCCGTATATTGGTGACAGTCCAGCCCATAACTCTTGACCAGCTGGGACAGAATCCGCATGAAGATGTTGAACCATGTAGGGGAGAGTTTCGCCTCCTGAAGCACCTCGCAAGGGAGTTGATAGGGGCATGAAAACTCCTCCCCTACTGCTGTGCTCTGTGCTCAGTTCTGAAGAAAGGAGAGCAGCCACTACACCAAACTGTTTGTTTGTTTATTTATTTATATACCGCCCTCCCTAGAGGCTCAGGATGGTTTACATAAAACCTATAAACAATACAAGAAACAAATCATAACATATGAATAACTCAATAAAATCAGAGTCCAGTAGCACCTTTAAGACCAACAAAGATTTATTCAGGATGTGAGCTTTCGAATGCAAGCAGACTATGTCAGACTATGAATTCCTTACATGACAGTAAGTTTTGCTATATATTCCCACTGTCGTAAGGAATTCATAGTCTGACAAAGAGTGCTTGCACTCGAAAGCTCATGCCCTGAATAAATCTTTGTTTGTCTTAAAGGTGCTACTGGGCTCTGATTTTGTGCTACTTCAGACCAACACGGCTACCCATTTGAATCTGTATAAATAACTGTTAAATTAATACTAATAACTGATAGTTGTAACAGTGAAAACAATGCAAACAATGCAACAGTACAAACAGGTCCAGGAGCAGAGCACACTGATGAAGTTCTGGGAGGGAAGGAGTAGGGGCCCTTCAGATGTTGTTGGTTATGCCTGGTCTCAGCCAAATGCCCGGTGGAAGAGCTCTCTTTGGCCCATTATGCACGGCCACCGAAACGGCGATTTTGGGTCACATGGAAAACACGGAGGGGGAAGATGTGAAGCACACCGGTTATGCACGGGAGGGGGCGCGACGGCAGCAAAACCCAGAGTAACCGGCGATCCCGGTGCCGCTTCTGGTTGAGCCCCGGTCACCCGGAAGCTGTGCTTTCTTCCGCGTTTCACTGACGCGACTTTTTCGGCGGCATGCACCGAAGCTGCGGCCGGTTGCAGCCGGCTCCGTGCATTATCGGTGATTTTAGTCGCTGCCATTCCACCCTGAATGTGCGTTATTCCCCCTGTGCATAATGGGTCCCTTGCAGGCCCTGTGGAACTGTTCAATCTCAAGTGAATACAAACAAAACCAATTTGCTGTTTTTCCCTATTTATCTCTGGAATCTGTTAACCATTTTCATTATGCTATGTTAATTTTCTCACACACTTTGCTTAAAAGTGTGAACTGTTTACTTTCCATGATATTGTATCTGAAGAAGTGTGTGTGCACACAAAAGCTCATACCTTGAATAAAACTTTGTTAGTCTTGAAGATCCTACTGGACTCAAAATTTGTTCTAAAGATAATTTTAAATGTTGATACTGCAAAAGTTAAATTATCAGATACTATTAAAATTTTTATAATTTTGTTTTACTTTTGTCCAGGATTTCAACAAGGGTGTGGAAGATGATTACAACCTACCTTTTGTGACAAAAAGTACATCAAAACATTTGGAAGACATGGGTAAGAAAAAAAGATGGGAAAAAAGCCGATATTTAACCTGAAGCAATCACTTGATTGGAACAAGTTTTTTGCAGGCATTAGTTGAAATGTCTACAGCAGTGGTTCCCAACCCCCGTTCCAGGGCCCGGTACTGGTTCGTGGATTGTTTGGTACCGGGCCATGGCTCCTCCTCATCCTCCTCCCTGGCTGCTGCCTTGGAGGCTGCCCTGCCACTCTGCTGCCGGTTCACCTTTGATGCTCTCCAGCAGCCACTATGGCTGGGGCCCCCCCTCGGCGTAGTACTGTGTAGCTGCTTCTGGCAGTGCCCCCCAGCGGGCGGTGGGAAGTCAGGGGCACCAGCAGGAAAGCAAGGAGAGCAGGGACTCAGGTGGCTATGACGTCACTTGGCAAAAGACTACCCCTTCCCCAGGCCTCAGTAAAATTGTCAAGCATTGACCGGTCCCCAGTGATAAAAAGGTTGGGGACCACTGGTCTACAGGATTTAAATTGCTGGTTTTAAAATGGCACTTTGTTACATATGTAATAGATTGTTTAGCTATTGAACTTTTTATGAGCCAGAACCAAATATATAATCTCTTACTTGTCGTCCATGATACTTATTTGGGTATATTATTAAGAAAAACATGGCATAAGCACAATTATTAACACTGCTATATTTAACTATAACATTGGTAATTGCTTCCTAATTTTAGAAGTAGAATGTTATTTTTTCACTATACCTATTTATACTAAGGAATATATTGTATTTTTTAGGTCATGTATCACAGAAAGTAACACCTGTACCTGAAATAGATCAGGAGGTTAGTTATACATTCTGTATAGCATGTGATAAAAATCACTGTATTTTGAATGTGTTTGGATTTCACTAATTATAGTTCTGATTTTCTGTTCTATCTCCTTGCTTAATCTTGCAGTGTTTCTCAATTTTAGAAGTATTTATTCTTTAATTAGTTTTTGAGAGCAATTGATACAATTATTCTGGATGACAGGCATACATTGGATTTTGCTACATGAAAGAAAAAAAAAGAATTGATACAGCATAATATTGCTGTGTGTGGTCAAAAAGGATAAGGATTGCAGATCACTGAGCAGATTGATACCTGCTTCCTGTCAGCTGTAAATGGCTGCATGCATAACTAGTTTAAAATTGAATATCTTCAGCTGTAGCTGAAAAATGGTTAACTTAGCAGCCTGCAAGGCAGATACAATCCTTAGAGCAATTTTATCTCTTCCTTTGGCTGTATTTTATTATTATTTTATTATTATAATATTTATATTTATACCCTGCCTCGCCCCGAAGGCTCGAGGCGGCTTACATAACCCCGTCCCCTAAAACCATAAAATGACAATAAAACATGCATGGTATAAGAAAGTTTTGCAGAGTTAAAGTTCTCTTTGTCAAATATGAGTAGAAATTGAGATCTCTGTTTCCTTGACCATTTCCACATGAGGAATATGTTCTTGGAAAGCTTTCAAATGTTGGTAGGTTTTAGAGCCAGTAGCAAGGTTGCAATTTGGTCATTTTTAACTCGCGATTTTGGATTTACCACCCTAAATCATGCGTCTCATCAATGAGCAACCAGGGATAAGACCGTATGGAGGGGGAAATGTACGATAGTCTCAGCAGCTTTGTCTTGCCCTCACACCCACCCTCCCATCTCCATTTCCTGCTCTGATTAAATCTTTTTTTTTTTTAAATGGCACGGTTTGTGTTGTAGCGGGACTGCAAATCTACATTATTAAAGGTGAAATAAAATCTTCTTTAAAGTGTCCACAGTCATTTTGGGATCAGGCAGGCAAAACACAACCCCTATTCTGTTTTCTGGAGATGGGGAATGAGCTGGGAAGGGGGGGGGAACGGGTGATAGGGTTACCCTTTCCCAATCATACAGGGGTCCAACCATTGGAACATCTTTTAGGGCTTCAAGGACCATGTTCAGCATTTCAGAAATCCACCCAGACAGAAACAAACTACAAAAGAACACAAATTCCAAAAAAGGGGGGAAGAATGCTGTACTGATCTGGTATTTCTCCATAGCAACATGGCAGTGTTCATTTTTATAAAAAATGCATCTGTGTTGTGGCATTGCCGCACAGCAATGCAGAAATGCCTTTTTTATATATTAAAAAATTTATTTTGAGGCTGGGGAGAGGGAAAGTTTCAGTCCAGAGACAACTGCTGTGCTGTGGTTGGTGGCTTGCTATGATTGACAAGCCAAGGAACAGAGGGGTAAGTTCGTGTTGCTTTCCCTTGCAGCCTCATCAGGAGGCAAAAAACTGACGGGGCAGAGGGAAACCAGAGGAGGTCTCCTTGTGAGGAGAGCTGCAAATGCAAGAATTACCATCCTGCATTTGCAAGCAGGAAACCACTCATATTTTACCCCTACATGTGAAAATGATCCTTTTATTCTAGTCAGAAGGTGGGAGGGATGTTGTAAAGAATTCTAGTAAAGGATGCAGAGATACAATGCATATTATAATCAGTTTGATTACAACAGAGGGGAAATGCTTGAGATAGATGGAATGACTCCCTAGGATTTATCTTAACAGAATATATAAATACCTGCAATTGAGAACAGCCTGCTGTTTTATTTATTTATTTGTGTATTTGTGTATTTGTTTGTTTATTTGTATGTATGTATGTATGTATGTATGTATGTATGTTTGTTTGTTTGTTTGTTTGTTTATTTATTTATTTATTTATTTATTTATTTATTTATTTATTTATTTATTTATTTATCATACTTCTATACCGCCCTCCCTGGATGCTCAGGGCGCTTTACATTATAACAGAGAACCATACATAAAACAGCCTGTAGAACATGTACATCGATAACCAACAATTGCAACCAAACACAACACAGTATAACAGTGAACAATCGTAATACAAACAGGTCCAGGGCTTGTTGATGGGATTCTGAGGGGGGTGGCTTATTGATTGAATTCTGAGGGGGGGTGGGGGGGATCAGGGGCCCTTGGTCGCTGTAGATTACGTCTGGTCTCGGCCAAATGCCTGGTGGAGGAGCTCCTTTTTGCAGGCCCTGCTGATGGGATTCTGAGGGGGGTGGCTTATTGATTGAATTCTGAGGGGGGGTGGGGGGGATCAGGGGCCCTTGGTCGCTGTAGATTACGTCTGGTCTCGGCCAAATGCCTGGTGGAGGAGCTCCTTTTTGCAGGCCCTGCGGAACTGTTTAAGCTCTGTCAGGGCCCTGATCTCCTCTGGGAGCTCGTTCCACCAGGTAGGGGCCAGAACAGAGAATGCTCTGGCCCTGGTAGAGACCAGACGGACTTCTTTAGGGCCAGGGATCCTTAGCTGATTGGAGGCAGTAGAGCGTAGAGCTCTTTTGGGGGCATAGGCGGGGAGGCGGTCCCTCAGGTACACTGGGCCCTGACCGCGTATGGCCTTGAAGGTAATTACCAGAACCTTTAGTCTGATCCGGAATTCAACTGGTAACCATTGCAGCTGATGGAGAATAGGCCGGATATGGGACCTCCACGGTGTTGCCGTGAGGATCCTGGCTGCTGCATTTTGAACTAGTTGTAGTTTCCGGGTCAGGGCTAAGGGCAGGCCTGCGTAGAGCGAGTTACAAAAGTCCAGTCTAGAGGTGACCGTCGCATGGATCACTGTGGCTAGGTGTTCCGGGGCCAGGTAGGGCGCTAGTAGTTTGGCTTGGTGGAGATGGTAGAATGCCAGCCGTGCTACCTTTGTGATCTGGGCCTCCATTGTGAGGGAGGCGTCCAGAATCACGCCTAGGTTCCTGGCGGAGTGAGCCGTAGAGAGCTGCATGCCATCCAGGGTAGGCAGGTGCGCTTCCTCGCATGGGCCCTTCCTACTTATCCACAGGACCTCCATCTTTGAAGGATTGAGCTTCAGACGACTCTGCTTGAGCCATCTCGTCACTGCTTCCAGGCAGCTGGCTAATGCTTCTGGGGGAGAGTCAGGGTGGCCATCCATCAGGAGGAAGAGCTGGGTGTCATCTGCATATTGATGGCAACCCAGCCCAAACTTCCGTACCAGCTGTGCGAGAGGGCGCATGAAGATGTTGAATAGGATAGGAGAGAGGACCGCTCCTTGTGGGACTCCACAAGTAAGTTGCCAGCAGCCTGATGTTTTCTCTCCTATTGCAACCCTCTGTCCACGATCCTGGAGGAAGGAGATCAGCCATTGAAGGGCTGTCCCTTGTATTCCAGCATCGATGAGGCGGCGAGCTAGAAGCTCATGATTGACTGTGTCGAACGCTGCTGAGAGGTCTAATAATATCAGCAGTGCCAACCCGCCTCAATCCAACTGGCGACGGAGGTCGTCCGTCAGGGCGACTAGCGCTGTCTCTACCCCATGGCCAGGCCGGAAGCCTGACTGGGATGGGTCTAGGACTGAAGCTTCTTCCAGGTATTCTGTCAGTTGGTTTGCAACTGCCCTTTCTATCATCTTGCCCAGAAACGCTAAGTGCAAGACGGGCCTGTAGTTGTTAGGCTCTTGTGGGTTTAGAGATGTTTTTTTCAACAGTGGACGTACCACATCCTCTTTCAAACCCTCCGGGAATTCTCCTGTTGTTAGAGATAGGTTGATTATCTCCTGGAGGGGGCCCATTATCTTTATGCCAGCTGTTTTCAAGAGCCAGGATGGGCAAGGATCTAGTGGGCATGTAGTTGGTCTTGTTGTCGCTAGAATCCTGTCCACTTCGGTCAGCGTGAGTCATCTGAAGTTACTCATAGTTTTCTCCAAAGACGGCCAAGGGGCCTCTAGTTCACTTTTTGTATCTAAGGTTGGAGGGAGGTCGTGGTGGAGTGTCGAGATTTTGTCCGCAAAATGACTCGCGAATGCCTCACAGCTGATGTCCAATTGGCTACTGTTTTGTTGCCCTTCAATCAGGGCAGTGAGGGATCGAACTACCTTAAACAATTGAGCTGGGCGTGAGTCTGCAGATGCGATGGTAGCATTTTACTGACTTCACCGCCATCTCATAGGCTTTCATCTGCATTCTATAAGATGTTCTCGAGGCTTCGTCACGAGTCTTCCTCCAAACTCGCTCTAGCCGTCTCAGTTCCCGTTTCTTGTCATGAAGCTCCTCGATGTACCAGGGAGCTCGCTTGAGACGCGGCTGGAGAGGGCGTCGGGGAGCTATCTCATCAATGGCAGTCAGCAGTCTGTTATGCCAGTCACTGACCAGGCCATTGAGAGAAGTGCCGGGAGGCATTGGTTCCCGCAGAGCATTCCAGAATCCTATTGGATCCATAAGTCTCCGTGGGTGAGCTAAAATTTGCTCGGCACCCAACTGAGGAGGTGGTGGGAGCCTTAGCCGAGCCTTTAGAGCATAGTGGTCTGACCATGGCATGGCTGTTGTTGTGACCAGATCCACATCCAAACCTGCGCCGAAAATAAGATCCAGGGTGTGACCTGCTTGATGGGTGGGGCCAACAACAAATTGCGAGAGCCCTAGTGTTGCCATGGATGACACTAGGTCCTGTCCAGTCCTAGAGGACAGTAGCTCAGCATGGACGTTAGTCCCCCAGGACTAGTAGACTGGAGAACTGTAGCGTCCAGGCCGCCACCGCCTCTAGCAGGGCAGGCAGGGCATCTGGCGGTGCATTGGGCGCGCGGTACACTAGCCAGATGGCCACGCTCTCGGTTGATCCCCTTCCGAGGCCAACACATTCAATGCCTTGTATTGATGGTGCAGGAAGGGTTCTAAAGGAGAAAGCCTCTCGGGTTAGGATTGCCACCCCTCCTCCCTGCCCCGCTGTCCGGGACTGGTGGAGGACAGAAAACCCAGCAGGGGCTAGAACTTTGAGGGCAACCGTTCCCCCCTCCCTGGTCCAGGTTTCTGTCACGTACGACAGGTCCTCTCTTTGCTCTACAAAGTGGTTTTGCAGCGTAGAGATTTTGTTGTTTATTGACCTGGCGTTGCACAGCACCAGTGTCAGAGGCAGGTTGTTTACCTTTGCATCCACCCTCGTGTCATGAGGGATGGGGCGGAGTCTGGAGGGAGCTCGAGTATGGTTGGTTTTCGGCCCCCTTGGTTTGATGTATCTCCGCCATCCGCTGTCCCTGCCTTTGCCCCTTATTATTGGGATCCCTGACCCTATCAAGGCCCCTGCTTTTTCTCCTTCCTCAGTTTTGCTAGGCATTATGAGCTCTATGGACACTGTTGGTTCAATTCTTAGTTCTATGGTTTGGCTGGGGTTGATTGTTGAACCCCGGTTCTGTCGTTGTGTGTGTGAGTTATGTATCTGTGGGAGGTTGGCCCTGATCGCTAATTACAGCCTCTCAGGGCTTTCCGGTTCCACTTGTGTGTAGTTATGTGCTGGGTGTAGGGTGTGTGTCATTGTGGGTGCCTGGAGGGGTGGTACCGATCGCCTGTTGTGGCACCTCAAGGTTGCCCAGTCCAGGGGTGTGTGATGTATGAGTGGCCTGAGTGTTATTTCATGTTGGATTGTGGTTGGAGTTGTGGATTGGGTGGTGGCTAGTTGGCAGTTAGGGTTGTTTGGTGAGTGGAGGGTAGTTGATAGGTTGGTTGGATTAATTGCTTCGGCTGGGTTCAGGTAACTTGATTTTTTGGAATTTAATTGTTTTGGGTAGGTTGGGGTAGAGTTTAGATTGTTGGGGTGGGGGTTTGTTTTTTGGGGGGGGGGTTCAGTATTGGGTTAGAATAGATTAATTGATAGTAGTTGAGTGTATATGGTGGGTGGATGGGCAGGTGTTAATTTAGTGTGAAATCAATCAGGATTAGTTGATTGTATTGGTTTGGGTAGATCTGTTGGTGGCAAATTGTTGTTTTGGCTGGGTGGGGTGTTGGTTAATTTGGTTTGGTTGGGTAGATGGGTGGGTGGGAGGAGAAGTTAATTTAATTTGGAGTCTATTCAGTGTGGGTTGGTAGTTGGTGAAGGGAACTCTTCTTATTTCTCTCCTGTCTCTCTCTTCCCTCTTTTTCCTTTTTTCCCTTCCCCCCTTGTTTTTCTTTTCTTTCTCCCCCTCTCTCCTCGTTTTCGCCTTCTTTCCCCCCTCCCCTCTTTTTTGGTCCTTCTTTCCCCTCTTCCCTTCCTTTCCGCTTCTTCCCCTCCCCTCTCCCCCCTTTTTCCTTTTCTTCCCCCCCTCCCCTCTTTCCTGTGTATAACACAATGTTCCCATCTAATTCTTTGCCGTTGCTGGTAGTTTGGCCGGTGTCTTCTTTTTCGCTCTCTCTGTCCTCTCCCCTTCCTTCCCTCCCTCCGTTTTCTGTTTGCAGTTTTTTTCCCTTTTTTCCCGCTTGATTATCTTCCTGCCCTATTTGTTCCCGCTCAATTTCTGACAGATTGTTTAATGCCCCTTCCCCCTTCTTGGGTGGGGTTTTCGCCGTTTAAGATCCTCTCCCTCCGCCACCTAATTTGCTTCCCGCTCAATTATTCTCGCTCAATTTTCTCGACGTTTGTTTGGTATCCCTTCCCCCCTCTGGTGTGAGTAGCGTCCGTCTGTATCCCTCTCCCTTCCCCATGTAATCGAGACGCTATTCCCTCCCAAGACCCCCAGTCGTTCGTGGGCAGTCTCCCCCCCCCCTCTGGGCACAAATCAATTTAAATCATTTATAATTAAATAGTTAATCAGTTGAATTAATTAAGTTGTTGTCCGTTTGAGTCTTTCTCTTTCCACTTCATGACCCCCCCCCGCCCTCCCAAGGTTCGGCACCTCTCTTTCCTTCTTTGTTCTGGCTATGCGGGTGTTCCTTTTCTTCTTTCCCTTTCCCCTCTCCTTACTTCAATACACCGGCCGGCTGCAGCGGGGCCCAACGGCGCTGTGCTCCCGGCGGGCTGCAGCAAGGTTCTGCGAAGGTGGGGAGGCTGTAGACGAAGGCCAGTTTTTTTCGGCCGCGGCTGGACGCGCGGGTGGATGGCGGCCGGGGCCGTGGGCGGCGGTTCAGCGTTGGGGTGGTGGATCGAACAGCGCACGGGTGGTGGGCTCGGCGCAGCGGTGGTCAGCGCAATGGTGGTGCGGTCGGAGCATGGGTGGTGGGCTCAGCGCAGCGGCGGTGGGGTGGCCCAGGCAGGAGTCGGCTCAGTGGGTGCAGCGGTCGCGGCCGACCGGTCCGGCGCGGTGCGGTTCAGCTGTCGTGGGCCCGTCATCGTGGGATTGGTCGGCGGTGGTCCCGCAGCGCTGGCCAGTTGTACGGCTCTGTTCGGATGGTGCACGCAGGTCCAGGTAGTGACGGTTGCTGTCTGGCTCTGTCTTGGGGGGCTGCAGAGGGACTCTTGCAACAGCAGCCTCCTTTTCTTGATGTTGGTAGGCTGCACCAGGTGGTCGACTCCTTCGGTCGCCTCTGTGGGCTCTACGCTCCCCCAGTCGGGCTCAGAGTCGCTGTCGCTTCCCTCCAATTTTCTGGTTAATTTCTAGTTGAGTTCCTTACCGTGTTCGTCTTTTTGTCTTTTGATGTTCTTTTTGTTTGTTTTCGGCTTTTGTTTGTGGGGTTTGAGGTCTCGTTATGTTCTTTTAAAGTTTCAGTTGTTCCTTGTTTCAGTTCCGTTCCTTTGAGGTTTTTTGGTCCTTTTGAAGGACCAAACATGATGTCATAATTTGGGAGAATAGGACAAAACACTTTTGGGATGGAGAGGGATTAGTTATGGCATCCAACCTCTGAAAGCAATTTTTAGTTTTTAAAAAATGGTAGGCAAGATTTATTTGCTAGAACTTCAGCGTAATGACGAATAGTTAGCTACTTAAAGCATGGAGATGCTCCCTGATTTCTGCCACTTAGGGTCACAATCTTCTGAGAGCCAGCTTGGTGGAGTGGTTAGGAGCTGGGTTTGATTCCCCACTCCCCCACATGCAGCTAGCCGGGTAACCTTGGGCTTGCCACAGCACTAATAAAACTGTTATGACCGAGCAGTAATATCAGGACTCTCTCAGTGTCACCTACCTCACAAAGTGTCTATTGTGGGGATAGGAAAGGGAAGGCGAATATAAGCCGTTTTGAGACTCCTCCTGGTAGAGAATAGTGGCATATAAGAACTTACTCTTATTATTACTATTATTCATAAGTGTTGCCACTGTTATTCAGATTTCTCATTGTTATCATAGATCAAAACGTTACATAAATATAATAAATAAACTCAGTTTAAGGAAGAGGTAAATATATAAACTTTGGATTTCCTAAAATTAACCTTTTATAGGCCAATTATGCATGGGACAGGTAAGCTGGGGTGGCAGCAGCAGGGCAGCCCCAACTGTGCCCTAGCCTGGCACAGTGCCCCGGAAAGCCCGTAACAAGGGAATGTGGAATCTTCCGCGTTCCCTGATATGCTGAGGGGGCTAGGTTGGGCCAGTGCTGTGCATAATCAGCAGACCTACGGTGTCCCTGCAGGGACACTGCACGCCTCTGTCAGCTCTGTGGAGCTGCGGACCTGGCCAGTTAGTCCCCCCACCCCCACTTTGGTGAGAGAGCAGCATACTGATCCCCATGCCCTCCTCTCCCCCCCCCCTGCTGCTGCCTCCGGACGGCATATTGGGCTTTCCAACCCGGCGTTTTGCCCATGCGTGCAACGTATGTTGGAGGATTCCCTCTCCCATGCACATGTGGAAAGCACTGGGGCATGTTGCCCTGGTGCAATGCCCAGCAGCAGCCCAATGTGGCTGCTGCCACACATAATGGGTCATAAAGATGCAAAATAAAACTGCCAATTCCTATACTTTTTAAGGCTACAAAGGTGAACTTTTAATAGCAGATACAGATGTAGATATTTAGATAAAAATGACCTGATTTTAAAACATTTTAATTAATATTTGAGTAAATTAGTGCAACTTGCCTTTGTAGAATATGGAAACAATGACTGAGCTTTATTCAAAGCTTTACAAAGAAGCTGAAAAGATCAAGAGATGGAAAGTCAGAATAGAATATGAAGTAAAAGAAAAGGAAAGGAAATTGCAGGAAGATAGAAAGATTATAGAAGCACTACGTAAAGCTATTCAAGAATTGCAGGCAAGTATTCTACAACAGTTTGAAATATCTATGTTCAAAATAAGAAAAACTTATAAATATCTACATTTTATTTCAAAAATTATTAATTCCTGTGGATACCAGTTTGAAAATACAATGATCAGATTAGTGACGTTTGTATAATGTATGTGTTGAGAAACTGACAACATTTTAACATTTGAAATTTGTTCATATCTTTTGTATCTGTATATTTTATAAATTTAGTTTGAAAATGAAAGACTAAGCTTGAAACTGGAAGATGAAATGTATGAGAATAAAGTTCTTCTTAAAGAGTAAGTAATGTTTATAGAATAAATGTTTAGCTTATATATTTTCATAATTAAAATGTATTCTTATATCCTCTGAAGAGCCCTGCAAGATAGCTCACTATCATTTTTCACAGATGAGGAATTAGTTAGTCAATACAACCTTATCTGTAATTATTTGTTTAATCAGAAGTAGGTTTCATAGAGTTTGAGATTATCAGGAAAAAAATTTCACAGTCATAGTAGTTCAGCAGTGGAATAGGCTGCCTAAGGAGGTGGTGAGCTCCCCCTCACTGGCAGTCTTCAAGCAAAGGTTGGATACACACTTTTCTTGGATGCTTTAGGATGCTTTGGGCTGATCCTGGGTTGAGCAGGGGGTTGGACTAGATGGCCTGTATGGCCCCTTCCAACTCTATGATTCTATGAGATTTGTGCATGTGTAAGTATGCACAGGATTATACCTGTAATTAGTCTGTGTTCAACATGTTTAATCTATATTTTTGAAGATGACTCTTTATGTTTTGGATCACATGGACTCAAAATGTTATGGAATTTTTTTAAATTCAGTTCTACTGTCATTTGTACTAACTGCAGTTCTATGAGGGAAAGCTCTTAGGGCGGCAATATGCTACTATGCTGGCATATATTCAGCAGATAATGATCTCTGAAAAACCCATGGGATAGCCCTAGACAAAAATTGCCATGCCCCTTGTCACCAATGCCCTGAGGACCACAGCATCCATTGGCCTCTGCCAAATTCTTACCCCTCCTGCCAATGGGCAACATCATGCAAACAATATAACCCCTGTTTGGAGCACATTGGCACTCCTCACTGTCTGAGAACAGCTGCTTTGGGGGGTTCTAGGCATCTGTGGAGCAGTAGAGGTGGACATTTTCCCTGTCTGATCTGTTGTTGTTATAAGGTGCTAGTGGGAGGGGTTATGTGGGGCAGGAGGCTATACAAGTCATGTGGCATTGGTGCCCTGGGCACCTGTCCTCAGCATAGCATCCCTTCAGCATAGCACCATGGGCCAGTGGCACAGGATACAGATATCAAGGTGCTGTTGAAAGACATGCATACTGTCTGGGAATTTGGCCATGAGATTTGTGAAGCACTGGCGGCCTTTATATTCAGGCTATAAAAGCAGTGTAAATTGTAGTAGACAGTAGTGTGACTCAGTGGCTAAAAAGGCAAATGGGATTTTGGGCTGTATCGAATGGAGTATCATGTCCAAATCACAGGAGGTGGTGGTACCGCTTTACTCTGCTCTGGTTCGGCCTCACTTGGAGTACTGTGTTCAGTTTTGGGCACCTCAGTTGAAGAGGGATGTTGACAAGCTGGAACATGTCCAGAGGAGGGCAACAAAGATGGTGAGGGGTTTGGAGATCAAGACATATGAAGAAAGGTTGGGGGAGCTTGGTTTGTTTAGCCTAGAGAGTAGACGACTCAGAGGGGATCTCTCATGCCACAGAGGGACAGACCAGAATGAATGGGATGAAATTAATTAAAAAGAAATTCCATCTAAACATCCGGAAGAAATTCCTGACAGCAGTTTCTCAGTGGAACAGGCTTCCTCGGGAGGTGGTGGGATCTCCATCTTTGGAAATTTTTAAACAGAGTCTAGATAGCCATCTGACGGAGAGGCTGATTCTGTGAAGGCAAAGGGGTGGCAGGTTACAGTAGATGAGCGACTGGGATGTGAGTGTCCTGCATAGTGCAGGGGGTTGGACTAGATGACCCATTAAGTCCCTTCCAACTCTATGATTCTATGATTCTAGACCTGCACTACGTTGGAGGCTGCAGGACCATGAAGTCCCTGGCCACTGCCAGGTTTTTTGCCATAAGTACCTTGAGGGGCAGGGATGAGCACTATATGGGTACAGGGAACTGCATATGCTCCTGCAGGAAATTTGGCGAGTACCTTGGTCACATCTGACTGGAATGAGCCTGTGGTGAGGCAAAATGATAGCAGCACTTTCTACAGAATGGAGATAATTTTGGGAGCGGCATGTGGCTCTGCAGTTCTGGGCTGAGCTCCTTCCAGAGGGCTAGGATGTTTGGATGGGAGTGGGATAGCTGTGAGAGTTACAGTGCGCCTTGTCCCACTTGTGGATGGTGTGTCAGTGCAGCTCCTAGTGGGGCTCTAGATTTAAAGCTGCACTCAGCACAGTACATCCTTCCTACCCTCTCATCCATACGGACCACCATCAAGATAGCTGTTGGCAACCTGGTGCAAGGAGTCCACTAGTGCTTGGATGGCCTTGTGGTGGCTTAGAAGGTGGCTACTATGTACTTTGAAAAGCTAATAGTTGTTTATGGGGACATGGACAGGTGACAGGTGCACATCATTCTTGGCATAGAGAATATGTAGGTGAGGGAACAGTGGGTATCCCCAGTCACCAGTGCAAGAAGAAGCACTATGGACACGGTGCCAGGGGAATACCTTTATTGGCGACCTCTAGGCACCCATGGACAGACCCATATCTTTTTTACTTTCTGGGTTCTGCTTTCCCTACTGCTTTACATGGAGTGTACTTCTGGGGACCTGCTTGAGATTACTCCCAGTGTGCTGAATGGTGGGGCTCCCTTTCCCCCCTTTTTAGTTCTGTTGTGTGCATTTTGTGTCACCAGAACCTATGCATTTAGGGGCAGGGGGTGTTTGTGTTGTGAGCATGGTACAGGGCCCTGTCTTTTCCCATTGTACATGTGTACCTGGGGCTGGGTCCCCATGGCTGCCATCCTGTGGTTGATTGGTTCCCCCATATCTATTATGGCCATGCCATTGCACCTTTGTCTAGTGGGGGTGGTACTGATGTTGTTGGGGATGCTGATGTGGTCACAACCCCCGGAACCTCGCTGTCAGGTCATTTACTGCCTTGAATATATGATGCATATATTTAATAAATATTAAATAAGATAGCTTATTCACATCCCCCAAAATTATCATCTATGAGATTCTGCAGATTCAAGGAGTTTGCTTCTGTTATTTGTGCAGAACAGTTTTTCTGGTCAGCCTTATATTAGTTGAGATCCTTCCGCATTGTTTCTTTTACAGTCTTGGAGAGAGGGGGAGATATTCAGAACAACCATGTTGACAGCTGAAATCAACTTAATCCATTGCAATAATTTAGAACAAATATTGTAGAAATATTTGTAATACCTTCTACAGAGTTCTGAATGAATCAGTTTTCAAAAGCTCCATGAGTTTCCATGAACAGACTTGTTGTTCATTGTATTGAGCTATTCTATTCCGATAGGACAGAAAGTCACAGTAAGGTACTTCATAACGTCTTTGCCTTTCAGTGTTGTCAGACCTGGAGGGACATGATTCTAAACTTTGAACCTTTAGTTTTCATAGAGTTCAGTTAGTTTAAGTACTTTTGTAGAGTTTTCAATTTTGATTACTTATTTTATAAATACATAGCACTGCTCTAGAAATATGATTATGAATATAACTTTTTTCCTTCCCCAGAAGCAATGCTACAAGACGTTGGTGTAACTTGCTTAAAGAAACTTGTGCACAGTCACTGGAGAAGTCTAACAAATGTAAATATCACTTAAGTACTTTGCATTTTTCAGTGCACTTTTATGCTTTTAAAAGCACTGTTCAAATACTAAGTAGATTTAAAAAAGGAGCTCCTCATGTAATGGTTTGTCAGCTCCCCCCCCCCCCATGCAGGACTTTGCAGATTGGGAATTACGATACAAAATCCTCAAGGGTCAGGTTGGTCTGTTGGACTGAGAAGCTAAGCAGTCTACCTGCCTCATTTTGCTTTTCTGCAGCATTTGCTATGTTTTTCAAAGCAAAGGTTTACAGTGAGCAATTATGAATTCATAAGAAGGCTCTCTCCTCTGGTTTATTAGTGATTGGTGAATTCCTCCTTCTTCCTCTTCCTCCTCTCTTCTTCTTGTTAAAAAGGAGGGTGGCTGAGGAACTCTTTTGCCAGGGGGCCTTGGTAGCTCTCAGCTGCCATCTCATATATACACTTAGTGCCTTCAACCCCTTTAACCAATGTATAGGCTATTCTGGAAGATGTAGGAAGGGCACCATGCCTAGAAAGACCCTGCAGAATAGTAGGTTACTGAATACCCATAAATGATGGATAATAGATCCTCAGCTTACTATAATAGTCAGCATATTGCATCCCATAGTTTTATTGGATGCCTCTGAGTTGTTGCATTATAGAAGGCAATAAAAATGCACCTCCCCTAGCAGTGGCTGAAGGAGATCCCCAAATTGTGACAACTGCAGGGTTCCCCTGGGCCACACTAGGCCCTGTGAGAAAGTATTGAGGGGGAGATGGGATTCCTCCCATGAGTCTCACAGGTTCTCACTTGTTATATCTAATTCTCAACATGATCCTAGATACTGATCATTAGATCTACAAAATGGGATCATTTAAAGAGAAGGGGTATTTTTCAGCAGACCTAGCAAACCTCCTCCCCCTCCATATTTGCATTAAAGGCTGTAGCAGGACAAGAAAGAAGACACAGAGTGAGAGACCATGCTGGCAAGGCAGAAAAGGTTGGGGTGAGTGGAGGGAAGAGGGGCGGGAACCATCTGTGCTAGTAACAGGGATGTGGGAGAGAGAGAGATACCATAGCTTCAAGAGTGAAATGACAATGAGGATTTGAGAGGAAAAAGTCTCTCTGCTTTGGCTGTGTTGCTGCCCTCCTCCCTCTCCCCATCTGCAAACTTCTTGATGCACCTAGCTGTGTCTGGGCCTGAGGTGTCTTCCCTGCTACCCAATTCCACCATCTGACCCATAGTAGCAGCATATAGTTTTCACTCTGTGTCTTGTGTTCTGTCCCAAACGTCTGGTAACTGAGAAAGCACCATCAAAGGGAGAGCAGAGAGCAAACAAAAAAGCATCAATAGTAGGGTATGAGTTCAAGAGAGGAAGTGAAGGTGAAGGGATCACTGATCCCCCTCTTATACCATATATAATTTTCTAAGTTCTGTTAACTCCTTAGTCAAGAAAGACTCCAAACACTTTAGTTGTTTTTAAATATTTTAAAGGTTTGATTAATTATATTGCAATAATGAGCCATCTTCATTTCTGATATTAGTATTTTTCCTCACAATTCTTTACGTATTAAAAGAATAATTTTGTCTGCTATGTTTTAGATGAACATGAACGAGAAGAAACCAGACAAATGTATGTGGAACTTAACAATAACACTGAGGTAATAAAGGCAACAGAATAACATAACATAACTGAATATCGTTGGATACAGTGAAATTCTTGAAACATTTAAAGGCAAATAATATAAGCAAATGAACAATCTCATCGGGATTATAAACAACTAGACATAAAGCCCGTTGTTTAACAAAATGCAGTGGGTGCTAGTGGGAGGAAGTTGGGGGGGGAGGTACGGCTGTGGAGGCATGGAGAGGCCTCCTGGCTACTTGCTACCCCCACCTCCCAAGGGTCCAAAGTTACAGGGAAGGCCGGGGTGGGAGGAGAGAGGCCTCCCTCCTCCCCCGTGGCCTCCCTCTTCCCCTGCAGCCTCCCAAAGCTCCTGAAATAGCGCCATTTTAAAGTGACAGGCAAGGCCGGGGGGGGGGGGGAAGGGGAGAACAAAGCCTTCCTCTCCTCATCCCCCCGCACTTAGCTGTGGTGCTGTCAGCGCCAGATGCAGCCAGATTGCCCCTGGCTGGGCTGGGTGGACAGAGACTGGGTGTGGCCTGTCTGAGGCAGGGTCTGATCGGGACATGCCCAGTCTCTGCCCACCCAGATCTTAGGCTGTTATTTGAACAGCACTGTTAAAGATAGTTTTCTTTTATCTACCTTATCTTGTTTTTTTTCTGGCATTATCATCAATAAAGCCAAAAATATTTTGCAATAGTTTCAAGTGCTGTGTAGCTGTATTGGTCTGAAACAGCGGAACAAATTTAGATAATGTATCCCAGGAAGTGTGCATGGAAACTTATACCTTGATTAAAACTTTGTTGTTGCTAAAGGTGCCACTGGACTCTCATTTTGCAATAGTGTTATGTACTTTCAGCCAGCTAACAGCAGCATAACATGAAAATGAATTTTGCTGTCCTTTGGCTTTCTTTTTATTTCTTTCTTTATAAACCACTTTCTCTGCTTGAGCAGACTCAGGGTGGTGAGCAACATATACAATATACAATTACAAACACAGTTTAACAATTCTAAATTCAATTCTAAGAAATTCTGCCCTTGGGTGTAAAGACCACAACCCAGGGTGGTGGTGCAATATTGGAGGGAGGCCAATTAGATGTTGGTGTTTTTACTGACCTTGACTGTAGGCCTGGTGGACCCTGCAGAACTCACTGAACTCTGATAAGACTCTGATGTTCTCTGGGAACTCATTCCACCAGGCAGGAACCAAGGCTGACAAGGCCTGGACTTTCATCTAGGCCAGCCAAATTTCTAAGGGGCTAGGGACCACTAGCCTGTTTGTGTTGGCTGAGCACAAGGCTCTTCTGGCGACATATTCAGAGAGGCAGCCCCATAGGTATGCAGGGCCCAGGCTGTGTATGGCCTTGAAGGTTTAAACCAGCACCTTAAACTTGACCAGCAATATAATTGGCAACCAGTGCAGATGCCAGAGGACAGGTTGGATACAAGCCCTCCAAGGGGTCCTAGTCAAAACCTGGACTTCTCTTGTTTCCACCCCAACTGACACCTCTCACTATATGAAGCCTTGACACTTATTACAAATACAAATATAGAGCATTAATTGGCATAATAGGAATCACAGAAGCATAGAGTTGAAAGGGACTGTGAGGGTCATGTAATTCATCCCCCTGCATGATGCAGAAACTCACAACTACCTGCTCACCCAATTTCATGTCCAAGTGATCTCCCAACACCAAAAATCTCCAGAATCCAGCCTGCCATGGAGGAAATTCACCTACCATCCCACAGTAGTGACCAGCAATTCCATGGGAATACAAGGAAGAGACAAACACTGGCCCATCCCTTCCTACCCACCCATAGGCAATCAGCTGAAGTTACTAAAATCAGCATTTCTTCTGAATGAAGAGTAAAACAAGAATAAAATACAGTCATGGAGCAAAACCAATCATGTACAGTTACAGCAGCTGTAGTGTTCATCCGTTCCAAGTTGACAAGTAAAATCTGAACTAAGATAACAGATCTTGCACAGATCTTGAACGGGTCCTTTCTCATTCAGTGCTATTCCGACACAGTGTTTCTGATCTAGATGCATGATATTAGCCTTGCATAAGAATATCCCTTGACAATTATTGAGAAAATGGAATGTAGAAATTTATTTTGGGGAAAAAAGGAAGGACGCAGCTGGGCCTTTAGTGATAGCCCTCAAGCTGCAAGGTCTGCCTCCAGGTGCACAGTTTCCCCACTATATGAGCTTTAACTCCACAAAAGTTCATCTTATTGCTTTTGTTATGTAAACCATGAAGACTTCCTGATTCGGATTGCTGTACATTTCCTGCTTTCAGTACTGATTATATTTTTAATGAATGTGAACGTACAAGATTATTGTATAGAAATTGTACTCAGAAGGAAGACCTTACACATGGATTATGATTCTTGGTTATGATTCTCTGTTAATTGTATTTATGGCTCATATTCTTGTTATTTAATCTGACAATAGATAGTTCCAAAACTGACACGATATTGTATATGTCTTCACATTTTTGATAGTACCCTATATTCAGGGTTTGTCATTTTTTCATATAATTGACACTTTGTATTATATAACTTACAAATGTTATTAATACATCTGTGCGTTATCAATCGTTGATATATTCCTTCTAGTGCTACTTCTGTTCAGCAGAGGCCTGTTTCTCTTCACTTTTTAAAATCTAAAATACCATGCGTAACTTTGAAGCTGGCTATTAGTACTTTCTTATAACTGTAAATATACTAAAAATAATATTAATTCTAAATATTTGCAGTAGATTTTAGGTACGTCCATTGGCATTTGGGAACTTAGTAAACTTTTTTTTTGTATTTTAGAGAATGATTCTTGCTTTTGAGGAACTTCGTGTACAAGCAGAAAACTCCAGATTGGAAATGTATTTTAAATGTGAGAATCTTATTTATTTTTTCCGGTATATGCATAATGTATAGTAAATACAGTTAAATTCTTTGTTATGTTGTGGAAGAAGTCTAAAGATGGTCAACAAAGTTAAGAAATGATGTGGATGATTTCCTGTATTTATTTTATAACTTGTGATCCTCCTCAGACAGTTAAAGAGATCACACAGAGATGTTTTCAATAAATAAGATTTCAGATTTTAAATTAGGAAAAGGCTCCTATAAGGCTGGTGATCAGCTTGTGTTTGAAACTTTTAGGCTGAGTCACTTTCTATGCATTCCTGAACTGGACTGTTTATCATACTTTGCACAACTCATTTCCCAGGTATACTGTTTTGCCAGTAACGTTGTTCAATCTATCTACCTGTTTCCCTGTATGTCTGGTCTGAGTCTATTTTGTCATAATCTTGCTTTAACATTCCTCCGTGTTCTGGATCCAACTGTATCTCTAATCCCGGCAGTCCTTTATTTTCTAAGTGGATATATACAACCGTCCTGATCATCAGAGCATTCTGCTACAGTTTCATGACTACAGTAATTTCTGCATAATCTGAGCAAAGGATATATTTGAAATTGTTCTGTATTTTCCTATAATCAATAGCATAGCTTGAATAATTGAAATCTGTAAGAAATGTATCTGTAAGAAATAATGTATGGTCATTATTTGATGACTGCAACATCACTTGTCTTAAACATGACAAACAGTTGTCAGAAATGAAACTCCCATGGCAAAGATTTATATGAACGTATGTTGTTTCAGACCTTTCACCAAAAGTTAATGTTTTTAGTGTCATTGGTTACTACTTATTACTAAAATATCCATTTTTATGAAGTAAAAGAAGAAGCAGAAAAAATGACACAGCTTGAAAATGAATACAAAAGAGAAATGGATATAATGGAGAAGCAGGTTTGTTTTATTTCTACTGATATCAACCCTTCGTAGCTTTTGAGATCTGAGATGATAAGACCTGCCTGGGCTATCCAGGTCATGGTAGTGAGAGCTTAATTATTAGTGCTGAAGATTTTAAGCACAATTCTTTGGTTATATCAGTGACTATTGGACCCACGTACTTGGTACTCTTGTTTACAGTTTAAATGTGGTTGTACCACAGTTTTTCTTTTCTTGTTAGACAAAGACTGAGCCATCATTTCACACCATCAGAAACAGAGGGTAGATGTCTTAATTCTTTAGGAAGTAAGGTCTATTGATCAGCAGCCCTCAGTATAGCTAATTATCAAGCAATCATGAAAGATATCAACTTTTTTCTCTGGGAAAAGATCTCCCAGTATATAGCGATTCTGTCTGAGGAAAAACACTCCTTGGTGAAATTAAGCCAGAATGAGGCAATAAATGCAAATAGGCATGGAATTGATGGTTCTGCCAGGTCCATGGATCTGGCTGTGGTGTTATGCCATCAGCTTCACACTAATTTCTTTCCTCTGGACCAGGCTTTCTCATGGCTAACCAGGGTTTTTTGAAATTCTGGGGTATTTTGATGGCCCTAGAAGGGTTTCCTGAATGGGTGAGAGTTAAATAATTGTAATGCATTTTAAAAATTTGTTAAACATTTATCAGGCGATATGACCATATATGGTCATGTTGACCCCCCCCCTCAATGGTTTATGATGGGACTGGAGGGGGCAGGAAGGGGCCACAGATGGGCATGTATACAGTTATGTTTCCCAACCATATTCTGCACGATTGATTGAATCAACAAAGTGTTGTCTGTGATAGTAAAATCCTTTGTGGGACTATTTGTATCACATATCCTAGAATTGATATGGTATGATCAAGTACTATGTTGTATGCTTCCTTGGATCATTGTTTTCTGAAAACAAATTCATGGTATTTTTGTACCTCAACACATTTTGGTAGTTGGGGTAACGAATCACCCACAAACAAAATAGATTTATAGTGTTGGTTTAGACATTTTTTGATTGCAGAAAGAAAATGGTAAATGATAAGTGGCTGTAATTTGGGGATATTGTTCACTAATATGCAGGTGACAATGTCTCAAGAGAAAAAAAGTACTAGAGCCAGAAAATAGAACTAAAGCATTCTGCCCCCCCCCCCCCCGCTGGGATAGAAATTCACCCCTATGGAAGTTAGTGGGACAAAAACATGTGAAGCTGAAATGGCACATATAGTATTTCCTATACTTTGTTACAGATATACTTTACGCGCACTTCGTTTTACTAGGTGTCAGCATTGATCATACAAAGTGATGAAAAAGATAATAAAGTGAAAGACATAAGTATTCAGTTACAGGACTCAAGAAAGCTAATTACAGAGTTAGAAGAAATAAAAAGTAAGTTTTAAACAAATCTATTACAAATTGCATTAAATACTAGTGGCCAAGCCTGTTGCATTCAGGAATACAACAGGCGCTAGATTGGGGGGGGGGATGGAGTGGAAGAACTCTGTGGACTGCCTCCCCTTCCACACAGGACCTGGAAAGGCTGCAGGCAGCTGTTATGGAGCTCACCAGCAGAGGCAGCTCTCACACAGCAGGGATCTGCAGCCTCCAAGCCTCAGAGGGAAGTGGAAGGAGGAGGGGTGGTCAGGGGTGGGGGATGGAAGGCGATTGGCTGGCTGCTGGACAGACAGGCAAGTTGGCTGGAGGAGGAAGCAATCAGGAGTGGGACAGCTGCCCTGAGTGGGTTTTAAGCGCTGAGTGGCACTTAAACCATGAGACATGCTCCTCCTGACCTTACCAGAAATATTAAATGGGACAGTTCTGCTTATATGTGGCCTACAGTTTGGGCTAAAGTTAGTGAGAGCTGGCTTGAGCACAGCCTACAGTGATAAGGCAGGTTGTTTACTGAAATGATTATTGATGTTATTTAGTCAGCAGTATGCAATGTCTTTTATTCCCATGCTTTTCAGAAATGTCTGATTTTAATCTTTGATACATAATTTAGCACAACAATGGGAAATGCTTAAGGAGGCAAAAACCAAAGAGCAAGGCTTGTTGACAGAAGCAGAAGAAACAAAAAGTTCCTTGCAAAAAGCAGAGGTATGCTCTTACAATAGTGTATGTACAATAAGATATTAAAATAATATACAAACCATCATCAGTAATTCAGTATAATCCTTATATATAATTACTAATCCCATACTCAATAAATCTGATATTACCATTTATTTTCTCAGAGTGCTTGTAAAGGTTTAGACACTGAGTTGCAAACAGCAGTGGCAACAATAATTCAACTAACTGAACAAAAAGAAAGGACAATAGAAGAACTTAAGGAAACCAGAGAGATGTATGCCTCAATTACTGATGAATTCCAAGCTACTGTTTCTAATTTGAAGGAACTACTGGAGAAAGAAGAAAATAGGTATGTTACTCTTACATGTTTTTGTACTTATATCCTGGTTTTCTTCCTTCACCGAGCTCAGAGAGATATACATTGTGTTCCACGTGGTTTCCTATCCAGGCACTGACCACATGTTTTGACACTGCATCCATGAGCAATGGGAGCATGCAAACAAACAAGAAGGAGGAAATTAACTCAGCCTGAAATATACTTAGATTGCTTCAGGTTATGGCCATATTTGCAGTAGATTGACCCTTGAAGTATGTTAAATGGGAGCATGCACCACCCACAATCCACCCGATATATGTGATAACCTTTTTGCCTGCATAGGTCAATTTGCATATTTTCCAGTTTTTGTATACACAAATGGATCGGACTACTGAGGAACTGCACCTACTGGGAGGATTGTGGGTTGCATGCATGTAGTGGAAGCATCAGAAAGCGAAGGCTGAAAAGAACAAGGTGCCAGAAATTAGGAAAGAACTATGAGTGATGGTTCAGAAGAGCCTCTTTTCAAGCTCTGAATGGGAATCAGGGCCAGGTCTGCTATTATGCATGTATTAAGGCAGTGTATTCATTTAATAATTAACCCCCTCTCCAGAAAAGCCCCATTATTCATTTTTAAATGAAAATTACTGGAAATCAAACATTTATTTTATTTCATTTTCCATTCATTTTCTTGGTAATATATTTGTCTTTAGTTGTGCATAAAAGTTTTCATTTTTTTATTGTGGTTTTGTTTCAAAATTGCAGACAGGGAGGATAAAGTGTCCTCATCTGTATGTTTCTAATATGCATATATTCCAAATATATGTATGAAAGCGTGAATCATATGGAAGCATGTGTTCTTAAGTATATTCTCAGATGTAGATGTAGAGGGACCCCTAGATCTTCCCATGCTCTGGCCTCAACCAAAGACCTGGTAGAAGAGCTCCATTTTGCAGGACTTGCAGAACCACGAAAGCTCCTGCAGGGCCCCCAGCTTTTCTGGGAGCTCATTCCACTAGGCTGGGGCCAGGACTGAAAATGCACTACCCTGGTCGATGGATGACTTGCCCCAGGAAATGGATAGAGGGTATATGTTGATTCTCCTGGTCTACTCATGGACTTCTAATGCAATTGACCATGATATCCTTCTGGACTGTCTATCTGGAGTGGGACTGGGAGGCATCTGTGGAGGTTCTGGTTCTAGGTTTCAGAAGGTGGTGCTGGGGAACTGCTGTTCTGCTACTTGGCCTTTGGCTTGTGGGATCTGCAAGTTTGAATCTTGTCTCCTGTGCTCTTTAATATTTACATAAAACTGCTGAGGTCATCTGGAAATTTGGGCTGGGTTGTTACAAATATGAAAATGATGTTTACTTCTATCTCGCACTTCCAGCTGATCCCAGGGAGGTAGAAACCCTGAACCAGTGCCTGGAGGCAGTTTTGAAATGGATGGGGCTAATAAATGGAAGCTTAATCCCAGCTACTGGTGGGCAGAAGGTTTGACCCAGGATTTAAAATCTTACCCATTTCAGATGGGGCTGCACTCACCTTGAAGAAACATCCATAATCTAGGGGTGCTCTTGGATCTAGGCCTACAGCTGGAGAAGATGGTGGAAGCAGTGGCCAAGAATACCTTTTACCAGTTTTGACTGTTTAGCCAGATGCTTTCCTAAACAGAAAAGACCTGGCCACTGTGCTGCATGCCTGAATGTATCTGAATTAGATTACTGCAATGCTCTGTATAGGGCTGCTCTTGAAAAGTATTCAGAGATTCCAATTGGTACAGAATGCTGTAACTAATATGTTGACTGGAGTGGGTCATAGGGACTATATCAGTCCAGTCTTGCCACGTCTATACTGGCTTCCAAATCATTTCTGGGTAATTAAAAGTGCTTGTCTTGACCTTCAAAGCTATATATTATTTGATACCAATGTACCTGAAAGATTGCCTAATCCCTTATGGACTCACCTAGCTGTTACAATCATCTTTGGGAATTTTGATGACCTCCTGAGATTAGGCAGGTGGCACCCGGGAGAAGGCTTTTTCAGTCATGACACCAAAAATCTGGAACTCTCTCCCCAGGGAGATTCTGCAGCTATCTTCTACCAGCCAGTGAAGACTTTTGTGAGGCTTTTTAGCATTCCCTTCTTAACCATTTGTTTTATGTTTTGCATTATTGTAATTGTTTTATATTTTAAGTCTGCTTTTAAAGTTGTTTTAGTGATGTATCCATGTGGGTTAATTTTAATGGTTTTATCATGCAATCTTATCATATATGTTTTAAATAATTAACCTTGGCAGCCCTTGTAAGGGCAGAGAGGTGGGATATAAGTTTTGTAAATAAATAGAGTTTTCTCTAATAAGACTTTCTTTCTTACATTCACTGGTCAAGGGAAAACTGGTCAGCAGTATTTCCTATTGACCATGTTCTCACATATTTATATATGGAATGGGTATGTATTTAGCCTATTTGCTGTTTTATGGAACATTGGTCCATAATAGTGTTCCATAATATTAAATATTAAATATTAAATATATTATTATAATACCATAATAAATATACTAAACATCTTAAACATTTTAATAGACAGAAGGAACTCAGAGACGAGTCAGCTAAACTGATGTTGGAACTTCAAAAGAAATCAACAGAATTGGGTATGTTAGGCAGAAAGATCTTAAGGAACGATCTTTTAAAACTAATTTTAATTTACAATTACAAATAGCACTGTGAACTCTGTATAGCTCTATGATTGTATTGATCAAGTTGGAATATAGTAGTAAAATAATGGGTACTTCCATTTCTTTAGATCTGGTATACAGGCCAATGCTGCTCCCTAAAATATTTTCTATTAGATTTCTTTAGGTAAGCAGCTCATCCTTCTCACCCCTAGGAAACCATTGTTTCTTTCCTACAGTAGCATATGTATTCTGCATATCCAGGAAATCTTAAAACAACCTAGTCATAAGCCCTACCTACAAAGGGCTAGGATGATGAATAAACCTTATGATGACATATCTGGAAATATACTGATGCCAGGCTATGCTGGCACTACTTTGGTGTTGAACCAGTGGAACTTTAGTGCCAACATAGAATTGGCCAGTATCAAGGGCATATTTTAAGTAAAGAAGCAGTGAGCTATAGGAGCATGTGCATGTTATGCCTGAAGTACCTATGTTTTCTTCCCTGTGTATGAATCTGGCAAGGGAACATGGTTGCAGGAGTGGACTCCAACTCATACCTGCTTGGCTTTTCTGAGTATCTTTACTCCCAGGCTTCCTCTGGTCAGGCCACAGTGCCCCTTTCCAGTGGAGAGTTCTCTATTACTTTTGCTCCTGTCCTTGGTGTGTTCTGCATATGGGTATTGGCAACCTGACAGCAGGGGGCATGGAAGTATCTGCATGCTCTGTATGCCTGTCATAGAGATGGGAATGGGATGCTTTCCCATGACTAGTGGCTTGTGGCAGAGATACTGTGGCCCCTAGTGCAACTGCTATACTGTCGACACTTTGCTGGGCATGTTTCAATCATTTCCCCGCTACCAAGTGAGTACAGCCTGCTAACTAGTGCCATAACAAGAGTCTTTGATATGTTAGTGTTGTGGTATTAGGAATGGACTGTGAGTCTGTCTGTCGTTCTTGAGTAGGAAAGTCTTGTGATTAAGATCCAATTAAGAACTAGTATGGAGTAACAGATTTGGTCTACATTGGATTCCTTATGTTCTGGTGTGTGCTGGTGATATAATCCTTGTGTGTTATAGAAGTATACAGATCCATTCTGAACTGGTCCAAACTTGAATATGCTGTCTGATATGAAAAAGAATTATTATTATTATTATTATTATTATTATTATTATTATTATTATTATTATTATTATTATTAGATTTATTTCCCGCCTCTCCCGACAGGCTCGAGGCGGGTCACAACAACTAATCCCATTAAAATTCCCATTAAAACATCCATCTACTAACATGACGGCTAAAAATCCCATCCCTCCCCCAATTATCTAAGAGGTGAAGAGGAAAGGATAGGGGAGTAGCGTACACTCCAACTCCTAGGGGGGGGGAGCGATGTCCCTGATTTGCTGACCCCTGATTCGCTGACCCCTGACAAATGATATGACCTAAAATCTACTTATATTGCCAGTCTTTTTGGATTTGATAGTATCTTTACTCTGGGGGTATCAGAGACATTACTAAATTTGTGTTCATGATTCTGAATGGATTTATAGATTTTAAGAGCATTCACATGTGCCAGATACAATTTTACATTTTTCAGGTATAGCTTTTACAATGTGTAGCCCATTGTAGCTGTAACCTACTCATTATCAGCATATTGGTCAAACATTGGCTTCTGTTAATGTCAGGACATCTCCTGTCTACATCTTAGTGGATGCCAGTTAATAGAAAATTACTGCCTTGAACCCCTTTATGTTATGTGTTATGTCTGTGGTTCTGCTGAGGACCAAGCTTGAGGTCAGGATTGTAAGCCTGCACTGTAGTTGGCCAATGTGTGGTTAGATCCCATCTGCTGGATCCAGTCAGTTTAAAGTGAAATTGACCAATAGTATGCATTGGCGGGAAGATCCATTGTGGGGCTTTTATATATAAGTGGGGGTTGGTTGTATGTTTTTTTGGTTCAGTTTTTGCCTCTTTGTACAATCATGCTTGGGTCCTAATAAATAGCTGAAATGAACTCCCAGATCCTGGGTGTAAACTGCACGGAGCTTTTATTCCAACTCCAGATTGATTCAGTCCCTGCCCTCTACACAGAATCCGATTTCCGTTTGGATTTTGGCCGATTTAAATTTTCCTTCTGCAGCAAGAAGGATTGATCCGGAGTGACCCTACCTTTATTGTGCAATATCTCAGAGTGCTGTTAATCCTCAATATCCATTTGGGAAAGAAAGCTCCGTGGTAGAGAACCTCTGATAGGCTACACCTGGTCATGTGACACACTTTAAAGGAGAAGCCCCTAATTTCTCTCAACTTCTGTCGGTCCTGGATTTTTCCTCCCTCCTCTGCCTTTTTCGATCCTCTCCCCAACCCCCTCCAAGAAAAGAAAGAGGCTCCTTGCCTGGCTCCTCTTCATCTTCGTGGTTTCTGTGCAGTCCCACATGGGTTCTGCGAAGATCGCAGGCCTGCCACGGAGAATTAACTAGCCAGCTCAAAGCAAAAAAAGGCTCCCAAGAGTGCTCACCCCTCCCCTCACAGAGTGACTTTCCCGCCCAAAGTCACGTGATGTGGGAGGAGTTAGCACTCTCCCCTCAGTCCTTTCTTTGCCGCTGCGGAGGAAGGATCCTAGCCAATTTGCTCTTCGAATTTCCCTCAGGAATTTCTGTGAGGAAAATATTTCAGTATTTCAATATTCTAATATTATGGCACTGTTTAAAAAGTGCGGGGAGTGTGGTGCCAAGATGGCACAATCTGATCTGCACTCCTCCTGCCTCTTATGCCTGGGTGAGGGGCACCTGACATCTAACTGCCCCTCCTGTAAAAGACTTACACCTAAAACCAGGGATGAGAGGGCAAGAAGATTAAAGGCTGCTTTATGGGAGAAATCCCTCAGGCCTTCTGAGGCACCTGGGCCTTCTACTTCTGGAGTTCCCCCCTCTAACATTGAGGTGGTGGAGAAACAAAGGGCTTCTTCTGAACCGCCTAAGAAAAAGAAGAAAAGGGCTGTGGTTCCCTCTCGAGGACGTTCCCCTTCTGTTTCTAAGAAAAAATCCAGAAGGGTGATTTCTCCCTCGCCATCGCCCACGCGACCGGCATCAAGGGGCCGTTCACAAGGCCGAGAGCCTACACCGGCGACGATAGATCGAGCTTCTAACGTTTTGCCGCCGCGTGCTTCGTCGACGCCGAGAGTGGTGCCCCCTCTCGTGGACGAGCCGTTAATCGCTGATCAGGGCTCTGGTTCAGCGTCGCGTCCAAGGTCGGCTTCTCAGCGTCGTTCTGCCACGCCACCTAGTGGTCGACGTCGTAGGTTGGCGTCCGTCGTCGAGGAGGCGGGTCCATCTCCGAGCAATGTTGAACGCTCGCCGCCGACCCTGAGCCGCCAGCGCTTACCCTCGTCTGATGACGACGAGGCGGTGCGGTCAAGACGCCGCCGAAGATTATCGTCGTCGGAGTCATCCACCGAGTCCTGGGTCCCGATGCTGGTTCCAGCCTCTTGGCGCCGCTGGGGCAAGGACGCTCCGACTTCGATGAGAGAACTCCCTCCTGCTTCGGCTGGGCGGCGTCGGCGTCGTAGTTCTCTGTCTCCGGCCCCGTCGTCGACGAAGGGATCTTTCGACGGCGAAGACCCTCATCGACGCCGAAGATCTTTGTCACCGGCTGTGACTTCGGCCCCGACCCTTTCCGTTGTCGAGGACAGTCGACGTCGACAACGGAGGTCGGAAAGAACAATTGACATTGATTCTGTCTATGATTCCTTGTCTGAGGCTGATGATGTGATATTACCTTCACCGTCTGATGTAGTTGGAGATTCTGTATCCAGGTCTCCAACTGATGATAACAAACCATATGCCCAGCAAGTTATAAGGATGGCTAATGCATTAAGTCTCCAATACAGGGTGAACATGGAGAAGTCTGAAGACCCTCTTATGGAGTTTTTATATTCCGCAGAGGGTGGTCCTGTAGCCCTTCCCTTAATTAGAGGGGTCACAGAGGTTCTTGATCGGGCTTGGCAGAATCCTGCCTCAGCCTCCCCATCTGCCAAAAAGATTGAGCATCTATACAAGGTGCAGGATGAGGGCTGTTCGTTTTTATTTAATCACCCTAAAGCATCTTCCGTTTTTTCGGCAGTGCTCCCTGGAAAAGGCAAACCTGACCAACATTCCGCTCCTCTTGATAAAGACGGAAGACGGATGGATGCTTTTGGGAGAAAAATATACTCTTCTTCCACTATGGGAGTTAGAGTTTCTAACCTGCAGACTCTAATGAGTCGGTACCAGGCGGTACTATGGGAGAAACTAGAACCCTTTTTAACAGGGCTTCCCGAAGACCAAAAGTCATTTGTACAGGCTTTGGTCACGGAAGGTAAAGATCTGGCAAAGCAACAGGTCAAAACGGCAAGGCACTCAGTAGATTGCTTGGGGAGAATCATGGGTACAGCCGTAGTAATGCGCAGACACTCATGGTTAAAAAATTCAACCCTCTCCACAGATATTAAATCTGCCCTGGAGGACCTTCCGTTTGAGGGAGAAGACCTGTTTAGCAGTAGAACTGATGAGGTTCTCGAGAAAATGAGAAAATATCGCTTACAGGCGAGATCTTTAGGAATAGGGGCTTCCTCGTCTGGTCAATCAAAACCTAAACGATGGGGTCGCCCGTTTTATCGCCCTCGGCCTTTTAGGCCTTTCAGGCAATTTGATTCTACACCCCAAGAATTCTCCCCTCCTCCCCGTTTTCAGCAGAACCGTAGGAGAGGTGGGGGACGTAACCGTCAGAATGGGTCTGACAGGGATAATAGGGTCCGACAGACCCAATCACAATGACTGCCACAGCAGTCCGTCACAGTTGGCGGACTTTTTGGCAATTTACATGGTTGGTACGGTATTACACCTAATGCTTGGGTCCTTTCTATAATAAAGGATGGTTATTATTTGGAGTTCTTGAGTGTTCCCGACTTTAATACTCCATGTACCCATTGGGATTCACGTTCACCTGACATTCTGTCAGAGGTGGCTGATCTTATAGACAAAGAAGCAGTGCAGTGCTTGGGTCCTGCGCCCACCACGCAAGGGTTTTACTCCAAATACTTCCTTGTAGACAAGAAGGATGGAGGGAAACGACCTATTTTAGACCTACGGGCACTGAACGTGTTTATTAAGGTCAAACGTTTTCGCATGCTGTCCCTAGCTGAATTGATTCCTCTTTTATCAAAAAATTTATGGTTCGCCAAGGTGGATCTCAGAGATGCATATTTTCATATTATGATTAATGCATCCTGTACGAGATTTCTCAGATTTTATGTGGGGGGTAATCACTATGAATTTAAAGTGCTCCCATTTGGCTTGGCATCTGCCCCACGAGTATTCACTAAAGTCACTAACGTGGTAATAGCATACCTCAGAAAGCTGGGTATCCAGGTTTATCCGTATCTTGATGACTGGCTTTTAGTTGGGCACTCTGCAGAAGATCTTTCAACTTCTTTGTCTACCTCTCTCCAGCTATTACATACCTTGGGTTTTAATGTGAACTACAAGAAATCCATTCTTACTCCAAAGCGCGCTTTAGAGTTCATTGGTGCATGGCTGGATGGTGAGAATGGGATGGTATACCTACCCCCAGCTAGGGTCGATAAGATTTCAGCCTTGGCATTAAAATTTACCAAAGTCAGATCCAGGTCTGTTCATGAAATACAGACCTTGTTAGGACATATGTCGTCCACCACTGCTGTCACACCGTTTGCTAGACTAAAAATGAGACCCTTGCAGCTATGGTTTTTGTCAATCTGTAAACCACATGCAGTCAGCAGTTGGAAACATTTCACATTACCCCGTTCGGTTTCCCGATCTCTCAAATGGTGGACCGTCCCTTCAAATTTAGCTACAGGGGTACCTTTTGGGTTACAACAAGAGGATTTACTCCTTTATACAGACGCCTCTCTGGACGGTTGGGGGGCTCATTGCCTCCAGCATGCCACTAGTGGTCGCTGGGGTGAGGCAGAAAAATTTTTACATATCAATATTTTGGAATTGCGAGCCATAAGACATGCTCTTTCTTTCTTTGCAGACCTGTTTACGGGAAAACATGTTCTGGTAACATCGGACAATATGGCAGCAGTTTTTTTACATAAAAAAACAGGGAGGCACCAAGTCCAAAAGACTATGCCGAGAAGCGACAAGGATTTGGGACTGGGCTGTGTCCAATCGAACAACCTTGTCTGCCATTCACATTGCCGGGTCACTGAACACATGGGCAGACGCCTTGAGCAGGGATGTAAACATGGTTCAGGAGTGGTCTCTCAACCCATCCTGTATAAACCCCATTTTTCATCAGTGGGGGCAACCAACAGTAGATTTGTTTGCAACTCATCAAAACACAAAGTGCACTCAATTTTATTCCAGGGGAGGAATAGATCCCGCCTCACTGGGAGATGCCTTCCTCCATTGTTGGAGGGGATCCCTTTTTTATGCCTTCCCTCCGTTTGGATTAATAAACAGGATGGTGACCAAGTTGGTAGCAGACGACGCTCAATGCATCTGTGTCACGCCCTTTTGGATGCAAAAGACATGGTTCCCCACTCTCTTCCGATTGGCCAAAGGGAGGTATCTGCACCTACCGACCCGGGCAGATCTCCTGACTTGGGGAGAGCACCTGCACCCAAACCCCCAACCCCTCCACCTGACGGTCTGGAGGGTAGGTTTGTAGAAGACTTGAGAGTAGACCAGATTTTGGAAGCCGCCCGCAGACCTTCCACTCGCCGCTCCTATGCTGCGAAGTGGGACAAGTTTGGGAAATGGGCAACAGAGTCTAATAGAGTTGCTAACTCCTGCCCTTTACCGGTCATTTTTTCTTATTTAGTTAAGTTGAAAGATAGGGGACTGTCCAATTCTTCTATTAAAGTACACCTAGCGGCTATTTCCGCTTCTCATGAAATGGTCGACGGTAAAACTGTTTTTGCTCATCCTTTGACTACAAAGTTTTTGAAAGGTTTAAAGAATGTGTTCCCACCTAATGTTCCTGTAATCCCACAATGGAGTCTATCCCTTGTTTTATCTCGTTTGACTCATAAACCTTTTGAACCTCTGGCAAAGTCGGATTTGTCTTTTTTATCATTCAAAGTTGCATTTTTGGTTGCAATAACCTCAGCACGTAGAGTGGGGGAACTCGCGGCACTATCTTCTGAGCCTCCATTTTTACAAATTTTTCCTGACAAAATTGTACTACGTCCTAGTGTCTCTTTCCTTCCAAAGGTAGTTTCCAAGTTCCACATGGGACAATCTTTGGTCCTCCCGGTGTTCTTTCCACAACCCACCTCTCAATTTGAAACACGCATACACTGGACGTTCGCAGAGCCATACTTTTTTATTTGGACAGAACCAAAGACTTTAGACAAGATAAGTCTCTTTTTATCTGTTGCCGGGGTGCGAGGAAAGGTAAAGCTGCATCTGCACAAACCATTTCAAGATGGATTGTACAAGCAATTTCTCTGTCATACAAAGCTTCTGGCTTAGACTGTCCGCTCGGGATTAAAGCGCACTCCACACGGGCACAAGCATCATCTGCAGCGTTTGCGGCTAACCTCCCGATGAGTGACATTTGCAGAGCAGCGACATGGTCAACGCCTGGCACCTTTATACGCCATTACTCCATTGACGTTGACTCTGGAAAAGATGCAGCAGTGGGAAAAGCGGTGTTAAGATCAATAATCCGCTAGTAGCCCACCCCAACTCCTTTGCTGTGTCATCTTGTTAATCTCCCATGTGGGACTGCACAGAAACCACGAAGATGAAAACAGGGTTGCACTTACCTGTAACTGTTGTTCATCGAGTGGTCTTCTGTGCAGTCACACAACCCTCCCTCCATCCCCGCTGGGCCGCTACTTATTGATATCCCGCTGAGCGGCAAGGGGAAAGGACTGAGGGGAGAGTGCTAACTCCTCCCACATCACGTGACTTTGGGTGGGAAAGTCACTCTGTGAGGGGAGGGGTGAGCACTCTTGGGAGCCTTTTTTTGCTTTGAGCTGGCTAGTTAATTCTCCGTGGCAGGCCTGCGATCTTCGCAGAACCCATGTGTGACTGCACAGAAGACCACTCGATGAACAACAGTTACAGGTAAGTGCAACCCTGTTTCCCCCCCCCCCTTCAAGAAAAGAAAGAAAGAGGCTTGGCTCCCCCCCACCTTCTGAGCCTCCCTAACCACGTGCAGAAGACTTTCCTGTTTCAATGGGGAGGAGGGGGGAGAGGAAGACCCGAGTTCAAAGCGATCTGCATTCAACAGGATTGACAATGGAATAAACAAAGTAAGTGCAGACTCTGCCCTGGTCTATGAAGCCAAAGATCTAAGAACCAGTGATTCCATGTTTTCTCATTTAAATAAAAACCATTGGATTTTAATGTCTGTTTTGAATGACAAATTTGTAATATTAATTATAATACTAGTCAGTTAAGAATCTTGTTGTAGACTGTATGTTCCAATTTTTGGTTCTTTCTATGTTTACTTTGATGTACATGTAAAATTCCTTAGAAAATATATGAAGTGATTTTTAGAATGTGTAAACCAAAACATCTGACATGTTTTCTGCCAAAAGTTTTTATTGTGCGAACTTCTTGTACTCAAGGACTGAATGGACTTCAATAGTTTGCCTGATTGAAAACTGGAAACAACTTATGTAGCCTTGTAACAGATACCAGTATAGCAATGTTTGAGTACAGTGGCATGTGTAAGACAAACAAAGTTTAACTCTGGGTATAAGCTTGAAGTTGCTTCAGACCAGCACAGCTACCCACCTGGATCTATATAACAATATATTATTTTCTCTTATTTGCATTTATATTTGCTTTAGATGTGGTAACCAACCTGAAAAATGAAAAAGAAAAACAAGTTGAAGAAATGGTAAAAACCTTGGTAAGTCTTTGTCTCTTTTTGCTTGCCAGCTGGGTGTAGTGATTAGGAGTGCAGACTTCTAATTTGGCGAGCCAGGTTTGATTCCATGCTCCCTCACATGCTACCAGCTGGGTGACCCTTGGGCTTACCACAACACTTATAAAGCTGTTCTGGCAGAGCAGTAATATCAGGGCTATCACAGCCTCACCCACCTCACAGAGTGTCTGTTGTGGAGAGAGGAAAGGGAAGGTGATTGGAAGCCACTTTAAGACTCTTTCTGGTAGAGAACAGCAGCATATAAGAATCAACTCCTTCTAAATTTGTTAAATATTGCCATTCAGTTCAGTAGACTAAACTGATTCCTGTAGCAACTTATTTTTCCTCTAATTACTAAAAGTTTCAAAGCCATAATAAAGTCCAATAGAGAAAATACTTATGAATATCTGTATACTATTATCTGTGTGTATGAACAATCTGCAGACAGCTAAATCTGCAGATTAGAATTCCCAGATTTGCAAAAAAATCTGACCTAAAATACCAATCAAACATCAGAAACAACCCTTTGAAAGTGAGTGTGATATGGCAGTTAAAACATCAGAGTAGGTTCTGGGAAATCCAGGTGCAAATTCTAACGTTGCTGTGGAAGCTCAGTGGGTGATTTTGGACCAGTCACATACTTTAAGCCTATCTTACCTCTCAGGGCTAATGTGTGAATAAAAAGGAGGAGAAAAGAATAATATAAGCTGCTTTGGTCCCCATTTTGGAAAAAGGTGAGGTATAACAAATATAGCTGAAGATGGGAGTCAGATGAAAGGTAGGTTGGTGAATGGCTGAGAAGGAGGGAATGAGGCAAGAAAAAGACAAAGGATCTGGAGGTTCCCAGAAAGAAGGAAAGATGAAATAGTGTAGGGAGGGGAAAATGAGGTGTCATCCCACAAGTCCTTGAATGTTTCTTGCCATACAACACTCCTTGCTGAATCGAAGCGTGATCTGGAGACCCTGATAAAGAGACTAAAAGAAGAAAGTGAAAAGATGGGACTATACCTAAATATTAAAAAGTCCAAGATTATGACAACTACTGCCAGTAGCACCAAAGTTATGATTGACAATGAGAACATTGAATGTATTGATGATTTCATCTTTCTTGGCTCTATGATCGCTCAAAGTGCTCGTGCACAATGTTAAGCATGAACCAAATATAGAAAAGTAAAGATATCAGCCTTAATACAAAATGCCGGTAGTCAACGCCATTGTCTTCCCCATAACAAGCTATGGATGCGAAAGCTGAATCCCAAAGAAAGAAAACAGGAGGGAAATAGATGTTTTCGAATTATGGTGTTCGAGATGAATGCTGCAAATACCATGGACAGCCAAAGTTACCAACAAGACAGTTTTACCAACTACCGTATTTGCCGGCGTATAAGACGACTGGGCGTATAAGACCACCCCCCAACATTTCCACTCAAAATATAGAGTTTGTTATATACTCGACGTATAAGATTACCCCCTCTTCCACACACCAAATAAAATGTAAAAGAGCATCAGAAGGGGGGAGGGGAGGAGAGAGGGAGAAAGAGAGAGAGCCATAAAAAAAAAGAAAAGAAAGCAAGAAACTATGCTTGGATTAGTGATTACCTCCCTTCCCCCAAAAAAGGCGAGGGTCATCTCTCTCTCTCAGAGACGGTGCCTCTGTGCATTGAACTGAAACAGCTTCCTCTGCTTATTTAACTGCTAACAAAGAGGGAGGGAGCATGCGAGCGGAGGGCTGTGCGCCGGGCTGGCCGCGTGTGCTCTCTTCCTGAATGGGAGCGGCTTCAAAACACCTGAAACCGCGGGAGAGGAACAGAGGCTGGCACCTCCCCCCCCCAGCATCCTCCTCCTTTCCACTCCTTTGCCACTGGCTCACCCGGCTGGCCCATCGGGAGCTCTCTCTTTCTCTCCCCCCTCCCGCTTCAGAGTATTTTGTGGGAGGGAGGGCCTGTCGCTGCCGTGGTGAGGTGGGGCGTGCATGCAGGCACAAGTTTGGTGGGCCCAGCGAGTTCCGAGCCGGGAGGAGTTCACAAGACAGCAGCAGAGTTGGTGAGCCCAGTGGGGGGGGGGGGAGCACCGCTGCCGCCTTGGCGTCCCTTAATTCTGGTCACTTTAAACTATGGGCACTGGGCGAGCATCGGGAGGCCACAATGGGCAGCTATGTCTATCCCAACTGAAGTGCACCCAACATATAAGACGACCCCCCCCCCACTTGGAGGCATGTTTTTTAGGGGTAAAAAGTCCAGAACTGCACACAGTACTCCAGGTGTGGTCTGACCAGTGCCGTATACAATGGGACTATGACATCTTGTGATTTTGATGTGATGCCCCTGTTGATACAGCCCAAAATGGCATTCACCTTTTTTACAGCTGCATCACACTGCCTGCTCATGTTTAGTTTACAATCCACAAGTACCCCAAGGTCTCGTTCACACACAGTGTTACCTAGAAGCATATCCCCATCCAGAAGGCATGCTTTTCATTTTTCTGACCCAGATGCAGAACTTTGCACTTATCTTTATTAAATTGCATCTTGTTCTCATTTGCCCATTTTTCCATTGTGTTCAGATCTCGTTGAACTCTGTCTCTATCTTCCGAACTATTTGCCAGTCCTCCCAATTTGGCGTCATCTGCAAACTTGATGAGTAGTCCCTCCACTCCTCATCTAGATCATTAATAAATATGTTTAAAAGTACCGGGCCGAGCCCTGAGGTACCCCACTGCTCACCTCCCTCCAGTCTGATGAAACACCATTGACAACGACTCTTTGAGTGCGGTTCTCTAACCTATTCCCTATGCACCTATCTGAAGATCCAGATTGCAGTCCTTCAATTTATCCATCAGAACATCACAGGGAACCTTATCAAAAGCTTTACTAAAATCCAAGGAAACGACATCAACTGAATTTCCAGCAAACCTGTTACTTGGTCAAAAAAGGAAACCAGGTTGGTCTGACAGGACCTGTTGGAGACAAATCCATGCTGACTTCCTTGGATCACCAAATTGTCCTCCAGATGTTTGCAGATCACTCCCTTTAATATCTGCTCCATTATCTTCCCCACAACAGAGGTCAGACTCACTGGTCCATCAAGAAAACAAAGATCATGGCATCCGGGCCTCTCAATTCCTGGCAAATAGTTGGGGAAGAAATGGAGGTAGTGACAGATTTTATTTTCCTGGGGCTTCTAGATTACTGCAGATGGGGACTGCAGCAAAGAAATTAAAAGACACCTGCTCCTGGGGAGGAAAGCTATGGCAAATCTAGACAGCATCCTAAAAAGTAGAGACATCACCCTGCCAATGAAAGTGCGTCTAGTCAAGACTATGGTCTTCCCAGTTGCAATGTATGGTTGTGAAAGTTGGACCATAAGGAACGCCAAGCATGAAAGCATTGAGGCTTTTGAACTCTGGTGCTGGAGAAGACTCTTGAGAGTCCCTTGGACTGCAAGGCGAACAAACTGGTCAGTTCTAGAGGAAATCAGCCCAGACTGCTCCTTAGAAGGCCAGATCCTGAAGATGAAACTCAAGTACTTTGGCCACCTCATGAGAAGGAAGGACTCCCTGGAGAAGAGCCTAATGCTGGGAGCGATTGAGGGCAAAAGAAGAAGGGGACGACAGAGAATGAGATGACTGGATGGAGTAACTGAAGCAGTTGGTGGACTTCAAGGAATGGTGCAAACTTAAATGCAAACTTAAATGGACTTCGAGGAATGGTGGAGGACAGGAAGGCCTGGAGTTCATTGTTCATGAGGTTCATGGGGTCGCCCCCCAATCTAGCACCTGTTGTATTCCTGAATGCAACTGGCTTGGACCCTAGTATATATATATATTAGTACTAAGGAGTGTAGGCAAATACTGGGAAGAGGAAAATAAGCTGCCTCCCACAAACCATTGTAGGTTCTTCCTTGTTAAACTTCTATGCTGCTTTTTATTGGATTGTGATCATAGTCTCCTGCTTTGTTTTAAAATTGTATTACTTTAAGTCATTCTTCTTGCTTAGGTACCTGTGTAATATGATATATTCTTTGTACATTATTTCAAACATAATCCAGACTTCATACTTTTTGCAAGGTTTTCATGCATATTTCTATTAAATTTAGGAAAATTCAGTAAAAATTCAAAAAGATTTGGAGTATCAATTAGAGTGTGAACGATCAGAAAAAAATGCATTATTAAAAGAAGAAGAATCTAGACGTTTTGATGACTCTGCTATTCAGGTTAAATATTTTCTTATTATAATTGAAAAATCAATGTAAAGAACTTGTAGTTAAGGGTTGCTGCCAACTTATCCTTTTCCTGCATTCCAATATAAGCAGAATTCCTTACAGCAGTTAATATAGTGATAAAAGAACGTAAAAGGAGTTCTGTTGGATCAGATCTATAGTCCAGTTTATCTAGCATCCTGTTTCATAGGCTGATTCTGAATGGATGGAAAAGGCCGAGAGGACAGTCATATGGAAGCGGGGCATATTGCCACTTCTACATGATGTTGCCACCAGGCTACCGCCCTCCCAGGCCTGGCATGGATCAGGCCCCAGAAGCCCCGGGCTAAGGAAACATGGATTCTTCTGTGTTCCCTTAGCCCACTATGGACAGGGAAGAGTCCCTGTCCTAAAGTGGCCCAGAGGAGGCAAAATATGCCCCGGTCAGCTTCATGGTGCTTTGCCATGCTGTGGGGTGGACAGAGGCATTTATTTTCATTTTGCAAATTAACCATCCCGCAGCTCCCCTGTGCAGCAGAACTAATCCGTCACTGCTTTGTTATCCTGGGGAACAAATTTCAGCACCAGAGCAGATCCAGTGCTGAAATGTGTCTCCCGTGTGGACACAGACTGCTGAGGAGCATGCAGCTCTGCAGCAATGCACTGGCAGTGGTCCAGTGTGGCTGCTGCTGTGCAGAATGGGCTACATAGTATTTCCACAGTACAAATTTCTTTATTTCTGGCATTGAATCCCAATCCAATATTTCAAGTTTGCAGTTGTTCCATAGTAGAAGTTTTTCTTCAAATTTTAACTTTTTGTATCCATGATTGAATTTGACCTCATGTGTTCTGCACTTGATTTGAAAAGGGGGGCAAGGGCATCCTCTTATTATGCTACTTGACTTTTTTTTTTGTTTGCACACATGCATTAATGTAATTCATAATTAGAATGTCAGAAACCTACACAAAATCAATCAAGACTTGCCTTTGTGATTCTCCCCATGCCATCATTTTGTATGATTAATGTCAACTACCATATTCCATCCCTCTCCTCCATCCCTAATCTGCCCATAATTTTTTTAAAAAAATAACATAAACATGTTACCAATGTGATTAAGTAGCAATGTAATAATTAATTGACAAAATGGGCATTCCAGCCAATATAGGCAGTATGGATTTGCACACCTATGTTGATGAGGGTGCAGTTTTAAATGTGGAAGTTGGGCAGTTAGTGCTGCTTGGTGATAGTTTTAAAATGTCCCTCTCCCTTCCAGTAGTACCTTAAAGACTAATGTCATTTCAATATGAGCTGTTTTTGAGCCACTGTCACACACTTCTTCAGATAGATATGGAAATCAAATTTGTGAGGGAGTTGAGCAGAGTCGCAAGAGTGGCAGAGGCCAGGTGGTGTACCCAAGAAGTCCAGGAGCCAGCTGAGCTGGGAGCAGGAGGGAAAGCATCATTACACAATAAACATAATTTTTTTAGATGTCTCTGGGGAACTCAGAGGGGGTAGGGCAGTAACCAGGGTAGACACATGATGAAACTCAAAATGGTTGCATGGCAGGAAAAGAAATTCAAATTCTTGGATTTATCATGTGAATACTGCAAGTTGCAACTGGAAGGGGGGAAATGTAGAAATTCCAATAATTTTTATTACATTTTTTCAATCTTATATGCAAAGGATGCCTCCGAAAATTGTTTCATTTTACATGGAGGATCTCTTTTTACCTACCTAAGAAACATATTTGGGGTAGATAACAAAAGCAATTATGAGTTGTCCGCACTGGACTAAAGGAGGTAGAAGTTCAAGGTCTGCTGTTACTGTTCTCTCTTCCTTCTGTCAAATTATATTTGACTAGTAATTAAGCCTGCTGTAAAAAAAATACAGCGGGCGCTAGCTGTTCCCAACTGCCCTGGCAGCGCTGCCCGGGCGGGTGGGAAGGGCTGGGCCCCCCAAAACCTCCCCCCCGCCATGGAAAAAGCCACCCCAGGGCACAGGCAGCCCTATTGCGGGCTCGGTGAGCCCACGATTGGGCTGCCTGGATCCTGGGGAGGCTTTTTCTTCCCCCCCCCGGCACGGAAAAAGCCACCCCAGGGCCCAGGCAGCCCAATCACGGGCTGTCCAAGGCCGTGAGCAGCCTGGCCCGGCCCTGGGGAGGCTTTTTCGGCCCCCGCCCCTCTTCTGTCCTTGGCCCGGCCGCCGCCTACCTCTCTGCTCAATGGTGAGGGAGGAAATGGAGGCGGTCGGGCCAATGCAGCTGATGTTGGAGGTGGGAGGATCGGGAGGCCTCCCGATTCGTCATTCCAGCGGCAAGGGACCAATCACGAGTCGTACTCTGCGCAGCTCGCGATTGGTCCCTTGCCACCAGACTGACAATCGGAGGGCCCAATCGGCAGGCGCTTCACGCCTGCCGACTGGGCCCTCCGATTGTCAGTACAGGGGAAGGGGCCAATAGGTACCCTTCCTCATCCTGGACAGGGCCTGCCCTCAGGGCCCTTACTCTTTTAGTCTTTCCACTCCGCAGGAACAGTTAAAGATAGTGACATACTTTTATTTGTAACTACCAGATGTTTCTTACTCTGAATCTATTACATTATGTTTGAGTTTTAATTTTGAGCCATTACTATAACAATTTTAAACAGGTGCAAATCCAAGAGCTTTTGGATGGAAAACAATGTTTAGAGGAGACCATTGAGAAATTACAAGAAAGAGAAAAACAGCTGAATAACACTGATCAGATCAGGGAGGTGTGTTTTTAACTATTTTGCTTTGTGTGTATATCGTCATTACAAACTTGCTATAGGCCTGGCCTGGTATTAAACATGAACTGATAGAAGGGAAAGAAAGAACCATGCACATACTTGCTCAGTATAGCAATACTCTGAATTTCATGGTAGGAAATATCCATGAGGTTTAATTAAAGAATAGCAAAGGCATGAAAAGTATCCAGTAATGATAATAATAACATACTTGGTGGTCTCATACTTACCAGTAAGGCAGGGAAAGGAAGCCACAGAGACCAGGCAAGGATTTCTGTATATTCTGGGAAATCTGTAGGTATGAAGAAAAATATTGGCTTCTAAATTAAACAGATAAGAAAAGAAAACTTGTTATTTCCTAAGAATCTAACAAGCTCATTGCTTTCTGGGAACCATGGAATGCTGAAGCAAATTAATTATCAGTTGAAAGTGGAGGAGTAAAATAGAGTGACAAGGAAATAAATTGATCCTAGCAGTTTTGACATTATACACTTTAAATTATTCTGAATATTTTGAAACTTTGGGAAATTATTTAGGATTACCTGGAAATGGGGAGGCTTAAATTAGGACTTTGAGATGTATGCTTAACCTTAGTTCTCTTCTTCATACTCTTATAGACCACATGGAGCAAAATGAATAACTTCCCTTCCAGAATTTGGTGTTATATTTTTAACCAAATTGGCCATCCTTTTGGGATGTGCACAAGTTGTCACAGATTTCCCTTTTAAGTTTAATAAGTCTCCCAGGAAAGAAAGGAGGAAGAGGGGGACAGATAAATAAAATTCATTTCAGCTGATAGTGGTTCTCTGCTCAGGAAGTAAAAATACAACTGAAAATGAAACTCCCATTTTCAATTTCAAACATAATCATTTCCAGCCAGTTTTGTCGACTAGCATAAATGTTGAGTGTAATCAGGACCGGAGAACAGAAGCTTCAACCAGGCAAAATCCAAACTGGCTATGCAGCAGATTATAATTATGGATGATACTTTCTTCATATATTCCCTCACTTTATTAATAAATTATTAATGAAAAGTGAAGGTTTTCAATCACTTTACAGAGGAATAATTTTAGCAGGGAATTAACTTAGAAAACCTGAGTTAACTGTTTCTTTCCAACCTGTTAAAAATTTAGGAATTTTTGTCAAAATTGTTTAAAGCTTAGAATGACATTTTTTTATTGTAATCCTTGGGAATTCTGTATTATCTGACCAGTGGATAGCACTGTAATTGTTTTATTCACAGTTATATTGACTGGTTCTCTGTTGAAGTTGTTAGAGAATATATAAAATATGTTCATTCTTTTTATCTGCAGAAAAAAATACATGATTTGGAAACGCAGTTAGCTGGTGAATCTGAAAATAAACAAAGTTGTTTACAGCAGCTTACAGCACTGAAAGCAGAGCTTGAAAAAGAACAGTATGCATTTATATTTATATACAACTGTGATTTCAAACTAGCTTCTAGTGTTACATGTTAAAGCTTATTTTTCATTTTTGTTTTCAATTAACTATTGCATTTAACAGTCTAAGCAAAGTGTTATTTTAATATAACTATTGGTGTTATGTCTTATAATAAAGCCTCCAGTTTAATTCCAAGCTCCCTTATTCAGTCAAATAATAACTTCATAGAACGCAACACAGTAACAGCATAAAATACCTCAAAGGTTGCTGCTTGCCTCTCCCACTCTATCATCCCTTATATATACAACTAGCTTCAAAGCCCATTCATAAGAACAGGCTTTGAAAGGGTCCTCCCCGTCAGTGTCCCGGCTGCTTTCCAGGATGCCAGGAAGCTCTGAGGGTGAGGGGGGGTGGAGGGGAGAGGGAGCGCTTTCTGGGGGCCTGGCAAGCACACCCGGTGCCTCTGCAAGTCCCCAGGTGTACTTTCCAGGCCTTTGGGAAGCACTCTCTATCCCCCACCCACCTCCCGTGGCTGGATGGCTTTTCGGGGGCCTGGATAACATACTCGGGGCCTCTGCATACGCCGTGCAGATGGTGGGGCTTTTGGCCCTGCTGCAACGGTACGGTGTCAGCACGGTGTAACTGTCACCGTGCATAATGGGTCTATGTGAGAGGATATAGGGAGTTATTCCTTCCTGGGGATGGGGATTTGAACCCCATTTGCATAGCTCCCAGAAGTTGCACAGCTCCTACTGAGTTTACTAGTCTACCCCAAAGCAAAGGGTGCTGTGTCCCCTCCTCCTCCCCCTGTTTTTCTGTTATATGGATGAATGGTGGCAGGGAAATTTTAGGGAGTTGTGCTGGCTGTGTCTCATCTGGCTACATCTATATAAAACTGACACAATGGCATCTTTAGTGTGTTTCCATATTATTATTGAATGTGGATGTGGATGAAGTTGCTGTGGAGTCCAATGCCATTGATATGTGAGGAGCTCTTTAGTTGGATCTTTTTTGCAATTTCTTTTCCTTGCTGAGTGAGCAATAATAACAACAACTTTATTATTTATAGTCTGTCCTTTCCGGTTGGCTCAGGGCGGGTGACAACAAGATTTGTACAATTAACTTTACATAAACATTTTTGAACATTTAAATTATATTATATTTCCAACCTACCTTCTCAAACTTATAGAGGAAGCCTGATTTTGTTGGGCAGTTGGTGTTTTTGTGGATGGTGTATTTGCTGTTCTGTGGGTTGGGAAGCCAGTGTTTTCTCAGTGTTAATTTCCTGGCCTAAACCATAGGCCTAGTGGAACAACTCTGTCTAACTACCATGTTGGTACTACATTGGCATCAGTTTAGGTTTTCATTGTAAATATCACTGAAACTAATAGAACTTTGAAGTATTTATATTCTTAATAATTTTAATTTAAAATTTGATGTTTAAAGAAGAATATGATATTCTAATCAGACACAGACATTTTGAAATTTTAGTAGAGTTAACAGCATGCAGAAATATTTGTAACTGAAATTAAATACCTTACAACAATTTTACTTTAGCTGAATTGTACCTATATTTGCATAGTTTGTGAGCTATATTTATTTTAGTTAATGGAACACTCAAGCTTGTTTTGGAGCAGCTTGAAGAAAATTTGAAAAAGAAAAATATTATTTCTAAGAATTCTCCATTATTTTAATAGGTTAAAGAATGATCAACTAAATGTGGATTGGAACAAGCTTTTATTGGATAAAGAACACCTTGAAACAGAAAAAAACCATTTACTTCAGGGACTGAAAAATCTTCAAGAAGAGTTTAAGGCAAGTTAACAAATAATCTGTTTCTATTTTAATAAAGAAATTCTGTGTTACATTGTTATTTTAATTTTTCTAATGTTACTTCAGCATTTGAAATATACCCTATGCAAAAGGCTATCCTAAGATCAATGCAATATAAGATATTTACATCATATACTGTAGATCTATATTTTGCATTTTACATCAGAAAAGAACAAGAGTCCAATAGCATCTTAAGGTTCACAAAAATTGTGGCAGGGTACGAACTTTTATGAATCACTGCTTACTCTCTGTATTCTTTTTGATTGCTTGTATGTTGTTCAGGATAGCAGAAAAATAGCAGACAATGCTGGAAAGCAATTAGAAATTCTGGAAGAAACAAACATCCAGTTAAGGCAAGAATGAATTTAAATTATGTATATATTGTAAGAGTCCTTTGAAGTTATATAGCATAATTCACTTTCAGTTATAAAATGTTACTGAATATCTTTTAGTTATGAAGTCATAAGCAACTTACTCTCAAATTTAAACACAATGTGATAATGAAATAAATATGTTACATTGAGAATGACAATTGTAGCAAGTGGAGAGGCAGTGGATGGATGGGTTATCTGTTAATAGAGCACGGGTTTTGTTGTTGTTGTATCCCTATCTTTAATTATTTGTTATTATTAATGGTGCTTTCAACTGCTATAAAGCAATAGTAACTGTTTGTTATCTTGACACACAGGAATGAACTAGAGTCTCTGAAAGAGAAGATGAAAATGACAGATAAAGAGGCAAAAAACAAACTGGATACAAGTGAAGAAAATGTATAACATCCATTTTCATGAACATTTTAATAATAATTGATCACTGAGGAAAATGTTTATCATAAAAGTTAAGATTTTGCTTCATAAACTTAATAGGCAATAGGCTCTGCATAGAGATCCAGAGTGTTTTTCACTTTAGGCTTAAACCTGGCACATGCTTTAGTCAGGTCCATAATGCTAATGTAAATGCTACATTGTCTAGCACAGCGGTCCCCAACCTTCTAGTAGTCGGGGACCGCCTCTGAGGGTGGGAGAGAGCTGGCGGTCCGGCTGCCACTGCTGCTCGCAAATGCGCATGCACAGAGCTGCCGCGCGCGTGCGTTTTCACCAGCAGGGGGGCGCAAACACGCATGCGTGGCAGCTCCGTGCGTGCGCATTTGCGTTACTGGCGTGCCGGCGGCCGTTCCTGCTTCTTCCCCCCCTCTCACTGCGGGGGGGGGGGGAGGAAAGCGCGGCTGCTGGCGGCCCGGTACCATGGCCTTTGCGGCCCGGTACTGGGCCACGGACCGGGGGTTGAGGACCCCTGGTCTAGCATATCTGCCTTATGAATGTCCCTCCCATTTCCCTGGAACAAAGTAATAAAAAATATTCTTAAAGTGACAGGACCTAGGAAACTGAGTTCAGATTCAATGACCTGAACTGCTTAAGAGATCTGTGAACTGTTTATTTTGGCATGAATGACATTTCTGGCATGAATGCCATTTGTGATTCATAGCTTCATTATGCAGTTATAATTGTTATGGTTATGATTAGGCACATTTAATTTGGTTATGTGGATAATTTCTCAGTGTCCCCATATTCATTCTTTTATGAGATAAATTAATTTAGTGTAGGAAAGTTGATTTTACATTTTTACATAATGAAATTAATTCATAATGAGTCTGTAAATTGAGAACTTCCATAAATGCAAAAGAAACAAACAAAAATATTTAAAATTACGAGAGTACCAAAGATTTTTTTTAATGTCATAGTTTACAATATGTTTGCAGGTTAGAAACACTGAAAAAGAAATGTTAAAAAAGGAAAAACAACTGAAGACATTAGAAAATAAGGTATGAAAAGTAAGACTTTGTTGGAACAAATGTCAGGGAAGAAGGGGAGAGACTGTAGGGATTACTGATAGCTGTTTGAGTACTCTCAGTCAAAGGCCAGGAAGAAGGTGGTCAGCTCATCTTCTCTGTCTGAGACCACAACCCAGAGACATACAGGTAAAAAAATAACAAGATGATAGAAGGAAAAGGATTTATTTATAGCATGTGATCCTAAGATTCTGGCTGCCAGGTAAGAAATGTTGTTTTGCCATTTCCTGGTCCCATGTAGCTATCCTGGTATTTCTTGGAGGTTACCCTTCCAAGTGCTAGTCAGGGCCAACCCTGCCTAGCTTCTGAGACCTGATAGAATCAGGCTTGCCAGATTGGGCGGTGGAAGAAGAAGACTGTAAGCTTGAACCCCATCTCATTTCCTTCCTAAAGGGGGAGCAGACTTCCATGTACTTGCAGGGCATGAGATCTTCACAATTACACAATTAGGAAATCAAATGGTTTACATATTTCCCCCTTACATTTCCCCCCACATTTCTTCCTTAGAGATGAACAAGATGTTGGGGTCATGAACTATTAAGAGTAAGCTTTGACTCTTGAAAGCTTATATCCAAAAATCTTGTTAGTCTCTGTGCTACTGGACTTCAATCTAGTTCTTCTATTGCAGACCAAATTGACTACCTTACTTATACTATCCCTATATAAACTGAAGTGACTTTAGTGAATATTTTAAAATTTATGATATTAATATACTACTTTTCTAGTCAGTATTTATTATGAATAATTATTATCTGCAGAGGTGCATGATTAGTAAATTGTTGAATAAAATTAAGCAATAGCAACCATTTTTAAAATAATGTTAATTGATATATCTATTTTTTAAAGATTAACAGTTTAAAGAAACAGATTGAAAATAAAACAAAACACATTGAAGAACTGCAGCAAGAAGTAAGAACAACTTTAGAGTTATACAAATATAGACATATTCAGAATAAGAGTAGATTAGATAAAGATAAAGAGTAGATAAAGATATCCCAATGTAGTTTTGTGGTAGTAATGTTTCCTTCAGCAACAAAGGTATTTTTAGAATATGCAATTTAACTGGATATGGATTATAATCAAAATCATTAAAATTACTGACTGAATCTTGTGAGAAGTCCAACATACCTTTCATGTCATGAACTGCTACCAGTTCTAAACAAAAATCTTAAAGATATAACAATCCTGCTGGATTATACTAGTTCATCTAGTTCAGCATCCTGGACTCTAGAGTGCCTAGAGTGCCAACAAATAGGACACAGGTTTTTGGGCATAGAGAGAGCCAATAGGACTCTAGAGTGCCCTAGAGCACTCAACACCTTTTACTGAGGCCCAGTCTGTGGGGGGGGGTAGTTTACTCCTCTACCCTCAACCACTGCCCTAACGCTCTCTGATCGCTATGGTAATGTTTAAACATCCCTTCAAAATAAGATACAGACATGCCACAACAATGAACATGAGGAACATTTTATTTTCATGGAAATTTTAACTCATGACAATGACAAATCAATGGGAACCCTGAGCTTGTTTCTCTGCAACGAGATAGTCCCATCTGGGAGTGATGGGAGACAATGACACCCGAAGTGTGTTGTAAAGGGCCGGGGGGGGGGGATGAAGTAAAGGGCCGGGGGGGGGAGAAGGCGTCCTTCGGGGCCCACCTCCAATTAGTTGAAGGACCACATGTGGTCCATGGCCTACAGGTTGCGGATCGCTACCAACAAATAGGATTTAGGTTTTTGGCCATAGAGAGCCAATAAAGAGGGCTTGGCTCCTAACACTGGTATTCTGAGGTTTACTGCTTCTGAATGTGTAGGATTCCTTTGGTCTTGGCTAGTAGCCATTGTAAAGGGTCTACCCTTCAATCTATCTAATCCCCCATTAACGCCATCTCTGCTTGTGGCCATACTGCCTCACTGGCAGTGAATTCCACAATTTAGTTATTCATTGTTTAAAGAATTTCTTCCTTTTGACCATCAGTTTCATTGGGTGCCCTGGAGTTCTGGTAGTGTGAGAGACAGAAAAATCTCTTTATACTATGCATAATTTTATAAATCTCTCCCATTTATGTCCCCCCACCATAGTTGTCCTAAACTGAAAAACCTCAACCCCCCTTAGGTTTTTTTCATTGTTGGTTTCCATGTTCCCTACTTTTTTCAGCAGTGCAGTACCTTTACGAGATATGGAATCAGAATTGTATATAGTAGGCGTCCCCAACCTTTTCGAGCAGACACCTTTGGAATTCTGAATCTAGTTGATGGGTGCAACCACAAAAATGGTTGCCACAGGGGGCAGGACCAACTACAAAATATCAGGGAGTGAGGTTATATATAACTAACATGACATTTCAAGTAGAAGCTCTGTTTAGCAGAATGGCTTTTTAAAATGTACATATTTTATCAAATATTTTTTGCTATATACACAATAAGGCAGTGAAGACTCTTGTGCTATGATGCCAGCTGTGACTGAAGCAATTTTAAAAAACTCTGTACAGACAGCTGTCTAATGACCCTGTTGGGCAAAAACTCCAGGACATACACCATGATGGAGATGACTGATACACAGATTCTAATTGAAATTATACTATTTCTCTACCTCAGAATTTCACACAGTTTGAAGAGACTCCAACAGACCATCCAGTCCAGCCCCCCACTGTCTCGGGAGCTTAAAAAACACACACCCGAGAGATGCTCATCCAATCTCTCTCTAAAAACTTCCAACAAAGGAGACTCCACCACCCTATAAATAGCCCTCACTGTAAGAAAATGCTTCCTAATCTGGGGGAACTGCAATCTTGTATTTTCAACTGTTTTCCTAATAATCCTAATCTTTTTTTCACACTGAGTTAATGTTTTCATTAAGCTACCTACTACAACCTCAAGATCTCCTTCCCACCCAGTTTATGCCTTAAATTTTCAGCATAATTATTTTACTCACTGGAGCAAGCCATGACTGATTAAGCAATCTGTCATGAAAATCTTTTCATAGTGTGCAACTGTTTTTGTTTTACATTCACATATGGGCCGCTGCTAGAATACACCCAGAGCCTTGGATTGAATTTAGCCATCTTTTGACAACTCAAGTGCTGTCAAGATCCACAGTCTTCAGCCCAGTATGTCTAAGACTTCAAGGATTAGATGCCTTTGTACTTCTTTCTCCTTTTTCACTGCCTGAAATTATAGCCATCACATGATAACATTTGTCTACAAGTCATCTTTAACCGGTCCTATTAAATAAAAGAGTAAGGCCACCTGGGGAGGAGTTAGGGCAGGCCCTGTCCAGGATAAAAACTCAGAGGGCCCAATCAGGAGCAGCAAAGCGGCTCCTGATTGGGCCCTCCGAGTGTCCATCCAGGGCCAAGCAGCCAATGGGGAGGCGCGCAAAGTGCCTTCCTATTGGCCCCTCACCAGGACAGACCAAAATTCCATTCACCCAGTCCAAACTGGCTGCCAGTCTGCTCCTGACCACCGCAGGGAGAAGTCAGTAGGGCTTCCAAGGGGGATGAGAACAGAGCCTTGGACAGGCTGCGCCAGCCCTTTTCGCCCCAAGGGTGTCCTAACTGCCATGTCCATATGTAAATTGCCTCAGAACCCTGACAGACCTGGCAGGAGGCTGCAGAGTGCTCCCCCTCCCCCCTTCAGGCCTGCTGTGAAGGAACCTCTGACAGGCCCTGACTGAGGGGAGGAGGCCTTCCCAAGAGCAATGCAGGGGAGCCTTAGGGGCCTTCCTTTTGAGGGGGGGGGACTTACCCCTTCTGCCAAACAGTTGCCTGACAGGGAGGCCACAGAAAAGCCCCTTCTCACTTAAAATACTGCTCTGGCCAGAGGTTAGACACAGCCAAGCCATGTGTCTTTCTTCTTTGCAACTCAATGCAGATTTGAGGCCACTGCACAGCGTTATTCTGCAGAGGAAACTGGCTCTTTTGTCTCCTGTTTCATCTGCACAACAACCCTGTGCAGTAGGCCTCAAGTCTTTCAATTCAACAACAGCCTGTGTGGGAAGCCTTAAATGTTTCTTCTCTACCACAACCCTGTCCAAAGTAGCCCTTTCTGCCTGGGGAGCTGATCTTTATACTCTGCAAGTGAGCTGTAATTCCAGGAGCTCTCCAGGCCACACCTGTAGGTTGGCTACCCCTGGGTTGGAAATATTCCTGGAGGTTTGGAGGTGGGACTTCAAAATCGCACAATGCCTTAGAGTCCAGCCTTCAAATGAGCCATTTTTGCCTGCAGTTGGTAGGGAGTGGTGCAGGAGTATCCCTCCTGGCCTATGGGTTATGGCCAGCCCTTACCAGCAACTGTTTGTATTCTGGGGCGCAGACAGGCAGACCAGCATCAGTCCTGTGAGTCTGGAAAGTGCAGGATTATCTAAATAAATATTTACAGCCTGAAACTAAATAGAGAACAAGTAAATGTCTGGAGACACATAGTAACTGAAATAGTAACTGGCAAATAACCTTGGCCTGGCAAATAAAAAAACAGTATAAAAAACCTTACTAAGGTCAAGACTGCTGTGCACAGAGAGTCTTCCTTTTAGGGTTGCCAGCTTCCCTGTGAGGCTCGCTACCCCACCTCCCTCATGGGGAGTCTGCTATGGGGAGAGAAGGGGAAGACGATTGGAAAATGCTTTGAGACACCTGAGGCCTGCTGGGTCACTGCGGCCTATTCCCAGTTCTCTCAGATCTCTCACAACCCCACATACCTCACAGGTTGACTATTGTGGAGAGACAAATGGAAAAGGTGTTTGTAAACCGCTTTGAGACTTCTTTGGGTAGTAAGCAATAGGGTACAAAAATCCATTCTTCTAAGGAGCAACCATGAAAGAAGCATGTGGGCACATAACATTTTACCAACAGTGAAAATATGGGTGACAGAAGGAACAGGGTGGACACCTGTGTACTGTGACTACCCCAAGTGTATTAGGGCAGAGGGGCATTTCGGTGAATGTGGCCTAATTCACACAAGAAGGGAAATGACGCAGAACTGGGGGGAATTAGTTGCCATGTAATCTTCCCCTAAGAAGAGTCTCCAGTCTGATTTTCCCTTCACATATCTGAGGACATGGTTCTGGAAAGCTCATCTGTAACCACTATGCCAAAATTCCCAAATGTCAGTCTTCTCCCACACTCAACGAACATTCCACACCACAGGTTCTTGCCACCCATATCTCCACACCCATGGCCTCATTTGCCACCATGCCACCACAACCTCCCACACAACACACACATTCAACCCCATGCCCTTACAGACTGGACAACTCCTCCCCTTCCTCTTCCCACTGCCAAGCTCTAGCGCCCGTTGTATTCTTGGAGACAATGGGCTTTGCCCCTAGTTACAGTAATAAAACTGGAACAATAGCTTGATGGAAGTTTCAGGTGTAAAGAAACAGGGAGAGAGAAACTTAAATACTCCCTTCCCACTTATTTCTTTCCTACATAAATGTTGAAGGCAGTTTGCAAAGAAGGATAATTTAACCTTCATTGATATTGCAGTATAACATGCACTTTGCCCCTTGGACAAATTGTTCTCTTGTGAGAAAGGAAATGGGAATCCTGGCCCAATTTGTTTAAATAGATCACTATATTTAGTTGCAGCATATTAATTCAATGTCAATGTGAAACAAAACATACAGTATCTAGACATAGTATTCAAGAGACTTGTTTTCTGAGAATGGAAAGGCAGAGGCTGCTTTCCACCTTGTTCTGTTAACCTCTAATGACTCTAAGCTTGCCTGCAGAAGTCCAGTTGCCCTTCTTTGAGCATGTGAAGACGTTTGCCTAGAACTTATTGCCACCACCAGCAGGAGGACTATCTGGTAGGCAATTGCCCAGATCAGCTGTCTGGTGTGAGGTTTCTGTCCTTTGTCTGCCAGTTCTGTGACTGGTTCAGGCAAAGAATCCCCCTTCCCATTAGACTTTGTCTTTTACTTGGTAGGTGCTTCTGAAAGATCTTTTCCCTCAAACTTGGCTACTGACCCTAGAACTTTATTGTAATCATTCAGGTGAATATTTGAGAGTTAAATAAGGAATTAGAATGTCAGCTGGAGTTCATCATATTGGTAGAAGTGTTAGCTATTATTCTCAATACATTGGATTTGGGATAATTATAATGCGTTATTAAAGTTTTTAAGTTGCTATGAGTATTGTAATATTGGCAGTTTTAAATAAATATTTAAATAACAAACTTTTAAAATGTTAACAGAATAAGGCTTTGAGAAAGAAAGTTGCAACAGAAAGCAAGCAATGTAGTATTACTGAAGACAAGGTAGGCAAAATTTGGGATTGTTATATTTAAATCATTGTCAAGGGACTGCAACCAGGATCCTTTGGAAGGGAGCAGAGCAAGTAAGACAAAAGACCCAAAGGACTGAAGTATGAGTCCTCATATCCCAAGGTAGACCTGCCACCAGGGTAGATCTGCTACTGTAGCCAGAGACCAAGGGACAAATTCTTAAGCCCTCCTGGAACTAAAAATCAAAAAAGTCACCCTTGCAATGTAGGATGCTTACAAGGTGAGTTTCACAAAATAATCTCATAGCTGTCTGCAGACCTTTGTGGGCCTGATTCTAATTAACCAATCAACTGTTAAGCAGATTATGTAACTTGACCATCAGGCTGATTGCTAAGCAGGTGATCTGACCAATCTAAAGGGTTTGTCAGTTAAACTGGAAGCCATGCAGCTACATTGGATTCACTTTTCTCCTACCCATGAGCACAGGCACTAACAAGTTGAAATGCACCCTCCTAGATTCTCATGTTTTTGAAGCTACCAAGCCTACTGGCATGACTGGCAGCTGGATTACCATCTCCCTTACCAGAATCTTTGAAGCTTCAAGCAGCTTGTTATAGCTTGTTTACACAGACATGAGTCCTGCTGTAACTTGATAGCATGCTCTCCTCTACCAGAATCCTGTACAGACGGCTTAGTCCTGTCTGGAACTGGATTCCTATTTGTGTGCGTAGCTATTGTCTTGAGAGCCAGCGTGGTGTAGTGGTTAAAGAGCAGTGGACTCTAATATGGAGAACCAGGCTGGAGTCCCCACTCCTCCACAGGGAGCCAGCTGGGTAACCTTGGGCTAGTCCCAGTTCTTTTGGTGCTGTTCTCCCTCATCAGTTCTCTTGAAAGCCAGTTTGGTGTAGTGGTTATGAGTGTGGACTTCTAATCTGGCAGGCCAGGTTCGATTCTGCGCTCCCCCACATGCAACCAGCTGGGTGACCTTGGGCTCGCCACGGCACTGATAAAACTGTTCTGACCGGACAGTGATATCAGCGCTCTCTCAGCCTCACCCACCCCAAAGGGTGTCTGTTGTGGGGAGAGGAATGGGAAGGTGACTGTAAGCCGCTTTGAGCCTCCTTTGGGTAGGGAAAAGCGGCATATAAGAACCAACTCTTCTTCTTCTTCTTCTTCTTGGAGCTCTCTCTGCCCCACCTACCTCACAGGGCATCTGCTGGGAGGAGAGGAGCCAATTTGGGGCTCCTTTGGGTAGTAAAAAGTGGGTATAATTGTTTGTCTCTAGTGCACTGTGTTTGCCAAATGACATATGCCTGCTCAGGACAGACATACTCTAAGTTTAATATCTGGTTGTTGTGCGTTTTCTGGGCTGTGTGGCTGTGGTCTGATGACCTTTGGCCAGTTACAGTGGCTGGCATCGTGCCTGCTTAGAGTAGTAGTTAAGAGTGGAGGCTTCTAATCTGGTGAACCAAGTTTGATTTCCAGATCCTCCACATGGAGCCAGCTTGGCCTAATCACAGTCCTGTTAGAAGCTGTTCTAACAACAGATTTTCTCAGAGGCCTCTCAGCCTCACCTACTTCAAAATATCTCTTGTGTGGAGAGGAAGGGAAGGCAATTATAAACCACTTTGAGATCCCTTCGGGCAGTGAAAAACAGGATATATAAATCAACTCTTCTTTTTGCCCTCATTAAAGCCATCACATGAACAATTTAAAACATGCATGATAATACATTATAAAATAAACTAAATCCTTCTCCCAACCATATCTCAGTAAAAGAGTATAAAAATAAATAAATGATGATACATATAAAACAGTTAAAATCAATTAAAAACACATATCCATCCCAATATTTCCATTAATAAAGGGAAGAGTATTTTTGCTGGTTCATGCATCAGGCTACAGGCCTTCAACTTGGAAAAACTTTTCAGGGAGCATTGCAAGGGGAAGGTGAGAAAATTCTTTTCCACTGAAGGAAGTTTCTTTTGTCAATGAAAATTTCCCATGTGAATAGAACATTAAAATCCGAATGGCCAGCCTAATCTGAAATCACTGTAAATACTTGTAGTAATTTCTAGTATAGCACTGAACTACTTAGTATCAATAAAAGAACAAGATCCTCCATCAAATATGTAGATAAATTTCCCTACTGAGACCATCAAGGGGAAGCCTGATTTGAGATAGCTATGTTATAAGCATAATTTTGATATTTAATATATATAATACCTCATAATAGTAGGACCATTTTGCCCAAATACTGTTCCCCTTGTTCTCACAGCATCATGGTGCATTCATGCACCTTTGAAGATTTTTGGGCTTTTCTCCAATCTTTCCTAAAATTGCTTTGCAGTGAACTCATGGGCAAGATCACAGCAAAGTCTGACTAGCTGGTGTGTGGCAGCCATTTAAACTGCCTCTTGGGTTTGTGGTAGCCATTTTCTCCCATTTTCTTCCTTCACCATTGGGAAGTTATTTATTTTATTTTTATTAACAATTCTTTTAAACACATTTTAAGCTAGTGGCCATTGCTACAATTTGTTGTATTTAATTCCCTTTTACATGAAAAGAATCATGAAGGTATGAGAAAGAGAACTACTCTTCCTATGCTATCTGCTGTCACTTGGAAGTCCAAGGTGTTTTAAATGAAAAATCTGCAATAAAGTACAATAAAATACATCAGATGTAGGTCACATGACTTAGATGGACTTTATTAGTAGATGAGGCAAGATTAAGACTAATACTTCCTTAGAGGACATAATATTTTTGTCAGCTATTGATAGGAATTATAGGTACATTAATTTTCTAAGAGTCTCCTGCATTTCTTTGCTTTCCACTGTTTCCTGACTGTTTCATATGCACAGCTACTTTGAAGACATATCTGGAAGTGGTTCCTAACTTCTCCTCTTACCAAGAGATGGGAGAGACACAACAACCTGAAAGATGCTAGATATTTGCAGGACAGGAGAATGTATACTCACATCTATGGCTGATTCAGAAATAGTACTGAATTAAAAATATTTATTATTTAAAGGTGACTACACTGCAGCTAGAACTGGAAAATATAACTAAAATGCATAAAGTAACAGTTGACAGCTACAGAAATGAAATTGAGATGGGAAAGGCAACTGAAAAAAAACTTCTCAAAGAGGTAAGAGTTGAGTTTTTGTATTTTTTAAAAACATATAAGGGTGGAATAAAGGCTATTTTATTAATACATATTTTTCTAAATATGAGTAAAATCACATAAATGCATGTAATTTTCATACAAACAAATACTTACCAATTCTTGACTTTCTCAGCCAGAGGAAGACTCCCTGTTTGTTGGATGATTTCTTTAACCTTGTATGGAGGCATGTCTTCACTAGTGGGAGGTATGGTGACTTTGACCTCCAGTTGGGAGTGAATAGAGATGGGTTCACCATGACCAATTATGCATGGGAGGATAAGCTGGGGTGGTGCTTGTACAGCAGCCGGGCAAATTCCCACTGACGCACAATGTCGCCATCAGCTAGCTCCCTCCTGGTCCTTGCCCAGTTTAGGGCCTCTGATGCCCTGTGGTAATTCCCTGTGATTTTTCAGCATTCCCTTTTCTAATGCTGGTGCCATCAGTGCCTATGCTGAGCCAGTTCTGTGCCTACAGGGGAGAGCTGGGCCTCGAAGACCTGACTCCTCCCTCCCACCTATGGTCCCAGCACAAAATGCCTTGTTCAACTCCACTCCCCCCCCCCCCATGGTGGGATAGCGGCATGCTGCTATTCCACTGTCATGCAGGGAACCCCCTTGCTGCCTCAGTGTGGTGTGGTTGAACTTTTCTACCCTGAAGTTGTGCATGCACATGCACAGCTCCGTGACAGACTATGTGCACTGGGGAATTCTTCCCTCGTTACTACATGGGAAGTGGCAGAGCATGCTGCCCTGCTGCTAGAAACTGGCATCAGCCTGTTGCAGCTTTCAGCATGCAAAATTGGTCCATGTGATGAAAGAAGGGGGAGAGAAAATGTTATTTTTTTAAGTACATTTAGTTGAAGACAGTACTGAATGTAAGACATCACCGTACTCCCAATGTTATACACATAAAATTATTACTGGATATAACTGTAACTTGTATGTGAAAGTAAGATGACCCCTTCTTATTTTCCACAGCACGCCAGGAGGGTAGTAGGTTTGGTGGGGGCAAACAAAGAAAAGAATGAACTGGAAGTCCACATATCATCAGCCCCTTTGACTACCCACATAGTCAGAGACTAAGAGACCAAGACCTTTAGCCTTTTCTAGGTTTAGTCGAGAAACAACTCTGTAAGGTTGTATACTCATAAGGTTTACTCCCAACAACATAATTTATTTGTTAACTGTAGCCAATTTGTGCCAAAGTACAGGACTTGTATTGAAGCATCTGAATTCAAGAACACACCGAATATAATTAAAGTGACATTAAAGGAATGATTAGAAATATACAACAAAAGAGCAAAGAACTGTGAGGATAAAATAACAAAACTAGATTGTTAATCAAGATACATACAAACAATGGTTGTTTAATCCAGAGGTTACTTAGCAAGGCAAAGTACAAAAAAGTTCAAAATACAGGGCATTTCCACACATCATTAAAAATAGTGTTATGCCAGCTGAATGGTGTAGCGCTAAACATTATCGTGCCTCACAGCCACTCCTCACCTTCTTGCTGTCTCGTTCTTGTCTGCCACCTTTTCGTGCTTCTTACACTCCACAACTGCTGCTGGAATTGGTGGAAGAGAGCAACACGCTTTATACATGACTTTCTTCCACCTGTCAATTAATTTTGGCAACCAATCCCCTTTCTCCATGTTTTAAACCCCACGATTCCTGCTAGTTTTTTTTAATTAAATTTTAAATTAAATACTTCTCCATTTAAATGCCTATGCATCTAATCATAGATGCATCTAATCATAGATGCATAGTGATTTTTTGAATGCCACTCCTTATGGAATCATGAGTCTTGATACTTTACAAAAATAATCTTGTTCCTGATTTTTTGGGAGGGGGACTTTAGAGAGGCATGCTTTGTGTTACAGCTTTGGGAGAAAATTATTTCTGCCATCGCCTGCATGCTTGTCCACCTATTCATTGCTCCAGGTTGTTCTTAATTTTTAAAAAGCATTTCCCATCCCCCAGAAGAAGGGAGAGGGAGGCGGGTGCAAGGGCAGGACGCTGGAGGTGGAGGTAGAGCTGCTTCGCCTCCATACATTTCTTTTGCTTGTGGCCTCTGGTTGCCCTCCTGCAGCTTACCCTTTTTAGGTTGGGGAATCCACTTTATACAATTCTCCAACTAGCACCTTAAAATGGAGGATGTAGTGAGCAGTTTGCTGCCTGGACACTGGATGTTGGTGATGTCATGCGGAGTGGCCGGAATATAATGACTACATTTCACTACATTTAATGAGTGAGGAATTGCCCACAATATCAACTGATATCCAACTATATTTCCTTTCCTATTTATATTTCCTCATGACCTTTGCTGGCATGATTTAAGGTTAGCCAATCAAATGTAGGCTAATGATGTAACCCAAAAGGTGATGAAACCAATTAGATAAGATTGCCAATTATTTTCTGACATTCTGCAGCTGCATCAGACCCAATTAACAAGCTCACATAACCCCTTGTGTTCATAAGATGAAATATGTAGTCTCCTTTAGGGGGGCTTCAAGTCCTTAGGGCAGATGAAACACCCAGCATCTGTGGATGCCTTCTTCCCTTATCTCTCCATCTGCGTTGCTGTCAGCTTGACCTTGGTGTTCTGAGAGCAGAAATTTTTCATGTGCTATAGTCCTTAGCTTTAACCAATGTTTGAACAAGGGACTGTGACAGAACCACCTCTACACCATATTTTCTACCATTTCCCCCCTTGCTGGCCAGCTAATAAGGGATAACTGGGATTTGGGGTTCCTCCCTGCTGGCAGCCCTATCTGGAAAAAGAAATCCTCATCTGGCATTTGAGTAAGTATTGCAGCTGATATCTCCCGGTTCCTGCAGGACTTGTAGTCATATGGAAGGTTAGGTCCTTCTTTGCACTTCTTGTGCACATGTGGACATGTACAGAGCTCAAGAAGAAGACATAGCAACACTTAGTTGAGTGAAATAAAAATAGAAAGTTTTTTAGATTCCCCCCTCTCCAAAAAGAGAGGAAGATTATCAAGGAATAAGTACAGATCAAGTTTGGCAAGCCATAGATTCCATTCAAATCATCAGATGCAAGTTAGACAAAAGAAAACATACATTATCTACCAATTTATACTTTATAGTCATTCTAGAGAAACCTGCTTACCAGCATAGGTGGGGAGTCCTGGGATTCAGTCCCTCTTATTTCTTGAGCAATCTTTATACAGAATAATAAAGATATTATCAAGGAACTGTGTATTCACTGAAATCTTTGTCTGATTCACATTTTTTGTACTATAGGTAGAAAAAATACAATCTGTAGCTGATGAAGCAACAGCAATGAAGAAAGTACTAGACATTCAATGTCAGCACAAGATAATGGAAATGGTAGTACTTATGGAAAAACATAAGGTAAATGCTTTTTATTTGTATTTATAGTCTTATCCCACAATGCGATCTATTGTCAGAGGTAACTGTCTAGGGGTCTTGGTGCCATAGACACTTAAATTAAACAATTAAACAGGTTACAATCCAGGGTCTGTTTCATACATAACAATCCAAGGGTGTAGTTCACTGGCTTTGAATTTGGCTTTGAAATTTTATGATAGATAGATAGATAGATAGATAGATAGATAGATAGATAGATAGATAGATAGATAGATAGATAGATAGATAGATAGATAGATAGATAGATAGATAGATAGATGACTGTTAATCTTGTCTGATTTGATTGTAACAAAGTTAGACAGCCTACAACATTTGCCTAATATAGTCACACAGCGCAACTTCTGGGGTTTCCCAAGTCTGAAGAATGTTTCAGGGGGTTCTCAATGGTCAAAAAGTTGAGAAAGGCTGGCCTATGGTGTTCACTAGCACAGCTTTAATACTACCATTTAATGTTGTTGATATGCAGAGAACACTTGCATAGTTGGGCTTCCCCCACAGACTCACTTACTTAAATAAGCCTTTGTGCTGCAGCCCCTTATGCCTGCTGGAAAATCAATTAGTGTCTGCAGTAAAGCACAGGGGTTGCAGCTGGGATAGAACCAGCTAAAGAGGAAACACCCTAGAGGTGCTTGCTGCCACTTACAGGGTCTCTTTGAGTCCAAACCTTTGTCCTAATGTCTTTTCCACTCAGCATCAATATGATAAAACAATTGAAGAAAAGGATACAGAACTAGAATACTGTAAAACAAAAGAGCAACAGCTAACATCATCAATAAGATCTCTGGTAAGAACTATATTGACTCCCTTTAGAGCAATCTTCAGTTTATACATCTGGTGTGGCTAAGTATATCTAAATTGAAACTATAATTAATATTTGATTCTGTAATAAAAGAGTCAGATGTAGCTGGAACCAAGCTTCATTACTTATATCTCACTTTTCAGACAATTGTTTCTACAAACAGCCCTAATGAAGGCTATGCCTATAGGATTATAATCTTAAAAGACAAGACACAGGGAAAGGGGAAGTGAAGGGAAATTGTGGTTTAAATTTACATAGGCTGATCTTCTCTCACCAGAGTTCTTACATGGATGGGGAGGGGTGCAAGTATCTTGAGGGCTCGGGCCTATTATAGAATCTAGCTAGACTTGGGGAAACTGGCAGTAGGAGAACTGGCAGGGAGGGGAGATTTGGTCCCAGATGTTGCAAGAGCCTGGCTATAAATGACCATCCAACTTTGAGATATAGGGGAAAGTTAAGCTTGCAACTTTTTCAAAGTTCCATCTTATTTTCACACCCCCCCCAAGGAATTCTAAAGGTTGTGTAATTTCTTTCATTAAGATCAACAAAATTAATACAATGTAGTGTGCACAATAATGAGTTCTCTGGAACTCTTCATCAGGCTGGATACAAAAATACAAAAAGGAAGGGGAAAAGGATCTTTTTGGACATAATCTTAAATCCTTCCTTTGTATCCTTGATAGATTCAAACTGTAATGGGTTTAGGGAACAGGTAGTATCTGACGGCAATCATGGCCTTCTGGAAAGAAGATGTTCAAAATGGATACTAGGCAACTGAGCATATGAAAACAAGCAGTTTATCATGTGCCTCAGGGCCTGCCTCTTCTTACTAAGATTAACTGTAGTAAAGGTATGTGTGATTTCTGCCAATTGGCTGCTGACCTCTATGCTGACTCTCACCCTGTTGCTGAGGGCTACCTGACATTCAGGGCCTAACTGCAAGAGATGTTTGATGCAGTAAGGGTCTCCTCAATCTGAATTGCATCACACATCTCATGTAGTTAGGCCCCCAGAAGGATCCCCAAGGGCAGGTAACAGGAAGCTGTAGAGAGAAAAGGTAGATATTCATTTTGTGACTATTTTTTAGTCATAATTAATTGCATCTGACTCATGAAGCATCGAAGTATACAGACTTCAAAAGAAAAATTAATACATTCAGTTTAAAAAAAGACAGCTTTAAAACATAATCTTTTAAATCTAGCAATATGCTCTTTTGAAATGGAACACCAATATTTCCTATTCTGTTAAATTGTTATCCCCCCCTAAAGTTAAGGACCATATAAATGTGAGTTTTGAAATATTCCAATAAAACAGAAATGTCTCTAATTTTTGCCTGATTGTGATTTTTAGGAAAATGAGCTTGCTTGTCAGACAAATAAACTTTCCTCCCTTCAAGAGCAGCTTAAAAGAGAAATAGAGGAGAAGGTATTTCTTGACCATACACTTTATTCTTTATTTATTTATGCCATTTATTTACTTCTTGAGAGAAATTTTTGCTCCATAGTTGACTCATCTAACCTGCTCACACTGATCCATGCTTCTGTAATCTGTAGGCTAAACTGTAACATTTGTTTATCTTTGTGGCTTCTATGTAACTTTCACAGGCCTGTCACAGAGAAGAGCTAGCAAGCTTTAAAATGATGTGCTACCCTTCCATTCACAGAAGAGGCTGATTTTTCTGCCCCAAAGTCACATGATGTGGGAGGGACATGCACTTCTTCAATTCTGTTTTTGCTGCCACAGAGGACTGTTCAGCAAGCTGAAAGAATATTTACTTCAAATGAGGCATCAAATATCATCCCCAGAAGCTGCACGCCATCCAGGCTGGGCAAGCATCCTTCCTCCACTGGTCCCTTCCTACCTAGCCACAGGACCTCCGCCTTTGAAAGGCTCAGTTTCAGGCGTCTCTGCTTCAACTAATCAGCCAAGTCCTCCAGACACCTGGCCAGTTTTTCTGGGGGGAAGTTAAGTTGGTTGCCCATCAGGAGATAGAGCTGGGTGTCATCTGCATATCCTGGGATCAAAAAACATCATTTTAAAGTTTACTAGCTCTTCTCTGTGACAGGCCTGTGAAAGCACAGTCCCATGTGTGCTTGTACAGAAGACCACTTGATGAACAACGGTTACAGGTATGTGCAACCTTGTTTTACACAGGTCTTCCCCAGAAGACAAGTCACAGGTTACAAATAGCATAGAATGAAGTAGAACACCCGTATAAAGGTGCAATGGTTCCTCAATCTTTTCTCATTTTGAGGTTTTCTTTCATAAATCTATGCCCTGCCCCCCAGGGAAAATACGGGTATTGTTGGCTTGGAACAGTACAGGGAAGTGCATGATTTTTCAAATGCTTTCTGAATTGTTTGATTTTAAACTCATATATCACCAACCATAAATCTTATAGCCAAGCATGTAGTTCCATTAAACAAAGAAAGATCTTTCATACTTATGCTATTTTTTTCCTAAAGGAAAACCTGGCAAAAGAAGCAAAAATGAATATTCCTAAACAAGAAAAGCAGCATAAGGTAACTATTCATGTTACTTAAACATTTATATAGATAGTTGTAATGTTGCTATTATGAAATAGCAAAGCATTTGGATGGGGTACCCCCACTTTCTGGGCAAGGGACAAATCTGCTCTTCACCCTTTCTCATTCTCTCTTCCACCTGCATCAGTTAACTGTTGAAGTAGATCAGGAAATCTCTGTCACCAACTAGTTTTCTAAGATTCCTGTAACTTGGGGTGGGCCTGGGTGACCTCACTTCCTTTCTAATTCCCTGGTCAGCATTGCACAAGGCACTGCTGCCTAGATATGCAATTTATTGACAAGTTGGTAAAATGCGGTATGGAAACTGTTACTGCTGGGTGGATTGAGAACTGGTTGACAGATCATAACCAAAGGGTGCTTGTAAATGATTGGAGAAGAGTGACAAGTACAGTGCCTCAGGGATCTGTCCTGGGCCCTGTATAGTTCAGCATATTTATAAATGATGTGGATGAAGAAATAGAATGGGTACTTATGAAATTTGCAGATGACACTAAACTGGGAGGGGTAGCAAACACACCAGAAGATAGAATCAGAATATAGGATGATCATGACAACCTAGAAAACGAGGCTAAAATGAATTTCAATAATGAGATATATAAAGTTCTATATTTAGATAGGAAAAGTCAAATGTATCACTATAGGATGGGTGAGTCTTCTCTTGGCAGTAGTACATGTGAAAAGTCAGCAGTGTGGCTAAAAAGCCAAATGAGATTTGGGGCAGTATGGAGGATCATTGTCCATGGGGTCGCGATGGGTCGGACACGACTTCACACCTAACAACAACAACAAGTGTCCAGATCATACGAGGTGATGTTACTGCTTTGCTCCACTCTGATAAGACCACATTTGGAGTACTGTGTTCAGTTTTGGGCACCACAACTGAAGAAGGATATATACAAACTGGAGCATGTCCAGAGGAGGGCAACAAAAATAGTGAGGGGTTTGGAGACCAAGTCATATGAGGAAAGGGTGCGGGAACTTGGTCTGTTTAGCCTGGAGACAAGTTGACTAAGAGGTGATATGATAACCATCTTCAAATACTTAAAGGGTTATCATATAGAAAATGGAGCAGAGTTGCTTTCTGTTGCCAGAGGGCCTGACCAGAAGCAATGGATTGAAATTAATTCAAAAGAATGTTTGGCTAAACATCTGGAAGAAGTTCCTGACAGAGTGGTTCCTCAGTGGAACAGGCTTCCTCAGGAGGTGGTGGGTTCTCCTTCTTTGGAAGTTTCTAAGCAGATGCTAATTAGTCATCTGACAGAAATGCTGATTTTATGAACTTAGGCAGATAGTGAGCGAGTGTGCTGGTATTCGTCTCTTGTGGCTCTTCCTTGCATACCCAGGAAATTGCTGATTGCCACTGTGGGATGGTAGGTGAATTTCCTCCAGGGTAGGTTAATTTCTGGAGATTTTTGCTGCAGGGATCACTTAGGCATGAAATTGGGGTCACTCTGTGTGGGCAGGTAGTTGTGAGTTTCTGCATTGTGCAGGGGGTTGGACTAGATGACTCTGGAGGTACCTTCCAACTCTATGATTCTAGGTATGTGTGATTCCTGCCCCACTCCTCAGGCTTTGTTATAGCTTTCCCTCCAGATTTCTTTTGGGAGCTATAAGACGTAAGAAAATGACTAGTCACTGGTCTCTGTAGGAAGAAATTCTTGATTACGTACTTGGAGCCTACTAGGGAATTAAAATGCAAAAATAGTTGCCTGAGAGCCTAGAAGGAGTGGAGGGACCAGAAACCCTGGCAAAGTAGCTAGTATTGTTGTACCAATGGGCCTCTAAACCAACAGTTCACAATGATAGCATTAGAATTTAATTGCATGTTTAAAGTTAATTAGACACATTGGAACATTTTCTAGTAACATTTGTTGTCAGGGTAGCTGATGTAGCTCTTGTTACTTTTATTCAGTGTTTGTATACTTTATGTATTTAATTATAGAAAATACAAACATCTTTTTTGGAAACACCTAAAATGGGTAGCTTAGATTCTTTATCAGTTAATTCAAAACAGAACACATCCCAAAATTTTGCTTCCGTTAATGTGAACAAGCTTGAATGCACAGAGAAGTCTTCTTGGACACCTGCAAAGGTTTGTTGCTTAATACAAATTTTCTTCTATCTGTTAACTTTAATAATGTTTTAGTGTGTGTGTTTCTCATCTTGGTATAAATTTTAATTTTATGTGAAAAAATAGGTTAAAATATTTCTTTATTATTTGGAAAATGTTCAGTTAATGAACATTGGCATTAAGGTTCTATTGTTCTTAGTGTCCTAGGCAGAGTCTGCACTTACCTTGTTTATTCCATTGTAAGTCCTGTTGAATCCAGATCGCTTTGAACACGGGTCTTCCTCTCCCCCCCTCCATTGAAACAGGAAAGTGTTCTGCATATGGTTAGGGTAGTTCAGAAGGGGTGGGAGCCAAGCCTCTTTCTTTCTTTTCCTGAAGGGGGGGGGAGAGGAGCCAAGCAGGAAGCCTCTTTCTTTTCTTGGAGGGGGGAGGGAGAGAGGATTGAAGAAGGCAGAGAAGGGAGAAAAAATCCATGACCAACAGAAGTTGAGAGAAATAAGGGGCTTCTCCTTTAAGGCAAGCTTGTCACATGGCCACCTTTGGCCAATCAGGACGTCTCTACCACGGGGGTTCAAAATAGCCTGCTTTCTCTAATCCAAATCTTGAAATATTGAGCATTAAAAGCACTCTAAGATATTGCGCAATAAAGGTAGGGTCACTCCGGATCAATCCTTCTTGCTGCAGAAGGAAAATTTAAATCGCCCAAGATCAAAACGGAAATTGTGTTGTGTGTAGATGGCAGGGACTGAATCGACTTGGGACTGGAATAAAAGCTCCGTGCAGTTTACACCTTAGTCTGACATGCTAGCACAATGTTGTGTCTCAATAGTTTATTTATACCATTATTTTTACCCTTCTTGCATCCTTGTAACTTAAGGTAACATTCATGTAATTCCCAGGAAGGTCCTCCTATCCAAGTCCTGACTAGATACAGATCTGCTTAACTTCAGCAATCCTGCTATATCAAGTACCTTCAAACCTGATTTGAAGAATAGGCTGCCTAAGGAGGTGGTGAGCTCCCCCTCACTGGCAGTCTTCAAACAAAGGTTGGATACACACTTTTCTTGGATGCTTTAGGATGCTTAGGGCTGATCCTGCGTTGAGCAGGGGGTTGGACTAGATGTCCTGTGTGGCCCCTTCCAACTCTATGATTCTATGATTCTATATGAACACCTGCCATAGACAAAATAGAGCCAGAGGTCTTTTGAAATGTTGCAGATGTTCATGTATAGAACTTTGCACACAGAAGATTCTGTATAATATATGCACAATGTAATGCCATACACAAAGAAACTTCAGCCAGAGTGTCTACATAAACTATTTTGTAAAATTATAACATTAAAAAAATTACTTTGTTTATTTTACATAGACGTATACTGTGAAAACACCTCCTAAATTGAAACTGTTAAAAGAAAGCACCAGTCTACTTTCAGAAGAAGGAACACAGAAAAAGAGAAAAGTTTTTCTAGAACTGGATAATCGATCAGAGAGCTCTGAGAGCAATGACCTCTTGGTAGTAATGAGAAAATTAGAATTATGTGACTTTATTATTTATAAACTCTTATTCCTTTATATATTTATTTATAGATGGAAACACATAGGGCTGAACAAGAAACATTATGATAAAAAACTGAGAAGTAAACATGTATAGAAGAATTAAACATTTGTGTCTTTAGCACTCCAGTCCTGTGTTGGAGTGATCTTTATTCTCTCTGAATCCAAAAATTAGGGTTTAAAGAATCACAGAGCTAACTCTAAGCTGTCTGTGACAGAGCAGGATTACCTTTTGGCTGTGTTTTAAGAAAGGCATGTCTTCCTATTTTATGCCTATAGTTGTTTTGTTATTTAATTGTATATAATATTATATTAATTGTTACATAATATTGTAACACAAAGTTTAGCTTTGTTTGGATGAAAAAAATGTGGTATATTTATAATTTTTATTTAAAAAGAATAATTACAAATATACAACCAGAGATTATAGGATGCAAGCTGAAACCCATCAGTTGCCCAAAGAGCAATGTTTGCAGCATCCTTCCCTCTTTTTGGCTTCTCTGTAGTTATTTACAATGCAATCCTAAGGAGAGTTACTACAGGCTAAGTCCATACATGTCAATTGGCTTAGACTGGAGTAACTTTGCATAGGATTGCATTGCTAGTGTCTATGTCATATTATTCAATTTGCAGAAGATCTGGTCACCCACTGTATGGGACAGAAGGCTAGACTAGACCGCTGGGCTGATCCAGTAGAGCTATTCTTATGTTTTCATTCATATTTATCTGTCTATAACTTGCTTTTATCCCTTGGATACAAGGGTAGCAATACAAGTTAAGGCTTCTTTGTTAGCTTTTTGTCTCCAAGTCAAAGCTGCTTCAAAGTTCAATTTATTTCTCTGTCTCTTCCAGTAGCTGGAATCTGTCAGTTCTCAACTCTGATTAATGTTACATTCTAAACCTCAGATTAGAGATTTCTAGCTATCAGGGGAACTTCTCATATCATTAGTTACCATTGATAAAACATTAATTAGCATGACATTTCTGACCACTAGAAAGCAATCAACTGAATATATTTATTTGCTTTATATTCCCTTTTCTTCCCTCCACCATATTATACCAACATCAGCCCTGTGAGATAGGTTAGGATGTGGTTGGCCCAAGGTCACCCAGCAAGCTTCCATGGTAGAGTGGTTATTAACAAATGTTGATCAGATAGGATGTGTAACAAAATGCTACATATTTAAATAATAATGTTTAGTGTTGCTATTATTTGGTATAAAATATATAGTCTATATTTATGAAACTCAAAGTTTACATCTTTAAACTTTAAAATTATCTATGTCAATTGAATAGTAATTTACATAAAAACTTATTTTCCTTTCAAGAGTATCACATCAGAACAAGAAAAGTTCAAAAAATTGTACAAAGATTATCCACAAGCTTCTCGCCTATGTATCATGACACCAAAAAAGGTATATTTTTATTATGACGTAAAAACAAAATAAATGTTATAATGTGCTTTTTACAAAAAATAAAATTTATTTTTTTGCAAAGGTCCACAATCCATCCTCTCAGAAAGCTACTGGATCATCTGTGAAATCTGCAGCTATGAGAAAGATACGAGATGCTGGATGGACTGCAGTCTCCAAGATGGACAGGAGGAAAAAAATGAAAGAAGCTGGAAAACTATTTACTTAAATATAGAATTTATTGCTTGTGTGTTATGTTTATTACCATACTTTAATTCCATTCTGCCTTTGTTATGTTTTGTTACATTTTTTAAGTAGCATGTTCTTATTCTGTTGAAGAGATTTCAGTTGTTTAATTCAAAATGTTGTTCCCCCCTGAACGTACAGCATGATCCATCCTCATGCTGATGCAGTTGTGGTCTGTGGGAGCAGATTAGCACAGGACTAGCTAAATGCCCTCTTTCTTCCCTGCTGTATCTAGGGTGGAAGGAACGTTGGGTGCATTTATGGGAGGCTTCCACAATTCTGCTCAGAGGGAGGAGAAAGGAGAAGAGAGAGCTCAGCTGAGCCACATGTCAGGCTGCTCCCTTTTGCTGTATTGCACATATAATTGAACAGAATAGACAATTAGATGCTTTCTAGGTTAGTGAATTTTCATTCAAGAATGAATTTGAACTGGAAAAGGTTGAAGAAATTTGACTAATTGTTAGTGAGACAGCTTGAGAGTAAACACTGTTTACCATCAAATAGCAGAGAATTTTTATCACTTGAGAGATGTTTGAATAGTATCTTTGTTTTAATTATTCTATTTCTTTAATTTAATTTTCTCATTTAAGCTGGATTGTTCTCTTAATAAATAAAATAGTTGACAAATTAACTTTTAAAGCAACTAAAGATCTATCTGTACAACCATTATAAGCTTCCTGGTGGCCCCTGAAGTGTTTCAGAAGTCAAGGAAATGCCCTTTTCTTTTTCACAAAAAAATTCCAGTCGAAATTGTCCATGTTGAACGCTAAATGGTAAATGATCTGTTTGAAGTTCTCCATCTTCATATGCTGTCATGCTGGAGCTAAAAGTTCTTGGTGCATCATATAAACCTCCTGATATTACGAGTGTATCATCTGGGGTAGCATATATATCCACTGTAAAAAAAGTTTGAAAAAAATCAAATATTATTAATGAAAGATTTAGGACTGTATCATTTCACCATATTTGTAGGGCACACCCAATGTCCAAGATCGTTATATAGAAAACCCTACCACAAGTATAATAAAAATATTGTTATTATGTTGAGAAATATTTTGCACATTATTTTCCACATGCAGTTTTTCATGCCTACATGGATTCTTTTTGTTGGGAAAGGCAATGTACTATACAAACAAGAAGAGAAGAATGTCCTGCAGGGGGCAGCAAAAAGACTATTAGGATAGTGAAGTCAGCACTTTCTCTCCTGTTGCCATTCCCTGTCTGTCTTAAGACTATTTTTAGGGCAGTTTCCTCCTTGAAAGTGCCACACGCAGACTTTCTTAGCTAGAGATATAGTTAGGAAACAATCTTTCACCCTCTTTGTTTTTATCCAGTGTGTTAATTCCGAAATAACTCTATTCATAAATAAACTGCTCTTTAATCAGGGGTGTGCAAAAAAAAATAAGTCCGATTTTTTTTTTTAATTCCCAGGATTGTGTTGTAATGCAAAACTGTTACAACACACACAATCCCCTCCACACACCCATCTCACTAAAACTAAGAAAACCAAATGTGGGGTGTGTGTTGCTATTTTGTTACTTTGGAATCACATGACGTCATCAGACTTAAAAAAAAGACTGTGAGGGTAGAAGATGGAAGGGATGTTCGGATGGGTGCGGGAGGGTAGGAGCGATGCTCTAACTGCGGGTGACCAGGATTTTCCGCAGACACACTATGCCCTACTGAAGTCTTTCCGCAGGCCAACTGAGGGCCTGAGTTGCGCTAGGCCTGGGACCTCCCCAGACTGGGCCCACTTCTGTCTGGGAGCAGGAATTAGCCTTGATCCCTAACAGGTGGTGAGGCCAGCCAAATCCCTCATGCAGAAGCGGTCAAACTCTATCCTCCTAAGCATCCATTTCCTCCAGAGGAACTGTTCTCTATAGTTTGGAGATCGGCTGTAATTTCAAAAGATAATGGAGTGGACATTAAAGGGGAGCAATCTGCAAACATCTGAGATTGCAACTTGGTGATCCGGGGAAGTCAGCATGGATTTATTTCCAACAGATCTTGCCAGACCAACTTGGTTTCCTTCTTTGACCAAGTGACAGACTCACTAACTTGTGGAAACTCAATTGATGTTGTTTAGCTGGATTTCAGTAAGGCAAGGCTCCCCATGATGTTCTGATGGTAAACCAAAGGACTTCAGATTGGATTTTCAGATGGTTTAGTAGATAGGGAACTGGTCAGAAAACATCATAGAAGACAGTGTGGAACTTCTGTCCTGGTCCATCTTATGAAAACTTCTCTAAAATGGTATACAAGGGTTGTTGTTTTGCAAGGGTGTCTGTGTCTAATATTAGGAGGTTAGAAGCAAGAAGCCACTTATCCAGTGAAGACTGTGAGAATTTTAAGTGTTTTTTCTGCACATTCAACTTATTCCTAATTTTCTTGGAAATCTATGGCTTCCAAAACAAGATTCCAGTCACTTCATGATTAATGTTCTAATTGCAAATACTGGAATCACTTTGAGCAGGGTTCTTCTACATGTCTGACCTCCCTCTGCATTTTCAGAGTTCTGTAGTTTTTCTTCCACACATGTCTTCTATAATAAGAATTTTCAAGGGAGGGTGTTGTCACCATTATTGTTGTTGTTATTATTATTATTATTATGATCATGATCATCATCATCATCATCATTATCATTATTATTTAATTTTTAGACCGCCCTTCTCCAAATAGGTCTCAGGGCGGTTTACAACATAAACAGTTAAAACACAATAAAATCCCCATAAAAACCCCAATTAACATCAACAACAAGTCACATATAACATATAAGTGTCGGTGGTCACAATTCTGATCGTATTTACCCGACTTCCTCCCAAGTTCAGCCTGGTGGGGAGAATAATATTCAGAAGAGGGTGGCACCAATGCAATACATCTAACAATGATCTCGATGTTAGAGATCTCAATATTGGAGGGGATCCTCTGATGGATTAGTGGGAAAGCTGCCCTGGCCTCAACCATATACCTGGCGGAAGAGCTCCGACTTGCAGGCCCTGCGGAAAGCTGGTAGATCCCACAGGGCCCTTAGCTCTTCTGGGAACTCATTCTACCAGGTTGGGGCCAGGACTGAAAAGGCCCTGGCCCGGGTCGAGGCCAGGCAAACATCCTGTGGGCCTGGGACAACCAGTAAATTCATACCTGCAGAGTGGAGTGCCCTGCGGGGGGCATAAGCAACCAAGCAGTCCCGCAGGTAGATGGGACCCAGGCCGCGTATAGCCTTAAAGGTCAATACCAATACCTTGAATCTGACTCGGAAACAGACTGGTAACCAGTGCAGATGACGAAGCACCGGCTGAATGTGGGCCCTCAAAGGTGTTCTAGTGAGGACCCTGGCAGCCGCATTTTGGACCAGCTGTAACTTCCCACGTAGAGTGAGTTACAGAAGTCTAATCTGGAAGTGACCGTTGCATGGATCACTGTGGCCAGGTGTTCCGAGGAAAGGTAGGGCGCTAGTAGCCAGGCTTGGTGAAGATGGAAAAATGCCGTCTGAGCTACATTGGTGACCTGAGCCTCCATAGAGAGGGAGGCATCAGATGTCACCCCCAAATTCCTGGCAACTGGTGCAGGTGTTAATTGCACCCCGTTCAGGCATGGAAGGCGCGCTTCCTGGTCCTGCCCTCTTCTGCCCAGCCACAGGACTCCGTCTTGGAGGGGTTGAGTTTCAGGCGACTCTGCCTGAGCCATCCAGCTACTGCTTCCAAACAGCTGGCAAATGTATCCGGGGTGGAGTCCAGCCGGCCGTCCATTAGGAAGTAGAGCTGGGTGTCATCCGCATATTGGTGGCATCCCAGCCCATAGCCCCAGACCAGCTGGGCTAGAGGGCACATATAGATGTTAAAAAGTGTGGAGGAGAGTATCGCCCCCTGTGGAACCCCACAAGGGAGCTCGCAAGGGCTCGACATACTCTCCCTTATCACAACCCTCTGCGTCCGGTTCTGGAGAAAGGAGACCAGCCATTGAAGCGCAGTCCCCCTTATTCCAGCTTCGGCAAGGCGGTGTACCAATAACTCGTGGTTGACCACATTAAATGCGGCCAACAGGTCTAGAAGCATGAGAATGGTGGAGCCGCCCCGATCCAGCTGGCGCCGGATATCATCCATGAGGGCGACCAGCACGGTCTCCACCCCGTGGCCAGGGCGGAAGCTAGACTGGTATGGGTCGTGGGCCAAAGTTTCATCCAAGAAACCTAGGAGTTGGTCCGCCGCAGCCCACTCTATCACCTTACCCAGGAACACCAAGTGTGAAACTGGGCGGTAACTGGCGGGGTTCCGCGGGTCCAATGATGGCTTTTTCAGTAAAGGGTGTACCCCTTTTAAAAATAGCACTAAAATATCAATATATTGTTGGAGCGTTGTAGCAATATGCTCAGGAAGTTCCCTGAATTCCCAGCTTTCAGAAAAATTAGTAACCCTTCTAGTGCCTTCCACTGCATAGTAAGTCTTCTAGTGCCTTCCACTTTTTCCTTATATCTCCATGATGGTCTATGACAGAAAGGGGTAGAGGCTTTTTAAAACATAGATTCTGAGAATTCTGAGAAGCTCCTAATCCTGTTGTTCCAATGCTTTAGCAGTATACCAATATTGTGGTTTGACCACAACAGGCCAATCAACAAACAGTGGGCTGGAGGTGGGTGAGAGTGGGCAAGACAAGATAACCAAAAGAAACGTTATGCAGGAGGGGAAAGAACAAATTAAAACTGGCTTTCCCAAAAACAACATGTCTTTTAACATCAAAAGAGACTCAAAAGAAAAAGGAAGGAGTACAAATCTGAAGTGAAAATTAAAGGCACAAAACTCAGGATAAACTGATGCCATATGGAGTCAGAACCAATGGGAAAAGTTGCAGAAAGGCTCTCAGTTGCCAATTTCACAACAAACTGCCCGTCTTGAGAAGGTCTTATTATTCAACTACAAGCGGAATGATCTGTAAGGCCTCCAGCACAACTCTACAGTTCTGAAATGTGCTTTTAAAAAAAGAAGATGACTGGAATCTACAAGATGCAGCAATCAAACCTGATGAAGTAAGCTGTAGCCTACAAAAGTTCATGCTACAATACATTTATTGGTCTTTACAACCACAGAATTTGTTGCCTTTATAAGTTCATCACATCAAACAAATGACACTACAAGACCACACATCCCCTGTATGGAAAAAATTTTTTAGTAATACCTGAGCTGTCAGATGCTTCCATGCAAGCAAGATAAGGAACACCTATTCTCCCTTGATATCCAGGAGGACGTCTCGGTGGGTGTTTTCCCGCCACTTTAACAGGGAGGCAGGACTTAAATTTCACTTCCTGCATTTTTAGCATGCTTAATTAGACATTAATACCGCATACGTCACTGGGGTTGCTTCCAGGTAAATTTGGTTCAAATTGGGAATAGGGCACTAAAACTACATGGGAGTAGTAAAATATATATATTGAAATGTTTCATTTAAAAAATACCTGTATCAAAAGAGGTGTCATGGAGTTGGTGGTGGGAATATTGAGCTCTTCGCATCCTGTATTTATTGAGAACGTAAACCAGAAGCCCTAGGATTGTCAGTGTGAGGATGAGGGCAAACACAACAGTTAGGATGAACTCTGAATCCTTCATACGAGGTCTTGCAACTGCAATGGAATCATTTAGAGATCTTACTATTGCATAAACCACAGATGTTCAATGGTCACATAGAACTGTGAAGTAAGTAGGTCATCACCAAACATACCTGGCAGCTGACTGGCTGAAACAGAATGTGACGTCTTGTTACTAAACAATGATGAAGTTGGAGAAGGCAGAGTTGTGACTTCAGAATCTCCACCAGGGTTTTGGTGTGTAGAGTTAGTAACAAAGGACGCAGTAGGAAAATCTGTCATCTTTGTCGTGATTTCAGCTGTGATCTCTGATGGAGGGCTACTTTCTGTATGAGAAGAGTGATTGATTTGTGCAAAAGTAGAGAGCAGGGAAGGGAAGTTGGTTGTGTTCCCTAGTGCAGGTATACTGGCATTTGCATTGTACAGTGTGGTCGTGTTCACTGTTTCTTGACCAGTCCCAGTGGGAATTCCAGAGCTGTTAGATATGGTGGTATTTCTTACTTCTTGAGGATTCACTGTGCTTGGTATGGTTGCCTTCTTTAGTAACATGACACCAATAGCCTGAAGAACTACTGGCTGCACTATGAAGAAGACCACAAGAAACTGGAGACTAGCTTGGTATGTTTGTCTGGCCATGGCAGTTGTTTGCTCTTCCTTCTCGCTTAGATATTTTCTGTGGAAATACCAAAATAAAGTGATGGAAATAAATAACACTGTTTCAGCTGGTATCTGTGGAAGTGTGGAATCCTCCCTTATCTCCCCAATCAGCAGTTGTATTCCCTTCTCTAGGCATTTACTCAGCACATCCTTGGGCCATTTTATGACCTTTGCACTATAACAATGGTCCTCACTCCAGAATTCACAGGGCCATTTTGCATGGCTTCAAAATAGCACAATGGTTACTAATTGGAAACGCTACTAATTTGCCATAACCCACGACGTCGTAGACAATCTGCAACAATCCTGAAACCGACCCGCAAAAAGCGCTTCGTTGTAGCGCTTTCAGGGGAATCCAGAAAAGTGGATTCACCCTCCGGATAGTGATACACTCCTGCAACCAATCTGCAACAGTAGCGCTAAAGACCTGTGCGTTACCATTGTTGCTGGTTCTTCGAAGTCCCTCCTCCTGAGCCTGTCCTCCAAACTTCCTGCGAAGCGATCGCCATTTTTTTTTCTCCGAGCGAGCGGGGATAAACGCACCAGCGAGCCTCTTTCTGTTTAGAGGCTTCCCTGGCTTCAGTCCTTCACCTTTAGTCACTAAGCACAAACCACATAAAAGCCCGTTTGCCGAAATAAAGTCCCTTTATTTTTTACACATAAATTCAGCCGAAAATCGGGCCCGTGAGAGGGGGGGGGATTTTTTTTTATCACTCGAGGCAGCGTGCCAACGATCATACAATCAAACGACGGCTCACATTAGGCAGCTGGATAGGTCTCTCCGTTGCAACGAATCTACCTAGATTCGTTGCTATGGGTCTGTTTTTTTTTTTAAAAAACCTTTCTTAAAGGGAAAGGGGCTGTTTGGGAGCATGCTAACGGCTGCCCATTGGCTGCTTGACGGCCAGGGGCGGGACGAGCTTGGCAATAGCGCTTCCTTTCTAGCGATTTCTGCCGAGACCGGAAGCCTGTGGGAAACGCTAAAAAACGCAACTGATTCCACTACAAAGGCAGGTATGCATAACGACGAATTCCACTATTTTAAATGGCGATTTTTCATTCCGCAAACAATTTGCAACAAAGATCCCCGTGCGAAAAGGCCCACAGAAAGCCACATTCATGTTTTCCACCAATCCAACGAACTACATGATTATTTATTTATGACTTCAACTTATAGGCAGCCTATCCCACAGTGGATTCAGGATGGCTAGCAACAGTGAACAAGATTATAAATATTAATAAAATTATTAAAAACAAATAACATCTCAAATTTAAAAAGACAAACCCATCAGTCTTATAGATAGCTTGGAGAGGGGGTATGTGGAGTAGACCAGGAGGCCAATGATGGAAGGCGCCTACCGTCAACTTAAGCCTGTCAGAACGGTTCAGTTTTACAGGCCCTGTAAAACAGTAATAAGTCCCATAGGGCCCGGATCTCAACTAGCAGAGTGTTCCACCACGTTGGGGCCAGGGTTGAAAAGGCCCTGGCCGTGGCCCTGGTTGACAGAAAGCATGCTTCTTTTGGACCAGGAGATTCACTGTTTGACAGTGGAAACCTCTAACATATTAGTGAAAGACTCTCTTATGAACCTACCTTTGGAGGCCCTGCTTATGGTGCTTCCATCTTCTAAGATTAGATGAATAGCAACCTGGATGTCTCAGTCATGGAACCAAAGCTCTAGAACTTCCTCCAAAGGGAGATTCACCTGTCCCCTTCTATGGCCATCTTCTAACTGTGGGCAAAACTGGTTTTGTTTCACTTTACATTACCTCATTGATCCCTCCTTCATGATTAATGTTCTAATTGCTTTTCTAGTGTCTTTGTGGCCCATTCTGTATGGCAGTGGCTGCCCTGGGCAACCACCGGTGCAGTGCTGCTGAGCATAAAGCTCTGCAGTTTACTGTGTCCTCATTGGGAACACATTTCAGCACTGGATCCGCTCTGGCACTGAAATGTGTCCTCTCGGGAGACACATGTCAGCAGTACACCGGCTTTCTTGCTAAAATGTGTTCCCCTGGGAAACAAAGCAACAGTGGAATAGTTCCACTGTGCAGGGGGAATGTTTGTTTTTAATTTGTAGGAGGCGGGATCCAGCACTCATAACAAATGAGTTTGATGCCTCTGGGACACATGGTCTAAAATACAATGACTTCAGGAAGAAGGGGGAGGGGTCTCCTATCTGATGGTACCTTTCAGTTCTCTCCATAATTTTGTAACAAACCAGCCATGCAATTGAACTACAAATGGCTTCGATCTACCAAAAGCATGCTTAAGCTCACGTAAAAGAAACATTTCTAGGAACTTCTGTGAATGTCTTCCTTGGGATTTAGTAACTGTGCTTAATCTGTTTATGGTTTCCAGCTACTCTTGCATTTCAGAGTACTAGCCAGAACATGCAAAGTGAGGCTCAGACATTTTTAATGGTTAAAATCCTACCCAAATAAAACTCTTGTAACTCACCAGAACTGAAGAAGGCAGTGGTGCTTGGATTTGTTGGTAGTTATACAAAGGAACCAATAATTTTCTTTACCAGGCTCCAGTTTATTTAATATGTCGGATATGTTAACTTCTGGGCTGGGCAGCAAACAGAGGGATCCCTATGGCAACAGGGGGACAAAAAGGAGTTCTGAGATTAGTCACGTAGAACAATAACTGACTGGGTTGGGCTCACCTGTCATTTGAATGCAGCTGACAAACTTAACCGGAAATGTTTCTGTAGCATGAGGCAGCATTTCTGTGCAAGATGACTTGGCAGGTGTATCAACAAAACAAGTTCTGCAACTTCACTGACAAATTTTAACTCTCCTGTTATATCTAGATGAATACTTTAAACTGCAAATGCCTCCTTTCCCATCAGACATGGGTAGAGTGGTAAATTCATACTGCTCCTGATCGTAGCCCTACTTTTTTGACCCAAGTATCTTAGGAAGATTACGCAGAAGAATGAAATTACATACGTGCATAGAAACAGATCAAAAGCAAGAGACAGAGATGAATGCAATGCAAATAACGTACATAAGCACAAGAAACATACCAACCCAAACAGAATGATTATATCGGCAGATGTGACACTTAGTGTCCCAGATTGCAGGTTAGTTATGCTAAATACTCTTGCTTACAATTCCCCCCTTCACCCAGTAATAGCTATAAAAGTCTAGAATGCCTATTTGATCAGCATTAGTTGCAGAACAAAAGAAATGAGTGTGGCGCAGTCTGAAGCTCCGCCCATGAGGCTGGGAGTTCAATCCCAGCAGCCGGCTCAAAGTTGACTCAGCCTTCCATCCTTCCGAGGTTGGTAAAATGAGTACCCAGCTTGCTGGGGGGGGGGGGGTAAATGGTAATGACTGGGGAAGGCACTGGCAAACCACCCCATATTGAGTCTGCCAGGAAAACGCTAGAGGGCGTCACCCCAAGGGTCAGACATGACCCAGTGCTTGCACAGGGGATACCTTTACCTTTACATGTAACCTATCAACCCCCTGTATCAAAAGACTGGAAAGTAGTGAATACACCAATGCTTAAAAGGGGGCCTAGAGGGGAACCAGGAAAAAAAGGCTTATCAGCCTAGTACCAGCTCCAGGCAAATTAGTAGAACCTAATCAAAGAGGTCATTGTTAGGCATGTAGGGGAACAAGGCCTGCTGATGGACATGACCCGGTGCTTGCACAGACCTTTACCTTAGTTGCCGAACAAAAGAAATGAGTGTATATATTATGGGGGCCATTTCGCACGGCTTCAAAGTAGCACAATGGTTGCTATTTGGAAACGCTACTAATTTGCCATAACCCACGACGTCGTAGACAATCTGCAACAATCCTGAAACCAATCAGCAAAAAGCACTTCGTTGTGGCGCTTTCAGGGGAATCCAGAAAAGTGGATTCACCCTCCGGATAGCGATACACTCCTGCAACCAATCTGCAACAGTAGCGCTAAAGACCTGTGCGTTACCATTGTTGCTGGTTCTTCAAAGTCCCTCCCCCTGGCTCTCTCCTCCAAACTTCCGGCGAAGCGATCGCCATTTTTTTTTCTCCGAGCGAGCGGGGATAAACGCACCGGCGAGCCTCTTTCTGTTTAGAGGCTTCCCTGGCTTCAGTCCTTCACCTTTAGTCACTAAGCACAAACCACTGAAAAGCCCGTTTGCTGAAATAAAGTCCCTTTATTTTTTACAAATAAATTCAGCCGAAAATCGGGCCCGTGAGAGGGGGGGGGATTTTTTTTTTTATCACTCGAGGCAGCATGCAAACGATCATACAATCAAACGACAGCTCACATTAGGCAGCTGGATGGGTCTCTCCGTAGCAACGAATCTACCTAGATTCGTTGCTATGGGTCATTTTTTTTTTTAAAAACCTTTCTTAAAGGGAAAGGGGCTGTTTGGGAGCATGCTAACGGCTGCCCATTGGCTGCTTGACGGCCAGGGGCGGGACGAGCTTGGCAATAGCGCTTCCTTTCTAGCGATTTCTGCCGAGACCGGAAGCCTGTGGGAAACGCTAAAAAACGCAACTGATTCCACTACAAAGGCAGGTATGCATAACGACGAATTCCACTATTTTAAATGGCGATTTTTCATTCCGCAAACAATTTGCAACAAAGATCCCTGTGCGAAAAGGCCCTGGGTGTATATTGTATACTCTGGGGAAAATTTGCTGTTCTGTCTTGCTTTACTAAAATAATATTTAATGCTGCCAACTAGAAATGGGCTTTAAAGTCCCCCAAGGAATTCTTTTGATCTCATCCTTTTGATCTCATCCAGTTTGGTGTAGTGGTTAGGAGTGCGAACTTCTAATCTGGCAAGCCGGGTTTGATTCCGCGCTCCCCCACATGCAGCCAGCTGGGTGACCTTGTGCTTGCCACAGCACTGATAAAGCTGTTCTGACCCAGCAGTAATATCAGGGCTCTCTCAGCCTCACCCACTCACAGGGTGTCTGTTGTGGGGAGAGGAAAGGGAAGGCGATTGTAAGCCTCTTTGAAGTTCCTGGTAGAGAAAAGTGGCATATAAGAACCAACTCTTCTTCTTCTTCTGTTCATTTTGGCTAGACCATGTTGTTATTGTTGTTAGGTGCGAAGTCGTGTCCGACCCATCGCGACCCCATGGACAATGAACCTCCAGGCCTTTCTGTCCTCTACCATTCCCCGGAGTCCATTTAAGTTTGCACCTACTGCTTCAGTGACTCCATCCAGCCACCTCATCCTCTGTCGTCCCCTTCTTCTTTTGCCCTCGATCGCTCCCAGCATTAGGTTCTTCTTCAGGGAGTCCTTCCTTCTCATGAGGTGGTCAAAGTTTCATCTTCAGGATCTGACCTTCTAAGGAGCAGTCAGGGCTGATCTCCTCTAGGACTGACCGGTTTGTTCACCTTGCAGTCCAAGGGACTCGTAAGAGTCTTCTCCAGCACCAGAGTTCAAAAGCCTCAATTCTTTGATGCTCGACCTTCCTTATGGTCCAACTTTCGCAGCCATACATTGCAACTGCGTATACCATAGCCTTGACTAAATGCACTTTTGTTGGCAGGGTGATGACTCTGCTTTTTAGGATGCTCTCTAGATTTGCCATAGCTTTCCTCCCCAGGAGCAAGTGTCTTTTAATTTCTTTGCTGCAGTCCCCATCTGCAGTGATCTTGGAGTCCAGGAAAATAATCTGCAGTGATCTTGGAGCCCAGGCTAGACCATACCAACTGGAATTGATGTACAGGATCTATTAGGAGCAGGCTGGAGGAATTCCTCTGGAAGAACTAATCTGATTTACCAGAGATGTAAAATGGCACCCAGTCACTACCATTTCAACCAGCATGGGAAAATCAAAGTCACAAGAGCAGCAGATGAGGAAGTGGAGGTAAAGTAATCACAGCATAAAAACAGAACACTTACCTTGGACTGGAAAATTTGTCAGTCCTGTCAAATGTGAAAATCCCTCACATATTACAGGATATGAGCCACTGCCTCAGTTCTGTTTCACACCATTCATATTTCCTAGTGTTATTTCCATAGAAAAGCCATGGATTTCACCACAGACATCCTCTCCCAGCTTCTCAGAACAATGGCTCACCTTAACTATAAATAAGCAGCAAATGTGTTCAAATCATTAACTTGTCCTGTAAATACTGTCTGACAAGTCATATAGCAAGCAAATCATTAACTTGTACTCTGTGCTGCTGTTGGCACAGGGTTTTTTTTTAAAAAACAACCTTCTTTCCCATACGGAAGTTCACAGAGAAAATCACTTGATATCAATTATAATATGTTCAGTTTTCAGTCAAAGGATATAGTCCAGTTTCAGGAAAGGTCATGCCCAACACTGAAAGCAACTGCACATATATAGCAGGAAAAGCATCAGGCCCCATCACAAAATAAGAACAGGATTCATGGGAGCCGCAATCCAGAGCCTCTAAAAACATGCTTTTAGTACAGTACCGTATTTGCCGGCATATAAGACGACTGGGCGTATAAGACGATCCCCCAACATTTCCACTCAAAATACAGTACTATGGGCCACTATATCCCACTGGCACCAGCTATGTCTATCCCAACTGAAGTGCACCTGGCATATAAGACGACCCCCCCACTTGGAGGCATGTTCTTCAGGGGGAAAAAGTAGTCTTTTTGTTTGTTTGTTATGTGCGAAGTCGTGTCCGACCCATCGCGACCCCATGGACAATGATCCTCCAGGCCTTCCTGTCCTCTACCATTCCCCGGAGTCCATTTAAGTTTGCAAAGTAGTCTTATACGCCAGCAAATACTGTAAATATATTGTTCTTAGGGAGTGACCACACACTATAACAGATCTCCCAGAATGCTTTCATTAACATTAAAAATGTTGGGCTGATCCTGCATTGAGCAGGGGGTTGGACTAGATGGCCTGTATGGCCCCTTCCAACTCTATGATTCTATGATTCTATGAAAACGCAACCTAGTGGCAAAGTGTCTTGATTACGGTTAAGCCCACGGGCACTGGAACAAGGGTTTTTTCGTCTCTTTGTTTTCATCTTGCACCATTCCCTCTCCAGAATTGTACTTATTTTAGAATCTGTATCCTGTCCTTCACACCTTAGTTTGCTGGCAGGGGCTCATGGAAATTGTAGTCCATGGACATCTGGACAACCACAGGTTGACTACCCCTGCCTTAGAAGATTCAAGGTGGTTGAGGATGCTGTTAGCAGCAGCAGCAGCAGCAGAGAGTAAGACAGGGAAGATCGTGCCATTGGGGGAAAGGGTTCCAAGTCAAGTGTGTAGGTGGAGTGTGTGTATGTGGGTGGGGGCTCCAACCCAAGGGCCAGACTAGACCCAGTGGCATCTAACTGTGGCCATTGCTGTCATTTAAACTCTAATGAGGAAGATTTAAATGCAGGGAGGAAATGCTGTTATCCCTCCCCCACACCTTTTCAAGGGATGAAAAGGTAACACACTCCTCAGTGGCTATTTTAGCACTTGAAAAAGTGCACTGGGGCGGCGAGGGGGGTGCACCTCATCCCAGCATATTGCAGGTACAACATTTTAAAAAGCACCTTGTTGGGCTTTAAAATGGGGATGGTTATCATGAAGTTTAGCCCTATAGTTTAAACATTTGTAAGTTTTTGGGGATTTGATAGATTTTGCAGTTTGTTTTTGTGTGTATTTTATGTAATTTATTTTATTTTATATTTTAAAGCCAAGGCCTCCAAAGCCGGATTTCTCCTTGGACCTCTGTGAAGGTCTGCAGCATGATGTGCCACACTTGTCAAATTTCCCACTAGTACACAAATATTAAAGGTACAAGAGTCTTGCCTTTCTTTCATACGGTCATCCTAGCTGTTCTGAAAGGATGTGGGATGAGATTCTGTTTCCTGTCCGCTTTCTAGATCTATATCCCTGAGCAAATGACTATTGAACTTTGTAACACCATAAATAGTCATCTTTTGCATTTCCTATCATTAAGGCACATCCAGTGCCTTGATATCTGTTTCTAAGATTACAGCTGTGGCCACCGAGCCATCATGATGTCTTCCATTTCATGAAAGTGTAAATCACTGATGTCACGGAGACAGTTGTTTTGGTTAAGGGAAAGGTTAGACATGAATGATTCATGCTTAATTGGGCTGCTGCTGAATACAGCTCCTGAAGTTCCGTGTCACTTGAACAAGTCATAGCCAATTAACCATGAAATTAAAGTTCTGGACGGGCCAGAACCACAATAAAATTATCATGGTAGAACCGGGCCAGGCTTCATATAGAAAGGAGTTGTGGAATAATCTGAAAGAAGGCAGAGGGGCACAGTCAGTAAATGTTTGCTCTGCAAGGGCCCAGCCAGAGAGGCTGTCACTATGTATTGGTGTCTTGCCTATTTTATTTACGAATACTCCTTTTCTTTTTAATTTATACATTTTAAATATTTCTATGCTGCATTTGCACAAAAGGGAGGGTTCCTAATGCAGCAAACATTTAAACACTAAAAAGCCTTTAAAATACCTAATATAGTTGCTACTTATATGATTTTTAAGACACATTCCAAAAGTAGGAATTGTCTATAAAAGGATCCAGCCTTTTGGGAGGACAAGATGGTGACAGATCTCACCATCTTTTAGACATTCCTACCTACCCACATATTTTAAGGTACATAGAATCATAGAATCATAGAGTTGGAAGGGATCTTCTGGGTCATCTAGTCCAACCCGCTGCACTATGCAGGACACTCACATCCCAATCGCTCATCCACTGTAACCTGCTACTCTCTTAAGCCTTCACAGAATCAGCCTCTCTGTCAGATGGCTATCCAGCCTCTGTTTAAAAATTTCCAAAGATGGAGAACCCACCACCTCCTGAGGAAGCCTGTTCCACTGAGAAACTGCTCTGTCAGGAACTTCTTCCGGATGTTTAGATGGAATTTCTTTTGAATTAATCTCATCCCATTGGTTCTGGTCGTCCCTATATTTAGATAGATAGCATTACGTAACAGGCTAAACAACCTATGCAACAATTCAGAATCATGCACTTAAGTAATCGTTTTGTGTGTCCCCTACAGAAGTGGGGAATGGTAGAGGACAGGAAGGCCTGGAGGATCATTGTCCATGGGGTCGCGATGGATCGGACACGACTTCGCACCTAAGAACAACAGCAGTGGTCCCCAACCTTTTTATCACCGGGGACCACTCGACGCCAGGGACCACTCACTGGGGACCACTCACCGCCTTTTACTGAGGCCCGGTGGGGGGGGGGGTAGTTTACTCCTCTACTCTCAACCACTGCCCTAACGCTCTCTGATCGCTATGGTAATTTTTAAACATCCCTTCAAAATAAGATACAGACACGCCACAACAATGAACATAAGGAACATTTTATTTTCATGGAAATTTTAACTCATGACAATGACAAATCAATGGGAACTCTGAGCTTGTTTCTCTGCAACGAGATAGTCCCATCTGGGAGTGATGGGAGACAATGACACCCGAAGTGTGTTGTAAAGGGCCGGGGGGGGGGGGAGAAACTGTCCTTCGGGGCCCACCTCCAATTAGTCGAAGGACCACATGTGGTCCGCAGCCCACAGGTTGGGGATCGCTACCCTACAGTATTGCAAGTGAGACTAATCAAATGTAGATTTAGTAAGCCATGGTGTAAAACAACACACTGGAATACTAGTGATCAGTGGAACTCACTAAAGCTGCGTGCGCACCACAGCTGGTGATAACGGTATTGAAAATGTCAATGTATTCCCTATGAGTAAAGTAGATTAACTATTTGAAAGCTTCACAAATAATCACAGTGACGCACAGGACCATGACACCAACACATGTATGGAGTACGGGATTAACGGACTGCCTTACAATATAAGTGATGCTAGGGAAAAAAGAGCACTGGGGAAAGCCTCACAGATAGCAACATGTTCTCATACAAAACAAAAATAGCACACCAGTCACACTCTGTCATGCCAGTCAGCTCCATGTTAATGCAGTCACTATAGAATTTGCAGAATGCTGGAAAGAATCTGACAATTCTGGGGGCATAGGTCAGTGGCTGAGCTTTGCTTTGCCAGCAGATGGTCCCAGGTCCAATCCTCGGCACCTCCAGTGAAGGATGATGTGAAATATTTGTGTGGGCAGAGTTTAAATATGCAAAGAGAGCCAGCACCAAACTGCTTAATAGAATATAATAGTTTTATTATGAAGAGAGGAGAGAAAGAGAGGAGAGAGAGTCCTATCTTTGTAAAGGAAGAGAGGAGAGAGAGTCCTATCTAACTGTATAATTATTGTTCTGCATTCATTCTATTCTTGAGGCAAGCAGGGAGGAAGCATGTTCAAAGGAGCAGGAAGTATCCTATTGAGCTGATCAGGATGCTGAAGGAGATTATTTGGAAAATATCAGGAAATTCCTAATCTAACTATGCTAAATACACATCTCCTCCAATGCCCCCTGTAGGATATTCTTTATATCCCTTTGAATCATGTACATTACAGTTCAAGATTCCTACAGTCTGAGACCTGGAGATCCACTGCCAGTATCTTTGTGTACACAGTATTGAAGAGAAGCAAGACATACTCTACAAAGTCCTTGTGTCTGCCACCAGGACTTGTGATCAGATGGGCACTGAATGTTTCTTGCTGGGAACCTAATTCCAAGATATGTGCAGGCCTGACTTCAACTGGTACTCCAATATGCAGAGAACTTGAAATGGCCCTGGGGAGCCACCATTTGCTAGAATGGGGGAAACCTAGGTATAGCCAGGACAATTACATTTTCTCAGTGAGCAAACAGTGGTTCTCTGGGACCACTTCATGTTAGGAAAATGGATTGATAGGAAGTCTTTCCTATGGGTATCATGGTCCTGATCCAAATCTGGGAAATAAATTCCAAGTGAGAAATTCCCCAAGCATGCCTGTCAAAAGTTCACATGTGAATCAAGCAAAGAGATGCTGGCTTGCTAACATACAATCAACAATCGTGTTCAACAATCCAAGCCACTAATTACTGGTAGAAGCATGGGCAAGGGAAAAAATATCACTCTTTGACTGTGATAACTGGATACATTTCTTATTAGCTGTGCTATCTCCTGATTGGTCCTTTCCCTCTTCCTTTGAGTATGCACTATGCTTGAACTCTCCAGCCAGGCAGAGAGTAACAGATGCTGGCAAATGCAATTAGTTTCCAATTTGCTTTTATTAATATAATAATGACAAGAATAAATGGGATCTTTACTGTTTTATTAGTCAGTAAAGAAACACATTTCCCTAGGGAAAATTGGCTCACTCTGTTATGAATCTTATCTGAGGCACACTTTATTTATGCATTCACTCTGCCTTTCTCCTCAATGGGAACCCAAAGCAGCTTATATCATTCCCTTCTTCTCCATTTTATCCTCACAACAACCCTGTGAGGGCTGGGAGTGTGTGACTGGCCCAAGGTCACCCAATGAACTTCCATAGCATGAGAGAGGGGATTCAAGGTGGATCTTCCAGTTACTAGTTTAACACTCTTGCCCCCTACACCACACCACGAAAAAAAGAACGGTTCGAAATGAGTATAACAGAAAAAAGAACCTATCCTAGGCTATAATAAACAATTTCACAATTAATGTAACTAAACGTGTCTAATCTCTTCTTTTAATAGAACAACCAAAACAGCCTCCAGATTAAAACCGTTTTCAAGTGAGTTTTCATCAGTGATTGTTTTTCAACTTAATGTGAGCCAAAGGCCACATATATATTATTTAAATCCTGCCAAGAAGAATTGATCCTATTGAAGGACTTCATTAGCAAACACCAATGAAGAACCAACTTTGGTTATGTAGATAATCCCCTTGATTTATCAAGTGCAACCATCTTTCATGTGCATTGCTAGAACTCTACTTCAATGGTTAATGTAGGAAAACAATCTTAGCAATACCCAGCAGGGCAAAACCCTGGTGTCCTAGGCAAAATCCTCCTCCTCACATACCTGCAAGGAAGCTGCCTGCATTGGTTTATTGTATCACCCCCTCCCCTAATCCCTGACACAGTGATGGGGAAGGGCCTGGCCACTGCTCAACTGCCTTGGTGTGGTGTTTCCCACTCCAACTGATTCTGTGGTACCTCTGAGAAAATTGGGAGCCCTGGGTGATGGCCTTAGTACACCTCATGGGAAGGCCAGTTCTGGATACCCAATAATTCAGTTTGATCTAATGGGAGATTCTACTGATGCCATTATTAAGGCTGTTATGCTGTGGTGCCATATAAGAAGACTCTTCCTGGTGCTCCATTGCACTGCATAACACATCTGACCAATATTTTCTGAATATGTATACTTGCTTACTTCCTGACAGTCCACAATTGCTTTTCGTGTTCAGGGTCTTCTCCATTTCTGGTGGATCCCATTTCAGAGTCAGAATGACCTGGAAACTTATGTAATATTGCAATAACAGCAGCAAAATCTTCATAGCATGTTTGCTTTAGAGTTAGTGTAAAGCTACTATAGAATGTCAAATTAATTAGCATAGCATTCAGACACTTAACCCTCTCCTTCTGCTATTATATAAAAGTGTCACAAAAGATCACAAAAGAAAGACATAATAGCAACCCATGGTCCAAAGAACAGCCTGTCCTGAAATCAAATATAACCCACAAGGAAGCTCACTTATGCACACATGGATGTGCATGCATATCCACGTGTGTGCACGCGCGCACACACACACACATACTCACTGCAACAATATCTCTCAGGCCAGTGTGGTGAATGGCAATCAAATGGAAAGGAGGAGATGCTTGGTTTGCTACCACTGGAGGGAGAACTAAATGTGACATTTTCTGTGCCCATTTCGCAGCTTTTGCTGATACTTTTGAAAATCATGGCCTGCGTGACGTAGTGAAGGTTTTAAAACAGGCCTTCCTTCCCTGTCATACACCCAAGCTGATAATCAATCTTTTCAGGTGTATGAGGAAGCTTCCTTAAAATCATTAGTTCATTACCATTATTGGCATTCCATAGCATTATGGAAGGACTAGCACGAAAGCCCATGGCAAGCAGGAATGCAATGGGCGCTAGGACCCAGTGGACACCAGGAGGTGCAGGTCTCTCTCTGTGTCTCTCCCTCTCCCTCTCCCTCTCCCTCTTGCTGCCTGTCTCAGTGTGCCTAGCAGCAGGAGGCATAGCAGGTAATCAGGGGTGGTTTGTAGGAGCGAAGGTGGGCTGAAGTGCAGTTTGGGGCAGCTCTCTCTGTCTCTCTCTCTCTCCCTCCATTGCAGCAGGGGTGGCTGTCTCTGTGTCTCTGTCAGCAGCTTGGGGCAGCTCTCTCTGTGACTCTTTCTGCCTCCCACACAGCAGGAGTGATAGGAGGGAATGAGGGCTTGTTTTCGGTCTGGCAGGGCTCTGTGTGTGTCTCTCTGTCTCTGGCGTGTCTGAGAGGAACATGGCTAGCGTTCAGGGAGGGAGGGCAGGAGCTGTGGGGAAGGGCCAATCAGGGTTGCAGGCTGCACCCTGATTAGCCCTATTCCAACTTGGACAGCTGGACACGTTCCACCCCCTAGGCTGTTTCACAAATTTATAGAGGAACCATGGATGGATGGATGGATAAGGATGGCCCACTTGCGTCAGGGCAGTTTACATTTGAACTTCTGATCCAATACAGGAAACATCATTTGTAATCCCAAACAAAAGAAAATAATCATAATTGTAAACATATAACATTACTAATGGCATAACACTGAATTGTAGAACATTTAACATTTTTAATGATTAACACTGCATCATGGATCGGTTCTTCAACTGCAGGGTGCAGTTTGTGGAGGCAGTGGCTGCTAGGAGCTCTAGTTGGTTCATTGGCCTTGACCAAAGGCTTGGTGGAAGAGCTCCAGTTTGCAGGCCCTTTGGAATGGTTTTAGTTCCGGAAGGGCCTTGATTTCTTCTGAGAGTTCATTCCACCAAGTGGGGGACAGAATGGAGTAAGCCCTGGCCCTGGGCAAGGCCAGATGAGCTTCCCTGGGGCCAGGGATCACCAGCTTGTTGATATTTATAGAGTGTACTGCTCTCTTGGGTGTATAGACAGAGAGGTACTCAGGTACTCAGGCCCAGACTGTATATGGCATTGAAGGTGGTTACCAGAACCTTAAGTCTGATCTGGTATTCAACTGGTAGCTAGTGTAGCTGTTGGAGCACGGTCCGGTTGTGGGCCTTCCAAGGTGTTGCCTTGAGAACCCTGGCTTCTGCATTCTGCACCAGTTGTAGTTTCTGGATCAGGGATAAAGGTAGGCCGATGTAGAGCAAGTTGTAGAAATCCAGCCTAGAGGTGACCATTGCCTGGATCACTGTGGCTAGGGGTTCTGGAGCCAGGTAAGGCACTAGTAGCTTGGCTTGGCATAGGTGGAAGAACGCTAGCTTTTCTACTCTGGTGACCTGCTCCTCCATTACAACATATAAGTGAGAAAAGGTCACAACAACTGAAGATATATGAACGACAAGCCAATAACAGTAAAATATGCTTTAAAAGTTTAGTTCTAACTTTTAGATTTTAGACCAATTTTTTTGCAGTCATGGACATTAAACAGGGGAATAATCAATAACTATCAAAATTCACTTTCCTTATTTACAAATCCTTTAAAGGGAGAAGAAGCTCTTTATGAGGAACCTCATTAAGCTGGCAATCTAGGATAATGTGTTGGGTTGAATCTGGTTACAGAATATGAACATAACCTCTCCTGAAATGGGACCTCCTGATATCTCCTGGCTAGCACCTTAGAGGGGACAACATTCATCCTAGCCATCACAAAGGCTGGCAATGGTTGTCAAGATTACAGAAATAGTAGGCCATCCTTCCATGATGAATTTGTAAGCCAAGGTTGGTAGGAGAGCATATATGAGGCTTAACAGGAAATTGAAACTCTAATAATCTCTGTTTTAGAGCACGAAATATGACTGATACATTTGGAAGCAGGAAAAAAATCTACTGAAAATCCAATCTGGGCAATTTTAGATTCGATAACAGAGAACCAGTTAACACCATGAGAATCATTTTTAAATGAGAGATTAAACATCTTGGCCCAGATCTAAAATGCATTTTAGCCAATATTTAAAAGTTATGACCCAGGTCTTAGTTTCCAAAAGTTGTTGGCCCAGTTCAGCACAAGTTGTGAAATAAGGCACACATTTTGGGCCACCCAGGAGTTGTCAAAAGAAATTTGCCTGGACTTTTTCAGCATTATTGTTGAATATTTTTATTCAAATAGTTATGCCATATAATATTTGAGATAAGATTCTTACTGCAGGGTGTACAAATTGGTTGCCTTTAAGGAAATAAAATTGTTTAATTTGGGCAGCAGAGCATTTGGCCAAATGTATTGCCCAAATTTGATGGATTGACCAATTAAAATTATAATGATAAGTCATACCCAAATATTTAAAGTTTTAAACTTGGATATCTTTACTACCCACAAACCATTTCTTTGGTTTCCAGCTCATAAAGAACAGTAGCATTTTGGATTTTGAGTAATTTATGGTTAATGAGTCAATTTGACAATATTTATTAAAAAAAGGAATGCAAGAAATCAAAATGGCTGTCTGAGGAAGCTTTACAAATAGCTAAGGAGAGAAGGGAAGTGAAAGGCAAGGGAGAAAGAGAAAGATACACCCAATTGAATGCAGAATTCCAGAGAAAAGCTAGAAGAGATAAGAATGCCTTCTTAAATGAACAGTGCAAACAAATAGAAGAAAACAATAGAATGGGGAGGACCAGAGATCTTTCCAAGAAAATTGGAGATATAAAGAGAAAGTTTCATGCAAAGTTGAGTATGATAAGGGACCAAAATGGTAGGGACCTCACAGAAGCAGAAGAGATTAAACAACGGTGGCAAAATTATACAGAAGAACTATACAAGAGCGAGCTTAACATCCCTGATGACCACAATGGGGTAGTTACTGACCTGGAGCCAGACATCCTGGAATGTGAAGTCAAATGGGCCTTAGGAAGTCTGAGCAACAATAAAGCTAGTGGTGGTGACAGCATTCCAGTTGAACTATTCAAAATCTTAAAGGACGATGCAGTAAAAGTGCTACACTCAATATGCCAGCAAATTTGGAAAACTCAACAATGGCCACAGGATTGGAAAAGGTCAGTTTACATACCAATCCCAAAGAAGGGCAATGCCAAAGAATGTTCAAACTACCGCACCATTGCACTAATTTGTCATGCTAGCAAAGTTATGCTCAAAATCCTACAAGCTAGGCTCCAGCAATATGTGGACCGAGAACTTCCAGAAGTACAGGCAGGATTTTGAAGAGGGAGAGGAACTAGAGATCAAATTGCCAACATACGCTGGATCATGGAGAAAGCTAGGGAGTACCAGAAGAATGTCTACTTCTGCTTCATTGACTATGCTAAAGCCTTTGATTGTGTGGAGCACAACAAATTGTGGCAAGTTCTTAAAGAGATGGGAATACCAGAGCATCTTATTTGTCTCTTGAGAAATTTATATGCAGGTCAAGAAGCAACAGTAAGAACTGAACATGGAATCACTGACTGGTTCAAAATTGAGAAAGGAGTTCGGCAAGGCTGTATACTGTCGCCTTGCCTATTTAACTTGTATGCGGAGCACATCATGAGAAATGCGGGATTAGAGGAGTCACAAATTGGGATCAAGATTGCAGGGAGAAATATCAACAACCTCAGATATGCAGATGATACCACTCTAATGGCAGAAAGTGAAGAGGAACTAAAGAGCCTGTTGATGCGGGTGAAGGAGGAGAGTGCAAAAGTTGGCTTGAAACTCAACATCAAGAAAACAAAGATCATGGCATCTGGCCCTCTCAATTCCTGGCAAATAGATGGGGAAGAAATGGAGATAGTGACAGATTTTATTTTCCTGGGCTCCAATATCACTGCAGATGGGGACTGCAGCAAAGAAATTAAAAGATGCTTGCTCCTGGGGAGGAAAGCTATGGCAAATCTAGACACCATCCTAAAAAGCAGAGACGTCACCCTGCCAACAAAAGTGCGTTTAGTCAAGGCTATGGTCTTCCCAGTTGCAATGTATGGCTGCGAAAGTTGGACCATAAGGAAGGCCGAGCGTCAAAGAATTGAGGCTTTTGAACTCTGGTGCTGGAGAAGACTCTTGCGAGTCCCTTGGACTGCAAGGTGAACAAACCGGTCAGTCCTAGAGGAGATCAGTCCTGACTGCTCTTTAGAAGGCCAGATCCTGAAGATGAAACTCAAATACTTTGGCCACCTCATGAGAAGGAAGGACTCCCTGGAGAAGAGCCTAATGCTGGGAGCGATCGAGGGCAAAAGAAGAAGGGGACGACAGAGAATGAGGTGGCTGGATGGAGTCAGTGAAGCAGTAGGTGCAAACTTAAATGGACTCTGGGGAATGGTGGAGGACAGGAAGGCCTGGAGGATCATTGTCCATGGGTCGCGATGGGTCGGACACAACTTCGCACCTGACAACAACAAATTAAAAAAGATTTAAATATCCTCAAAGACCGACTCTTGTGTAAGAGAGAATGGTGGTATCATTGGTGTAAATTGACATGGGTGTACTTTCTACCTGACATGGGAAATGAAGAGTTAATCTTAAAGTAATTAGTTTTGTTGTGGTCCAGCTGCTGGGTGGATATGTTGTAGTTGTTATTGTAATCACATTTCCCTCCTGCTAAAGTATGAATCTTCAGTAGATAATATTGAAATAGAAGCAGCAATTAATGCAATTATATAAACAGGCAGATCAGCCAGGAATTAACTAGGAGAGTATAAAATGCACTCAGGGCTAGTGCTAACGTCATTGTTTCTGCAGCTCTTTGATTCAGACCCAGATTTCTGTGTGAGGGGAAAATCTGTCTGCCAAGAGTCTGGTTGGATCCCTATTTGGCATCGTTGCAAATCTAATAGGTATGTAACTGGTTCAGGGCTTGGGGGGGGGGGGGAGATTTGGACAAGAATGACCATATTGCTGTGAATCCTGAGATCTGTGCCATAAGCAGGATCAATCTGAATTTTTCTTAGGAAGCAAAGAGCTAGCATTTTTTCTAGCTCTTTTCAATTTGTCATTCATAGCAGGATCAACACGTGCTACTTTTTCCTACACAGTAACTTTTTGGACTATGAGTTCTTATGAATTATATTTGCTTTGGGATGTTCAGAGTACCTTTATTGGCATAAAACTTTGGGATGTTTTATTTATTATGATGATTAAAAAAAAATCTGACTTTTCATTCTTCTCAGGACTCAAAGCTCTCATTTGTCCCTCCACCACTTTGTAGTCACAACAACCACCTTGAGAGGTAGGTTATTTACTTATTTGACTTTTACACCACCCCTCCCTAGAATAGGCTTGGGGCGGAATACAATAGAAATCTCCTTATAAATATAGTTCTGGTAAGGTGTCACCAATATGCTGATGACGCCCTGCTATATCTATTATTGGATGGCCATCCACTGACATCCCAAATACCCTGACTAGTTGCCTGGAGATGGTGACAGACTCGCTCAAGTAGTTGGCTGAAGTTGAATCCAGCTAAGATGGAGGTGCTCTGGCTGGGTCAGCGTGCCCCAGGTGAGGTGCTACAACTCTTGGCTCTTGAAGGGGTTCAGCATAGTAGGTTGAAGAAGAAGAAGAAGAGTTGGTTCTTATATGCCGCTTTTCCCTACCCGAAAGAGGCTCAAAGCGGCTTACAGTCGCCTTCCCATTCCTCTCCCCACAACAGACACCCTGTGGGGTGGGTGAGGCTGAGAGAGCGCTGATATCACTGCCCGGTCAGAACAGTTTTATCAGTGCCGTGGCGAGCCCAAGGTCACCCAGCTAGCTGCATGTGGGGGAGTGCAGAATCGAACCTGACATGCCAGATTAGAATTCCGCACTCCTAACCACTACACCAAACTGGCTGAAGTTAAATAGAGCTAAGTTGGATGTCCTCGGGCTGGGTTGATGTGCCCCTGATGGATTGCTAAAAGTCCTGACTCTGAGCCTTGACGGAGTCTAATTAACAACTTTGGCCACCATCAATAGTCGGGGCGTGAGTCTGGATGCCTCCTTGTCTATGGGCGGTTTTGAGTGTGTGTGTTTCTTCAATCAGCCTAAAAAAGAGAGGAGCAGAAACGGTCTGTTTCTTATTTATTTAGATCGCCTCTCCAGAGCCCCACACATTTCAGCAAGCCTTGATAACTTGTGCATTATTGAAAGATCACATACACTTTTTTTCAGCCTGTCTGATCCCCAGGTGCACACTAACAGGATGAGGACAAAAAGTGATTCATAAAGGGTGAAAAAACCCAAAATACCCTAGTGCTAGTATTGAGATGCAGTTGAACAGGGAAATGGCCTGGAGAGGGCAGGGGAAGCACACAACTTTCCTTGGGACACTTTTAATGTACCTATTATAATTCTTGATTGGAAATGTATTGCTTCATCATGCCCCCCCAAAGCCTAGCTTAGACACAAATTGGGATTATGGTTGGAAGTAATGGCTAGTTTGAGAATAACATTAGGAAATGATGGTTAAAAAGTGACCTGTTTCTGTTAACTTCTGCATTTTTGGCTTCATAATGTCTTAGGATTTGGGAGACAATTTGGAAATGTCCATTTGTATAAAATGCTGGTAACAAAGAGATATGGGGAGGGACTCCAGCTCAGTAGAAGAACCTATCCTTTGCATGCAGAAGGTTCCAAAGTTCAATCCCCAGCATTTCCAGTTAAAAGGACTAGACAGTGGGTGATGTGAAAGAACTCTGCCTTAGACCCTGGAAGGCACTGTTCGCCTTGAGTAGTCAATGCTGACTTGGATTATTCTGATTTAGAATAAGGCAGCTACATGTATGTTATTACTATCTGTAACCTCTCCGCGGGTGCAGTATTAATAATTTGCTAAGGGCCCTTGCGGCAGGCCCTGTCTGAGATGGGGAGCGGCGCCCATTGGCCCCTCCCCCCCAGACTGACAAATGGATGGCCAAATCGGGCCTTTCAGTTGTCAGTCTGCCACCAAAGGGCCCCTTGGCCCCTCATTGATGAATTGGCAGCCATGAGGTGCCTGCCGACCCGCCCCCCCCACGTGGGCCAGCTTCCCCGCCGCCGCTATTATCCTGCAGACAAGCAAGGTAGGCAGTGGCCCAGGCGGCCCCCCAAGCTTCAGCCCGAAAAGGGACAGCCCAGCCGCGGCACAGCCGCAGCAGGGCTGTCCCTTTGCCACCCCAGAAGTTCCGGACCCAGCCAGGCCCATCGAGCTTCGGGACGGCAAATGGATAGCCCTGCCGTGGCGCAGCCACCCCAGAGGATCTGGCTCTGGCCTGGAGGCTGCCGGGCCTATCGAGCTTCAGGGTGGCAAAGGGACAGCTGTGCCGTGGCACAGCCATGGCTGGGCCTGTCCCTTTGCCGCCCCAGAGGCTCCGGACCTGGCCCAGAGACTGCTGGGCCCGTCGAGCTTCAAGGTGGCAAAGGGAAAGCCCTGCTGTGGCGCAGCCGCTGTGGGGCTGTCCCTTTGCCTCCCAAGAAGCTCCAGACCTGGCCGGTACCCTGGCGGGGGGGAGGGGCGCACAGACCAGGAGGCGAGCAGGGAGGGGCGCCCACCCCGTCCAACAGCCCCTTCACTCCCCCCCCTTTCCTACCACCCCTGCCCCGTCTCCTAACCTTCCCCCTTTCTCTCTCTCTGTCTCTCTCCACTGTCTCTATCTCTCTGCCGCGCTCCACTGCCGCTTCCCCCCAAACACCCACCCATCCACCCATCTCTACCTCGAACTCTTCCCCTGCTGCCCCCCAACATCACGTGTCCCCCTCACCCGCCAAGCAGCCCCTTCACCCCTCTCCTTCCCCTGTGCCCTGACCCCTTTCTCTGCTCCTTCCTTCCTTCCTTCCTTCCTTCCTTCCTTCCTTCCTTCCTTCCTTCCTTCCTTCCTTCCTTCCTTCCTTCCTTCCTTCCTTCCTCTGCCTCTTCTCGCCCTCTCACCTGCTCACTTTCTATCTTTCTTTCTTTTTTCCTTCCTTCCTTCCTACTATCCACCTGTCTACCCATCCCTTTATCTCCCCGCGCTCAGCCACAGGGGGGGGGCCCTGCCACACCCACCCACTGCCCGCTTGCACCTGCTGTATTGTTTCTACAGCGGGCTTAATTTCTAGTTTTATAATAGTTATGTTGGCTTTCAGTTACTTTTGGAGGGTCAATTTTTTGATGCTAGTTTTAGTATTTATTAAGCCTTTCAAATCTACAAGACCTCTACTCCTCCTGTTAAATTCCACTGTAGCCCTGTTTTCAAGTCACAGTGAAACCATGTATTATCTGTGTACAATGTATACATAGTTTGTGTTTATATGTGTGTTGAGTAAGTCTTATGTACATCTGAATGTATAATTTAAACCCCAGATTTATCCTGGTACTGGTCCCGTTTCATAAAAAGAGGACATATGCACGTACATGCAGGTTGCACATGCATTCACTGCAACATGTAAACAGGGTGTCAGCTCTGCTCATGGGAGAAAGGTCTCTTGAAGGTCCTCTCCTGCCAATAAGTGTGATCTGTTCTTGTCTATTGTACCTCCTGCCTAGTAGAACCACTTGACAGAGAAGGTTGGGAAAGCTCTCACCTTTCTGTCCTTCTGCAGACTATGCAAGAGCCAAAGTACATATTACAGCAGATATAGGTGCCAGCACAATCTTAGACGGGAAATGAGCCAAGCAGCCAAAAGCAGTCTTCTTTCCCCCCTGAACCTTTTAAAGTGCTGCTGGAACAGTCCCCCCCCCCCAACAGGTGTTTCAGCACTCTTGCACCATCTACATGGAATATGTGGTATTTCTAGAGACCAACTTATACTGCCTCGGTAAAGAACATATTGAACTTCACCTCTCCACCTTGATGAAAGCCTCCCAGGTGGGCCCAGCATGCTGTAATGCATATCTTGGCCCAATGCTAAAAATTTTGGGGAGGGCCTTTTTGTAATTAGTTTTGCTGTTTTAAAATCTGGTTTGATAAGAGGCTTTACTGATACTTATTAATTTAAAGATTATTACTGAATGGTTTAAAAAAACCTTTGTAATCTTCCTTAAGTCTTCTGTTAAGGAATGACTAGAAATGTAAACAGATACCACCACTCACTTTGCTTTGCCTTTAGACCTAGCATGTATCCGGCCCTTGTCATCGCTCGTCTTGTAGTGTTTGCCCTTACTGTGGGGCAGAGTGTGTCTCTCTGCGTCCCTGTTGAACATGTCATCCACGTGGAGAAAAGGGAATGCGCCTACTGTTTGGCTATCAACACCACCATCTGCGAAGGATTCTGCATGACATGGGTACCTGTCTCACAAGATGCTACCGAGTTTCTTCTCCCTACACTTGGTTAGCAATTGGATGAAAAGGGTTCCTTTTCTCTAATTAATGTACACAGCAGTGTCACAAAGGGCTGAGGGAGGACAAGCCCTGATAGGTAAGAGGTAGGATAAAAACAGGGGCGAGGGCAGAGCTTTGGGAGCACCAACAGAAAGGAGAGGTAGAATGTGGCACGGGGGGGGGGGGAGGAAGATGACCATTGAGGGCGTGGATGCCTAAAGTAGGAAGCTGTTTTGTTTGCCTTGTAGCAAAAGGTTTGCTTTGGACAGAGTAGTCCTAAGTGCTTCCAGGAGGGTGACTTGTGCCATCCTTCCTTCTGGGTACAACAAACAAGTTCTTAAGCAAGGAGGATTTTAGCTGGACCCAAGCACTGTGTATTGACTAGTCCCCTAGACTTTCGATCTCCAAACCATAGCCATGTGCTGTAAATTTAGGAACTTGGATCAGGGCTGAACTCAGCATCATGAATTTGGCATTATGACGGGCCCATACACTGCTTGGCTTAGTTTAGATATTTCTCACAGGACTAAATAGCCTTTTTGTTTCAGCTGCAAAAATACTGGCACCCCAGTAGTGAGGCTGGATGTGTGTGAATAGACTATTTGAGCACCACACAAGTTACCTAAGTGCATTTGGACAAAATTCCTCATAGAGATGGATTAACTGTTGGCATTCCTTTACAGGACAGCAATGGTAAGAAGCTGCTGCCCCGGAGTGCCCTGTCCCAGGAGGTATGCACATATAAGGACATGGTGTACAGGACAGTGCTGATGCCTGGCTGCCAGCACCACACTGCCTCCTACTATTCCTACCCTGTTGCAGTGAGCTGCAAGTGTGGGAAATGCAATACTGACTACAGTGACTGTGTGCAGGAGGCCAGCAGGGCTGGCTATTGTGCTAGACTCCAGAAACGCCATAGCCCATGAAGCTCCGGCTACCTGCAATATGCTCATGTACACAAATATCCCTCATGGCAAATCACTGGCAGCCAAGAATAAATAGAATGGGTAGCATATTCAACACTGACTCTATCAAATTATTATTTAGCAGAAAAATGAAACAAAACCAGCTGCTATTTATTTTGTCATTTGAACTAGAACTCTGAAATCGCAATGATTGCGGAATAAACCACTATTGCAGTATCCACAAGTGAACTTACAAGGATGAACTTTCAGAGTGTGTTTGTCTGAAAAGGCATAATAGAGTGAATGGAGACTCTTAGTGGTTGTGTACTCATTCCCCTCCTTGAGAAAAAGTGAAAGGAAGCTTTGTTTCTTTCGCAGGATCAGAAGACCAGACACTTTGACTTTATTGGACACGTCTACAACCACAGAGAGAACAAACTATTGGCTTTTAGGATGCAAGTGAAGGGATAACATTATATTCTTGTCAATAGGCATATATTTTCCCATGAGACATTGTTGATTATACTTTTACTTCTGGAGAAGGCCCGTGGCTCCTTGAATTACAGTCTTTTATGGAGTAATTTTTTTTACAATTTGCAGTGAGTGAGGAAGCAAGTTGACCAGAATGTAGCAGACATACTTTCACAGAAACACAAATTTATACTGTCCATGCCTGCTTACAAAGCCTTACCTGCTCAGTTTAGGCAGTCTAGTGTCTTAAAGCCTCAGCATTGTTGCCCATGGACTACCGAACGCAAGTACCTCATGGCAGCCATATTTCACAGGTTCTTGGAATAGCATAGGTCCACAAAAAGTAACTGTTTTCATCATGCAGTGGGCAGTGAAAGCATACTTAAAAAGTGCATTCTTTCTTATCAATGATGTTATGTTCACTTGGCTCTCGGCAGGGGAAAATAGCACAGAACAGCCTATTAATCTAGATAAGCCATTTGAGTCCTATGGAAAATTTCCTGTTAAGCAAATTAGCAATGTTCACAGAGCACAAACCAATGTATTCTTCAGCACAGAAGGTAACAGAAGAACTGAATACAGAGAACACATCCAAATCCATGGCCAGTCCAGGCCTCCAATAACAAGCATAGATTACAAAGACCACCCAGCAAGCACAAAGAACACAAATGCAAGCACACACATGACTTGACATTACTCAGGTCTGAATCTTTTTTATTGTGTCAGGCTCAAGTATATCACTCTTGCACCATCTACATGGAATATGTGGTATTTCTAGAGACCAACTTATATTTCCTTGGTAAAGAACATATACAAATTCACCTCTCCACCTTGATGAAAGCCTCCCAGGTGAGCTGAGTGATCTGAACAGTAAACATGCCGAATAGCTTCACAGAACACAGATAAACTGCTTGGCAGTCTGGTTGCAAAACATACTATTAACCAGCAGACATATTCCTGAGCTTCCTGTGAAGCGGTAGCAGGGTTCTGGAGAACGCTCCTGAGAATCTGTGGCTTGACAGACATCCTAGAGTGGTAATCCAAGTGGTAATCTACCCTTACATTGTCTAAAATCACTTTGACAGAGAACAGTTGCCACAGGAACCAAATTCTATACTTTAAGGTACGGTTGTAAGTGATAAAAACATCACACACTTGTTCCCCAGTTCATTTTTGCCAGCAGATGACAAAGGTAGTTTTGTTAAATCTCATGCCATTGTGGCTGGAAAGATTGCAGCTGGTGCTGGTCAATAACAGGTACACCATTCCAAGTGCAATTGCCTCGTTTAGTTCTTCCAAAAAGATTTGGCCCCACCAATGTTATTTAAAAGATTTTTTTTTTTGCATTACGTATAAACAAACAAAAAACTTTCCTGTTGCATTCCCCTGTGGCCTGGCTCACTAAAGCGAGCCTGAGTCATTCCATTCTCAGAGGCTCCAGTCTCTCAACCCCCAGAGTTAGAAGACACGCCTCTACTTTCCGCATACAGATGTCTGACCTTGGTATCACAACTCTGACTTTTAAAATCACAAGAAATCTCATATTACAATCAAGGCACATAGGCTCCAGAATCCTGGCCTTGGCTTTGACTCCAGGTTCCCCAAAAGAGAAACATCAGTAAATCAATCCCGAGCTGCCATTGCTTTCTTGTGAGTTGTTTGCCAGTGGTCCTTGTGGGTTCCATTCCAGTAGGTCCAAAGAATGAGAAGACAGGTCTAGGGGGAAAGTCCTTGATATTGGCACAGCTCAATGAGAAATTCTCCAACGCCAATAAAATAAATACATTGGGCTATACCAAAGAGAGGTGCAATAACCAGTGCTCTGCAGCCAGCTCCCTTCAAGAAGGCTATGGGACCCTCATTCATCCAAATCTTCCTGAGAAGAGAAAACAAAACACAGTGCATTTGAATTAAAAAATAGTTCAACTTGGCTGTGTACATAGTTCAACTTGGCTGTGTATCTGTCTCATGCATGCCCCCAGTCACTTCTGTACATGTCCCTCCTGAAAACCTTAACACCTGACTTCTTCAGGAACATACCCAAAAAATGTACCGGCAAGCTTATTATCAATAAGCTTGACCATGTTCCATACTGTTATACTCTTGCTGGACAGTCTAGTTCACAAGTTTTTATAGGTTTTTAATTCCTTACCTTGCACAATCTCTAATTCCATTATAGCTCTCCTCATTTCTTCCCTTGCCCATTGACTGAAGACGAGTTTTTATTACTGCAAAACAAAGTATTAATTGGCAGGTTAGAGGACTAATGCAGGCAAGTGCAAGAATGTAACCCTGTAGCATTTTGCACCTCCCTTTGTCTTAAATTTTGTCCCGGATGCAGCAACCTTCCCTGCCCAGAAAATCCAAAGATGAAGACTAGCTTCCAAGAATGGATTAAAAATATTATTTCTCAAGGAATTTCCTATGGCTATCAGACTGATCAGCACCAAACACAATAAATTACAAAAGCAGGAAAGAGGTACTCAAAATTTCTCTTACCATCACATGGATTGACTGATACAGCTGCCACTGAGCCAGCTATGCAGCCGGCCAGAAAAGAACGAAAGAGAGGGGCCCTTCCCTCTAAGGAATTCTGTTTTGCTTTGTTCAGATGGGCAAACAGTGGGAAATAGATGATGGAAAATGGGACATCCCTAGAAAAGAGGAATCATATATTTACATAAAGGCACACAGAAAACAGGTGTGGGAATGAGAAAAGCAAGAAGGCACCTTTCTAACCTCAGCAAGGTGGCTCCAAGACCTTTGTAAAGTCCTTTAATGCCCTGTGCATGAAGAAGCTCGACTGCTATCTGTGTTGCAGATATCCTCCTTGGAAGGACAGCAGGTCCCACGTTGTAAGCTCTGGTCAGAGCAGGGCTCACAGCTACAAGTTTGCATCCAGGAGCTGAACAGTGAACTCTGCTCACATGCTGTTGTGATGCTGAAACAAAAGATTATATATATCAAGGCCATTGGTCTCTTTAAAATTCTTATTTGGATCTCTCCCACTATCAGTATACACTAATCCTGGATGCATTTGAATGTATCAAGGGCCGATTCAGCATGGGCAGAAAAGGCTGAGAGAACAGCCAAATGGAAGTGGGGCAAATTTCTGCTTTCATATGACGTTGCTGCCAGGTGTGGGCCTGGGCCTGGGCCTGGTGTGGATCAGGCCCCAGAAGACCCAGGCTAAGGGAATGTGGAATTTCCTGAGTTTCCTTAGCCCACTGCGGGGGCCAACAGGGCCTGTCCTATGGTGGCCCAGAGGGAGCAAAAAATGCCCTGGTTGGCTTCCCAGCGCTTGCTGCATTGCAGGGCGAACCGGGGCATTTATTTTTATTTTGCAGAATGATGGGACTGCATTCTACACAATCCCACCTTCCAGCAAAATAAAACCCCCTGGCCACCTCTGCGATCTGCTACTGCTTTGTTTCCCAGGGGGACTAATTTCAACGGGACACCATGTGTCCCAAGGAAATGTGTCCCCTGTGTGGACACAGACTACTGCAGAGCATGCAGCTCCGCAGCAATCCACCGCTGGCAGTCCAGTGGAGCTGCCAGTGTGCAGAATCTGCCAAGATGTAGCAAGCATATGCAGCAAGATTTCCAAGGGCCTGCTCTTCACTTTGCTCCACTGAAACAAAGTTTGAGGATAAGGGATACCTGACTACTACAACAAACCTTTGTCTCTTGGTGCTATCTTATATTACATTATTGGCCATCATTGTTCTTTTCTCCAGGGCATCAGGCACACATATCCGATCCTGGTTTTACAAAGTGGTTCAGATGTTCCACTTTTTACTGTTCTATCCTTCTCCCTCAGGCTTCATAATTAAGAAATAGTACCTAATTCTAGACCTACGTTGTGGCTCTATTACCTTTTGAATTACAATTTTAGCTCAATTCATAAACCAATACTCAGAGTTTAACATATGTATAAAGGTGCATGATATTGCAACCTAAATTGCCACAATCACTATTCAAAGCAAAATATTCCAAAATATTAGAAATCTTTACTTTTAGGAATCTCTAACCAAAGATGATGTCATTAAAAAAAACTGTATGACTGCTTTGCTAACTCCCTCAGTAGAAGAAAAGATCAGACCATACAGTAGTACCTGCAACTGTTCTCATATTCTATGGAACAAACCACCAAGTTATGATGGATGTACTCTACAGCAATCAGAATTAACAGAAGTTGAAAAATTAGTAAAAGTGAACCTCTCAGGTGTGTACATTTAACAAGGCTTGTGTAAGAGCTGTATGGAGAAACTCAATCTGTATGGAAGATTAATACTGATTCTCAGAGATGCACTGGATTTATTGAAAAACAAACAGCATTTGCAGTTACCTAGCCTCCCTGCATCCTGCAGCTGGATTTTTAGCATTTCCATAGGAGTTGTGATGATAACTTGGCAAGTTCCAGCACCACAGCCTGCCATCATCTCCTTAGCTAAAGACAGGGTCATTCTGTAACCAAGAAAACAGAACTGTTAAGGCAGAGCAAATTCAGTTGCAGATAAAAATTCAAGCTTGTAATGCTCTTTCAGTTCAGCAACTATATTATTAGCAAGCTAGCTATACGGGAGAGACACTATATAGTTTCTATAAGGCCAGGCCATTATTAGCCTTTTCCATGAGATCTATCGCAGACACTGACAAAAAGCATCAGGAATTGTCATCATCTGGACTCTACTCCCCAGCTCTCCTGCAAACACTATATAACTCATTAGAGGGTCAAACATTAGTTTGGGCTAAATCACACTGCCTTCTCTCTTTCATTATTGAGTCTTTCCCCACCAAACAAGTATGGTGTAGACTTCTAATCTAGTGTGTTGGCTTTGATTCCCTGCTCCTCCACATGCAGGCAGCTGGGTGATCTTGGGCTCGCCACAGCACTGATAAAGCTGTTCTGACCGAGCAGTAATATCAGGGCTCTCTCAGCCTCACCTGCCTCACAGGGTGCCTGTTGTGGGGAGAGGAAAGGGAAGGCGATTGTAAGCCGTTCTGAGGTTCCTTCGGGTAGAGAAAAGCAACATATAAGAACCAACTTTTTTTCTTCTAGTCATGTTGCTGCCATTGCTTTTACATTTCCCCCAACTGATTTCATTTTAAAACATGGCTATTTCTCAATCTGATAACGTGTCTCTGTTTCCTACCTTCCTTTCCCTATCTCACTACACAAAGTTTGCCACAATGCACAGAATATACCATTTTTCCCTGCAAGGTGATCTTTTATTGCATTTTGCACTATTGGTTGCATTCACAGAAGAAGGTCTTAAAATTCAAAAATGAACAGAGACTTTAACTTATATATAAACTGTAAATGGCAGAGTTGTAACTTCTCAGATAACATACCCATCCTTGGCCAAGAGATGCCGAAAATAGTCATTAGCAGCCAGTTTGATTGCCTTCTCAGGTGTTACGAGGGTCAAATTTACTGCAGCACCTAAAAATAAGAACACATGTTTAATTGCAACCAAGGGGTATCCTTTGTTTTAAATATGTAATAAAATAATAAATTACATTCAATTGCAGTTCAATAGGAGAGTTTCTCAGGTTCCAGTTCATAGAAGTTAGATTCAGTAGTAATCGATTACGGCTTTGTGACAGGCATATATGCTAAAGTTTTCAGCACTGCAGGCAGTACAGTACAATTACTATGCAGAAAACAGCCACAGGACTGCAGCTTTAGAAGCTGTAATGTTCCATACACTCTCACAGATACATGCCACATATCTGAAGGCTGCATCTGAATCATCCAGGATAGTTGGGCTGATCACATTGGTCTTTCCCATGGAACCAGCACCCTCAGTGGGGTTTGGATTTTATGGGAAAAGACCTATGCAATGCATCCCACTTGGCATTGCGCCTATGGGGATTTCTAAGGGGTATCTTGTTCCCTGGCAAGTTATGTGGAAAATTGCTGCCTGTCTCTATTTCATTTCCTTCTTCAGTCTCCTTCTGGTAAGTATCTTGTTGCGAATTAGAAAGGGATGACAGTCAGAATTGGAAGCTCATTCCACTCTTCTGGAGTGCAGCATTGAGCCACTACTAAAATGTCCAACAAAGAAACCAAGGAAATTGAAAGGCTGGTAAATAAATGCTTCAAAATTCAAAATGTTATCTGAAAGATTTATTCCAACATGTAGAATAATCAAAATGGAGTCCATATACTCCTCCATATATGGATGGCTTATCACATTAATGATTGATTTCATATAGGCAATTGCTCAAACCTCGTGGGGTCCATTCATCAAAGTGCCCCACTACTAAAATGTAAGCAAATCTACAAAATTAAACTGTATTTCATTCTACATGTTTTAAGTTCTCAATGTCTAAGTTCTGAACTCTTTAATCCAAATGCTCAAAAAGTGAGAGGAAATCCAAAAAAATTGTGATCACCTTTTAACGTTCAGGCAAAATGAATATTGGAAAAGTGGTTTTCAGCATTAATTAAAACCAATTATAAACACATGGAAAAGGCTCACCTCTATACATTCCATAATAGCCTTCAGAACGTAGTATTTTAATTAGGCAATCCAACCTGAAAAAAATACAATGAACAAAGCAGTCAGACAACCTCTGCTTCTGAGACATGTCCTAACCAATGGACAGAAGCTTTCAAATGTTCTAGGGATTATTTATTTTTTATCTGATTTCTATAACCACTCCTCCCAGCATACCTAGTTCAGAACAGTTTACAGGATTTAAAACCATATGAAATGTACATTGTCTATAACATAACAATATTGTTGTAATATCTACATCTCTTTAATTACTTCCAAAAAGAGATGATTCCCTAATTCTCATTTGCCACCAAGAATGCAGAGGCATTTGCAGCAGCATCACAGCTTCCCTATATAGATTCTTTCTGTGCTTTACCCTTGTACTTGTGACCACTTCACCCTCTGTTACTGCCAATCTTATTTTGCTTTAAAAGTGGTAATAGGCATAACTCTACAGGATTAAAACACTAAATGCGGGTGTTGAGGGGAAATGGGGAAAAAAACTACACGAGATATAGGTGGGGGAAACTTCTACCATCACAGATCCCAAATCTACCTTGAATACATCCTTTCAAGAAAGATCATACCAAAGCAGGTTGGGAAAAAAATGCAGGTAAGCTGGAGAAAACCCAGAAGATGAATGACTAAACTGACAATGTCCATGTCATGCAAAAGTCTCCCTGCCCCCCATCTGCTATGCTTTGGAAGAGAATGCAAAGCAGAACTTCTATGTGGAAGCAAGTCTTCCCGGTAATAAGTTCTTTTTAAAAATGATTAACGTTATCAACAAGAGTTAAAGAAAACATAACCTTATTATAGCAAGTGAAATATAACATAAGACAATATTATTTTATTGAATCAGGACGTCAAAAGGCTAATTTTCCAAACAAACTATTTATATTAATATGCTAACGCTACATACTTTATACCATCAATCCAGTCTTGATGGTGGATTTGTTTTATATGTATCTACAAATAATGATAAATGATTATTCTAATACAAAGGCAGCTAACATACAATAAGCATAGAATATGCCACAACTATACAAAAGCTTTACGTTAAATGAAATAATGAAATGAAATAGAGAAACCGAACACAAATGCAAAGGTGCTTTGAGAATACACTTTCTATTTTTGAAGACATACAAAAGAAACTAGATTTATGGGAACACATCAATCAAATTACCAATAGGTAACTTACATGCTTCTGTAGATTTGCTGTCCAGTCCTCTGATTCTGTAGCCTGGTTTTAATTAGGTCAATTGGAAATACACAAGTAACTCCAATGATTCCAGCAGTTCCTCCATTGATGAGCTTTGCAGGCAAACTGAACAAGAGAAAATACAACTCAGCTGAATGCAAACGCACTATATTTACAAATATGTATTTACATTCAATTGGCTCTAATGACTTACACAGTGATGCCACATTAATATTCTTAGAGCTTACATTTTCTCTGCAATAATGTGCTCTCCTCTCTTATTCTTCCTCCCATAAAATTATTAACTCTTAGCTTCTTTCATCACACTCCTGCCTAGGCACACCGTTTCATCTGAGGAGGTGGGCCCAGCCACTCCACCAATTGTTTAAACCCAATGGCATTATACAAGAGTGCCACAACAAATCACCTCACAACTGTTCCGCAGTTGTCTTTAAAGATTCTCTCCATATCTTTTTCTGTTAGTTACTATTCCACATGTGGTTTATACCAGACCAATTGTTATGCATTTGATTTTTAACACACATGATCTCCTGCTCATTCGTTAAGTCTGTCATATGCTGATGCTTGGTGTACTTTATTCAAAATGTGGAAAAGACACATACCTTATCTGTTTCTCTGCCATCTTCTTTGGGACCACACCAAAGGAAAAGTGTTCCAAACCCTTTTTTGGTCAGTAATACCAGCTGCCAATGGCAAGAAGTTGGTTCCTTCTAAGAGACAATTCTGTCTAATCTCTGTGGATTGAACTGAAGCTTTAAAATCTATCCGTTCTATAAATAACCCAAAGTTCTTTCATTGGCTGTTCAAGAATACAGGCATTTCAAACAGTTCACACCATCTCAAATTCAGTATGACAAATCAGAAAAGACTCCCATGGCTGCTGTTACACTAAGCATCATCATCTGTTATTAATACCTGGATGGCTAATTTGTGCCATAATGAAAATGCAACAGAAACGTAAGAATGCCTGTGAAGTTGTAGGTTGGAGTAACACTGTTTGATGGAAAGAAAGGAAAATATCTGATGCAAGTTCAAAGTATGATTTTCTATTAGCACAAATTATAACTTGGGCTATGTAAACATTAAAGAGTGACTTAATGACAGCCCACTTCCCTCCCTCAAAACAAGACTTTCCCTCTGTTTTTCTCTTCCTTTTTGACTGAACAGTCCTATTTATTGATTTTCTTCTTTTCTGAAGAATGATGTCTATTCTACCCTCTCACAGTATGAAATTTTGCTGTTGGCTCATCTCAGAAACCTGGAGGAAGGGTTGAGACCCTCCTTTAACTTAAGAGGCTTTTAACTCAAGAGGCTTTTTAAAATTAAAAAATATCAGATCTTTTATTCAATGTAGAGGGGAAAGGTCAGGCAAAATCAGGGGGAAATTTCTGAGGTAAATCAATATAGGCACAGACTACAGTTCATTATGTTTCAAGCAACTGAGGGTATTTTAAGCTTTGCATAGAGTCTTGGAATCTTAAGAATGAGAGGCTTTTGTTTCAGTGATTTTTAAACACTTCAGTATACTTTCTTTTGGTTTCTAGAAGGAATACTCTGTCTACTACTAAAACTCACTCACTAAACACATCAGGACTCTTCTTGAGTTTTAACTGAGTTTTAACTAAAAGGCAGGTTCTAAACTCATCAGACACATCAGATCACTCCACTCCTCAGAGCTATTTTCCTTTTCCATCTGAGGAAGGAAATTATTCTCTCACTAGAAGATCTACCCTCTGGCCTGAATTACCGTTTATGCACTGGGAACTTCTCTGCCCCAGCTCCCATGCAGGGGCACAAATCGGAGGCGGATGAGGTACACCGGGTCAAATGCTCGCCTGTGTGGGTACAGGAAGAGGTGGGGCAACCAGCCATGACTAAAACTCCAGCCTGTAGCCCAGCATAAAACCTCCAGTGCATAAACGGTTATAGGGAGTCTTCACCTAACTACCTACTCCTCCTGCCAACCTTTCCAGTACTCTGTTTCTGTTAAGCTGCTCTCATCAGGGCTAAACATAAACCCTATCAGTATTAATTCCTTCTGTCAGTACTAGGTTCTTCTGGCAGGGTTGAATGCAGACTCAGTCAGCTCTGTCAGAGCTAGATTCATATTGAACTCTCTATTCAGTTGATACCCACTAATCAGATCTCTTGGAGCAAGGCTCTCTGGCTCTGTGAAGAGTTAAGCTTTCATAGCCTTTTATGAATATGATCTTTTTAAGGTAAATCCATCACAGGTAAATCCAGATTCCCAAACTTTTTGAAGTCAGATCCATAATTACACTTACTCAGCTTTTAGGGACCAACCAACGAAGTGATTCCATGCAACTTTTCTACTCCCAAACGTAAAATGCAAGAATCTCACAACAGAGGAGGAGAATAAGGAGCAGAAAAAGCAGAAGAGTAGGTTTTAGGTTTTATACCTTCCTTTCCTTTCCTTAAGAAGTCTCAAAGCAGTTTAGAGTTGGCTTTCATTCCTCTCCCCACAACAGTCAATTTATGAGGTAAGTGGGGCTGAGAGAACTGTGACTGGCCCAAGGTCACCCAGAAGGCTTCTTGTGGAGGAGTGGGGAATCAAACCTGGTAATCCAGATTCAAGCCTGCCATTCTTTAACCACTACACTACATGGGCTAACACTGAAAAAGTTTATATCCTATTTTTCATGTATAATATTTATATACGTAGCATTACAGAGATAAAGGCTAAATTTCATGGCTATTTATACACTTCATGTAGATAAAACCCAAATTTGCCATCAAACCACCTACAGCTTTCCTTCCCAGTTCACCTGCTCCTATAATGGCCTTGCAACTCGGTTCTGGTTCCCTGAGCCATTTTGAGGACTTAGAATATTTGTTGTGCCAAAGGTTTTCCTGAAGTAACAATAGTTTTTGAAAGGAGTCATGTGCCACTTAAGTTTACAATGAACTCCTAAGACATACTTTTGAGTAAAACATATTTAGGTTGCATCACCTGACTTCCCATTTGCATTGTAACAAATGGGCAGGTGGATGGTTATAAGGAGGAAATTAACACCAACATAAGTACTAATTCTATTAACTGATGTTGATCTATGATTTTTTTGGTTCTGGTCACAAATTCTTTACTTTCCTTATTGGAAAATAAAATATTCTGTGGATAGGATGACTTCTTTCCAAGCCAACTGAAGTGTCATCAGTCTACGCAAGGAAGAGCAACATTAATATGATGAAATGTGTCTGCGGAGTGTCAATGTCACATGTGGTCCACCAGCTGAATCACTGGGAATTCCCTGTGCCCATGATGAGATTAACACCTGTGGCAGCCTGTTTAAAGAGCAAGTAACCAAGAAGTAAAAGCCACCTTGGAAATAAAGATTCCAGTACTAGTAGCAGAGAAGTGTGCTTCACACACACAATGGTCTATTATTAGCTTGCACTGATAGGCAGATAGTGACCTTTATAGCCCACAGGGAAATTCCAGTTGCTTTACGAAAGAGTCACATTTCAAAAAGGCGCCTTAATTCTGTACAATTGCTAAGCAGTAGAATTACACTGCCATGATTTACTGTCCTGTGAGATTGCCACAGGCAAGAATGAATCACCATTATAATTCTTGCCTGAGGAAAACTAGGGATTTTCATTTCTTTTGATACAGGAAAAATATGTAATTCAGAAAAAAACACTAAAATATTTACCCCAAATGAATTGAAGTGGCACAGCCAATGCATATAAATATTCCACTTTTATTGGGAGGGATTCTCAGTGTTGTTCACTGAAATTATTATATATTATCATGTATTGTTATTATTATCATCATTATTATATATAATAAAATATATTAAGAACTGAACATTCACGCTTTCCCTGGTTTTTGAAGTTTTTCTTTTCAGTCTCTCACGATATGCAGTTATTCGACCAAATTTGTACTTTTCTTGTACTTGTTCTGAAATAACAGCATATCACGAGAGACTGAAAAGATGCAGCAGTCCCTGTTCTGCTTTGAATCCATCAGTTGCCAGAGCAGAAGGGAATAATGTCAGCAACATTAGCAGTGAAGTGGTGCTTCACTGAAATGTTATGCATCAGAAGGGCACGCCAAATTCTGGATTACCATCTCTATTCCAAAAGTTAAGCATTATGACCCTTTCAAATACACATGAAATGTCAGTCTTCCCACTGGGAAGTAAAGGGACTCACGGAATCAGGGTGGGGGAGGGTCACTTGGGAGCTTCCTCCACAGGCTTCCCCCCTCTGCAGTGTTCTGTCAGTCGGCTTCTTGCCAGAACAGCAACGCAAAAGGCGCTACAACAGCTTGAAAATGGCACTACTGCCAGCTATGACCAGCAGCTGGCTCCTTCTGCACCTCCATCATCCTTCCTGGCCCAACTCTCATTTCGGATTCCATCCGTGACCATCCTGCAGAAGACAGGGGTGACTGGCTGGACTCCAATGGCCGGCTGAGCAAACACTCAACAGGTGCAGCTTCCCCAACCCAGAAATGCAAGGCTGAAAGAGCTTCTTCAACTACAGCTGCCAGTTTCAGCATGCGAAATTCTTGGAGACTTGGGGGTTCAGCTTGGGGGGGGGCGGTTATGGGGAGAAGATGGACATCAGTGGGGTACACCGCCATACATTCCACCCTCCAAACAACTGTTTTCTCCAGGTGATCTGATATCTGGAGATCAGTTGTAATTCCGGGAGGGCTCCGGGATCCACCTGGAGGCTGGCAACGACCACCTTCCGGGAGGGGGAAGACCTGCCTGCCCACCCCGCTTCTCCTGCCCACGAACTGCCCAGCCAAGACCAAGCCAAAGAAAGGCCCTGCCCGGCGCCCTCCTTTCGAGCCGACTGACGAGCAGCGGCGCTTCGGAGTCTGCGCCCCCCGCAATCCCGGCTTCCCCGCCACTCACCCGCCTCCTGCCCAAGCGGCGCCGCCGTTAACACACAGTGCAGCCCCGGCTAGACGACGCTCTCCCGCCACTCCGCGAGGCGCCCTGTGATTGGTCACAGCAAGGGAGTCCGCCCAATGACTCTCCTCCCCCGGCCCCTCCCAGCAGAAGGTTCAGATGCTTAAAGGGGTGGGGATCATCTAATACCTGTTTTGGCCAACCACTCTAGTACAAAATATTGCGCCAGCGTTCCCACTTACCAGATCGTCCATCAACCCGGATTTATCGAAGGGTTAAAAGCAAATCTCTTGGTTTTTATCTTCTGGCTTAATATGCCTGCAGCACAGGAATGCGTTTGTGTTGAATGTTAAATTATTGGTCTTTGCTGTTCCTCACTGAGCATTTTTGTCTGCATCTCCATAGTCATTTGCTTTCCTCTCTGCATCCTCCTTTTTCTGTTTCCCCACCTATGTTTTCTTTCTGTCTGCCCTAATCTCTGTTGGAAACAAGACACAAGGCTGCAGCTGACTAACCAGAGGGAAGCTGCTAAAAGCCATTTCTTGAAACCCTGCTTCTGCTTCATGTACGGCCCACCTGATGGTATCTGGGTTACGGCCACTGTGTGACACAGAATGTTGGATTGATGGGCCACTGGCCTGATCCAACATGACTTCTCTTAAATTCTTTACACTCCATGAGAAAGGCCAGCTGGTACCTAACCAAGGCTTGCTGGAAGGCCGTAATGTGCATATCTGCTTCATACCCTCACTCCCATTGCTTCAGGTTGAATTGCAATTAGAATAACTAAGAAACTGTAGAAGGGATTGGCACAACTAACTGATTTCTTTGGAAATGAGGGAAATGAAAAAAAAATTAATTTGAAAATGAATTTTATAACACCTCATTACTGAGAGCATCTTCCAGAGCTTGATTTTCACTTTATTCTCCAGCTTTGTTTTCAGTCACATGATCCAGTCTCAGAACATGCAAATCACCATGACAATTCCGTTCAGGTGGATAGTTGTGTCTGTCTGAAGCAGCAAAGCATAGTTGGAGTCCAGTGGCACCTTTAAGATCCACAAAGTTTATTCAAGATATAAGCTTTTGTGTGCAAGCATACTTCTTCAGATATAATGGAACAGAATTTCCTCAACAAAGACTATTGGTAGAGAAAGGGCACTTCCCCCTCCCCCAGTCTAGAATGAGAAAAAATGGTTAGTACTTCCGGGGAGGACTGAGCCATGCTCCCTCTCATTTGACCCATTTTGGCAGAACTAAGGAGCAAGAGCGAGAGCTTGTTGTAATCCGAAACTCAGTTTGTAAGGCAGGCATTCATACTCTAGTTTACACTGCCTATCTCAGCACACAGTCTAGGTATCTCTGAACAGCCCTGCCTAATTTCAGCGTTACCGGATACTCTGCTCTGGCCAGGCGCAAATCAGGAGCCCAATTTTCTCATAATATTCTGTTCTTCATACCATGGCTGCCTTTCTCTACTCTCCCCCTGCTCCCTGGCTTTGTGTATGTTTTACAACTGTGTAAAAGGCAGAAATTCCACTGGCAGTATGTTTTCAATCACAATTGAAATCAGTGAATCTATTTCAGGAAAAGCTGTAGAAGAAATGAGGAAGAGGACGTGAATTCAAACTTCTAGTGAAATATTTAACTCACATTTTCTTTTATTCTAGAAATGTCATTGATAGATGCCTGCCTATATATTTCTGTAGGTTGTAGGTTGTAGGTTTATTCCCACTGCTGTTTTATTCTCATCAGAAGATGCCATCTTCTGCATACAACCTTCAGGACAACAGGATACTTTCACTCTTTCATACAATAATGAGTGTTAAGATCAATTGAAGGTCAAAATGCACTTTATGCAAAAAAAACAAACAAAACAAAACCTAAAACTAAATATGGTGCTGGTGGGTTAACTCCATTGTAAAACAAGTCTGCATATGCTGCAACATTTTTCTAAAAAGCCAGCAAGACTAGGTAGTGAGATATTAGGAGCCATTTTGGGGTTGCTAGCCTATCCCAAATGAGGCTTCCATGTTCTTAAAACCTTTCAAGTAAATGGATAATGTGCTTGACAATTCTTAAGCAAAATTTCCCAGTTAGTTCCATGGTAACACGTTATCAAATTACACTGTTTGCATCCATGTTTGCATTTAACTCTCACATAGAAATCTATAATAGAGCTCCTTTAATTCTTGCCCTTTGTGACATTTTGGTCCCATTTATTTTCCTTTTTTATGAGTCATGCATGACAAAGTGGGCTCCAGTAGACAACACAATAAATCTATTAGTCCATAAAGTGCCACAGGGATTCCATGCTCTGTTAGCTATTATGGGTAATGGCCACAGCCCTCTACAGCTGGTAATAGGTATTAGGCTATAACAAATAAGGATTACCGTATTTGCCGGCGTATAAGATGAATGGGCGTATAAGACGACCCCCCCCCACTTGGAGGCATGTTTTTCAGGGGGAAAAAGTAGTCTTATACGCCAGCAAATACTGTAGACAAAATCACATTTATCTCACCTTCCTTGAACTAGCTCAGAAGAGTCAATTTGGAGGAAGAATTGATTTTATACCCTGCTTTTTTCTATCCTACGGAGTCTCCAAGTGGCTTACAATCACTTTCCTTTCCTCTCCCCACACCAAGCACCTTGTGAGTTTGATGGGCCAGAGAAAGTTCTGAGAGAACTGTGACTAGCCCAAGGTCACTCAGTAGGCTGCATGTGGAAGAGTGGGGAATTAAGTCCTGTTTTCCAGATCAGAGTCTGCCATTCTTAACTCTATACCAGGCTGCCATCAGGTATATGGTACTTCTTCAATTTAGCCTCATAAAACCGATATGACAGAGAGGTAAGTGATTGGCTCAAGGCCAGCAAATGAGTTTCATAGCAAAATGGAGATTTGAATTTGGTATTTCTAAGCTGATGTTTTACCTGACGTTTTAATCATTACTGATTCTGATTAAAAGGACTTTGATTAATAGGATAACAGGGTTTAATTCTTCCTTTATTGACTCTGCTATACTGTTTCTCCCTCTCCCATACAAACAACCTCTTTGTAGCTTAAAGGCTGCTAGAAGCTGGTCGCTTATGTTATGTTATACATATGTTATACATTCTATGTGCCTTATGAATGCAGAGCTGCCTTTGCAGATATGATAGGGGAAAACGGGATAGAATAACAGGGCTGGCATAGAACACTGATGATTTCTTTCCAGGATGATCATGTTTCAGTATGTTTAAAGAACAGAGCAAGTGAGGAAAGAGATGAGCAGGTGCTGGGAACAAAACCAAAGGGGCTGCCCATAGTGAGCTTCTGTTGCTGAATGGAGCAACAGCTTCAGATACTTGAAGGTTATTAATCATCCTCAAACTCCACAGATCACAGCGCAGAAATGTTTGACTTTAGAATCATTGGGTTATGCAAATGCCAAATATTATGGTAAGTTTTTTCCTCCAAGCCTGCTTCTCCAACTCTACTCTTAAAAAAATAAAATGTGGCATAAATTATTGATTGATATAATATGTACAATTTCCAAGATAAAATTTCTCATATCAAGAATACAGACATATTTTGCACATGGTTTGGAAAAACTGCAATTGCTGCAGCTGGATGTTGCCCAATAAGTTTTCAGTACTGCAGTGTGCACCCAAAAAAAAAGCTTTGAAAAGGACCAGGGAAGGATTAAATGCTGTCAGATTAACCATGAAGGTGGACTGAATGATTAAGACCCTGCCCCAATGAATGCTGAAATGGTGGTTAAATAGGACACACTACACATGTAGTGGTGCCTCTTGTGGCACAGAGTGGTAAGGCAGCAGACATGCAGTCTGAAAGCTCTGCCTATGAGGCTGGGAGTTCAATCCCAGCAGCTGGCTCAAGGTTGACTCAGCCTTCCATCCTTCCGAGGTCGGTAAAATGAGTACCCAGCTTGCTGGGGGGTAAAACGGTAATGACTGGGGAAGGCACAGGCAAACCACCCTGTATTGAGTCTGCCATGAAAACTCTAGAGCAGTGGTCCCCAACCTTTTTATCACCAGGGACCGGACAATGCTTGACAATTTTGCTGAGGCCCGGGGGGGTGGGTAGTCTTTTACTGAGGAATCGTCACCACCGCCTAAGCCCCTGCTCTACTTGTTTTCCCACCGGTGCCCCTGACCTCCCGCTGCCCACTGGGGGGCGCTGCCAGCAGCAGTTGCGCAGTGCCACACCGAGGGGGAGCCCCAGCCATGGTGGCTGCTGGAGAGCACCAAAGGTGTGCCAGAGGCAGAGTGGCAGGGCAGCCCCCAAAGCTGCAGCCAGGGAGGAGGACGAGGAGGAGCTGCGGCCCGGTACCAACTGATCCACGGACTGATCCCGGTCACCGGACCAGGGGTTGGGGACCACTGCTCTAGAAGGCATCACCCCAAGGGTCAGACATGACTCGGTGCTTGCACAGGGGATACTGTTACCTTTACACATGTAAAAGGCCCAAATGTTTTCTACCCATGTCAGCTATAGCCATTTCAAGTAGCCTTCTTTATCTTTTCCTCATTATTCCAGTACTCCTTCCATTGTATGTGCTTTCAAGAATATACCACTTATATGAAAAAGGCTTCTGCAAAGAACAAGAAGCAACCAGTTTGGCTTCACAAAGAAATAGTTCTTGATATGAGTTTTAGGAAATCTTACCAAATGTTTACTTAGAAAATGGGTAGGCTGTGAAGTGAAACTACAGAGTCATTTATTGCTGCTGAACAAAGATAAACACTACAGCATCACTAAGGATAACTACTGTTTTCATTTTGGATTTGCAGAACAAATGCCAAAATGGAGTGAAAGGGATAATATGCATAGTTTATGTATTGCATGCATGTTTCTGTGGCCCCCAACATATTACCTGCACATATCACAGCACTCCTCAAATGCACTATTAGAGCAAGTGATTCCCAATAACTCTATAGTACTACAGAGTGCTTTGGATATAGGAAATAAATAGTGCAGTAAAAAAACATACTCCACAACTTTTTCTTCCAGGTTATTTTTTATTAGATTTCTGCATCATCTTCAGTAGAGAAACTGTGATAGAAAAATGCACACAGAGAGCAGACCAAACTGGAACAAGTCTTGATGACAGAACAATGGCTAACAACATTTACAGCAGGGGAAATCATTAAACACTAAACATGCTTGCTTTCTTAGGACCCAAATTAATTGCTTAGTGCATTGATGCGGTCTGATTTCAGATACAATGGGAAGAAAGAAGGACTGAAAATGTGTGTAGTATGGCAGGAGAACATTTCCACCTACATTTGAAACAATTAATGAAGTTGCATGGAAAAATTCTAAAGTGTATACTTTGCAGAATGGAAATGACAGTTTTTCCACATTCATTTTAACAGAGACAGAGTACATTTTTTCACATAACTGCATTATGTTCCTAGGATATCAGCAAACGAGGCACCAACCATTATAGAATGGCTATTTTGTTGTACTGTTTCCATCAGGTCTTGCCATCTCCCTGTAGGTTGCCAGGAATTGTCAGTGAGTATCATGACACACCACTCATTGAAGGCAGCAGAAGTTCTAAAAATCCACATAATCATTCCCGAGGATAACAAAGATGCCTGTGATTACATTAGGCAGGACAGAACATCTATTAGATGCATAATGTTCTAATGGATCCACATGGGGCAAAAGTGAGAGGATGCTTCCCTTTCTAGATAAGGCTTTATTTAAAGTATTGTAAAGAATCTCCAGCTTCCATATTTGCCTCCATGAGAGTGCAGTACCATGTGCCAAGTTTTCATAGTGCTGCTGATCAAGACCCATTTGGTCTGTGCTGGGTAGCTTGAGGAATACTTGCACAACATGGATATCCTGAAGATGCTTGGGAGGATTTGGCCATGAGGAGAGGCTATATCTCAAGAGGCAGGGCTTCTGTTTTACATGCAGAAGGTTCAGGTTAAATTCTTGGCATCACCAGTTAACGGGACAGGTGATGTGAAAGATTTTTATTTGAGACCCTGGAGAGCTGCTGCCAGTCAAAGGAGACAATACTGACCTTGATAGACCAATAGTGTTATTCACTAGACCTATATACATTACTATGAACATGTGTACAGTTGTTTTTTCTTTGTATATAGGCTGCATTTTTCTTATCATACATTCAATGTATGCACAGTGACATGTGATTTAAACCTTATATTTATCCAGGTACTGGTCCCCAATTTTATTTTTAAACTGAATGCACAGTGGTTCTTTCTAACATGCAGATATAAGTAGGAGCATGTAAAGATATAAGCAGGTGCATGTACTGTGTGTACAAGACTAGAATAAGGCAGCGTCATGTGTTCACAATCACCTCCTTCTCTTGCTAAGTCATGTGCCTCCTTCCCTACAGTGGCCATATATCACATTAGTCCCTTCCAGGAAAGACAGTGCACTATCTAGAAGAATTTGCAAATAAAGTGAGAAATAGCTGCACAATGAAAGGTGCCTGATTCCTTCATGAGCTGAAGGCACCTGCCTACCCTAATGGTGACTACTGATATGTACAGGCCTTGCTAATTTTCAAGACAATTCCTGGTTTTGTAAACTCAAAAGAGAACTGACAGCTAGTGTTCATATTTATTTGGGCAAGCAGTGAACCATTCTCACTGATGACTGGGTCGACCATCTGGGCATGCCAATTTGCACTGAACATGGTTTAGAGTCCATGGACATTTGTATCCAAAAACAGGCTGCATGGCAACATGTTCATTTATTGCATATCGTTAGTAAATTGCAATAGAAAAGTGCAATGTTAAAGAAAGAGCTAAATCACCTGCCAGCAGTTCCTGGTATTCAAGATAGCATATGCTTAAATTTATGCAGAATAGAAGGACTCCTCACATGTGGCTTTACACATAATTGTAGACATGAAGGGGAGAGAAGGCTACAGATGTTGAGTGTTTAAAGGCACTATTACAGACTTAATATCTGCTGTTTTTCAGAAAATATGCATTCAGTGCCATGACACCAAACACAGCTTTTTATTGTTTCTGGAAGGCAAATGAGCCAGAACAAGTAGGGCACACACAATACCACAACACACAGGGGAAATGAGAATTCACCAGAAAGTAACAATAAAGTAATAACATAGCTCAAGTCTGATTTTTAAAGTCTGATTTTTAAACAGTACTTGCTTTTGCATAGCTGGCACTCAGCCCTGTCTCCAAAAAGGCACTTAGCTATTAAGAAGCAACCAAAAAATAACAAAGTGGCATTTAAGAATTCTCAAGGCTTGCCAACTCTGGTGGAGTCAATAGTGAAAGAGGCAGAAGCGAACATGTTGTGCTACAGTAATGCTAAACAAGGATAACCAAGAACTTAAAATACTGGCATATGTATGTTCTGTGCATATCCTTGCTGCTCCAGTTTCACTCATGATGAGTGTGTGTATGGCCCAATCTGTCTTTGTGGATACCACATCCCCACCCTTGGGACTCAACGCATAGCTTAGTTATCAGCTCTCTTCAGCAGAGCGGGTGAAGTCTGCACAAGACTGTTTATCTGAAGTGTCAACAATTAATAAATGGTGTACTTTTTTGACCAGTTTCTGTCTGTGACTTTGCTACAATATTTACCTTTTCTAATTAGCAGGAGGAGTGGGTGTAAGCGCTCCACGCTAGTCAAAACAGAGCAGACTGGACCTCTTCTTTCAATTATGTGCAGGCAGCAGATTATTTTTCTCATCTACTAAAGCCAAGTAAGGATGGATAAATAACAGAAAGGAGACTGAGGGATGCATATGAAGACTAAGTAATCATCCAAATGGTGCTTCCAGCTCCTAGGTCTGTCCTGTAGCATTTAAGAACTCCTGGGCATCTTGCTGGTGGACATAGTCCACCACTTGAGGAAAATTTTAAATTCTTGACGTAAATTCTACGTCCAAGTTAGATTAAAATCTCTACACGTTTCTCTTCTTAATTTTCCCATGGAACATGAATTCCTAAACAATATGTTTGAAATAGGGGAAAAGTAGACATTTCCATCAAATACAATAATTTCAAAATATTTTTAGGGTAAAGAATGTTTCTGGAAAAAAAATGATATAAAAAAGACACATTGTCCAATAATTTCTGAATCCTCAACCAGAAAATGAAACTGCACATATGAGTAAGAACTGCCCAAAATGCAGGCAAGTAAGTTCCCTGACTGGAAAAACAAGGCTGTGTCAAGCCATTCATTTCCTTGGAAACATCTCCCATGTGGCAAGGGCCAGGATGAACAGCATGCACAAACACTATGATCACTCCTGAGGCCTAGCACATGGCCTCAGCACTTGGACTATGTTACTACAGCCCAAGAGTTTGAATTGGGGCAAGGCTCAGAGACAAATCATGTAAATGAAATTTCTTTGGACTATTGAGTGCATGTGTATGTTTTGGAAAGGTGACGAAAAACTTGACACAACTTGAGGCTTCTCTCTCTCTCAATAAACATGCATGCGCACACACATACACACACACTTGGGTGCACACTGCTCTTCAAACAAAGGCCTTTCCTGAATTCTTATATTTTAATACACTGTAAGGGAATTCACATCCAAGTATTAGCAATGGCTCTTGCTGACATATTTAGAAGGCCTGTTCCTTTTCACAACAAAACATAACAAGAGAATCAGAAAAAGACTGAAGAACAGAGGTTATTACCTGAGTTCTAAATGCCAGAAATGGGCCAGATGTACAAAAATGCTGTATCTCTGGAGATCAGTGGCATGATCCCATTTGATTGTTAATGGACTGAGATTGCACCACTGTTTTCCACTGGCTAACTGGATTATGTCCATTGGTTTATGTTTTTCAAGGAACGAGAAATAAATTAAAAATAATAAAAAGCGTAAATGAAAACTCACTCCTGAGGTATAAGATAACAATATAACAAAAGTTTTCACCCACAATGAATAATAGCATTTCTGGTTATTGCATGGCCTAGTTAAAATGCCCTGCAGATAGAACTAGAACAAAGATGATATTAAAATGTGACTTCTCTCATTTCAAAATCCGGACTCATGCTCTGCAAGTCAGAAGGACCTTCACAGAGATCATTGCCTTTTATTGAGCAGATCCTGCAGTCACTTCTAGTAACATGGCCCCTCTGCATTCTTCTCTAGCATGTGTAGCCATGATTTAAGTACAGTGTCTGTGGTGACTTTTCCAAGAAGAGAAGGCAAAGGTAAGCAGTTTTTGAATTTACTTTAAATATAAATAGGATTATAAATGTTTGTTTGGCTGGTGTATCTTGTGTGTAAAATACCATCAAGTCACAGCTGACATATGGTGACCCCGTAGCATTTACAAGGCAAAAGACTAACAGATGTGGTTTGCCATTGCCTTCCTCCTGATGTATCTGAATATAACACAAACAAATAAGAAAGGTTGCAGAATTGCTTCTTCCCTGCCTTTCTTATTTATTTTAAATTTATTTTCAAATTTCTATTTGAAGGGTGGCTTACAACATACTATATAATGAAACAATACTTAAAACATTTAAAAATAATCAAGGTTTACATTTAAAAACAGTCAGAGCCCATTGCCTTCCCTCCGATGAGAAGGGAGGGAGTAGTGGAATGCTTGCTGTTAACTGTGGAGTTATCCTTTGTGTTCATACGGGGAGGTCAGCTCATTGGTGGTATTTACAGGCTTCAGCTGTAGGCTCGGTGGAACAACTCTGTCTTGCAGGCCCTGTACAACTGTTTAAAATCCCACAGGGCCCTGATCTCATCTGGGAAAGTGTTCCACCAGACTGGCATCAGGGCCAAAAAAGCCCTGGCTGTGGTTGAGGCCATTTTTACTTTTTTGAGGGCCAGGGATCTTGAGCAGGTTTTGAGCACTCAATCGTAGATTTCTTTGGGGGGTATAATGGAGAAGGCGGTCCCCAGGTACAAAGGTCCCAGACTATTTAGAGCCTTAAAGATAAGAACCAGAACCTTGAACCTGATACGGTCTTCAATTTGAAGCTAGTGCAGGTGGAAGAGCACTGGTCAAATATGCACAGTCTATTTGGTGGGCAGGCTGGGCATTGACAAGTAAGGTGCCGCAACTGGTGGAGATGGTAGAAAGCCTGGTGGGCAGCATTTGTGACCTGGGCCTCCACTGACAGGGAGGCTCCTGACAGCACTTAAAGGTTCTGTTCCCCCCATCCTCATCTCTGTGCTCCGTTCCAGTCAATCACTTTTAGCACAATAGCAGTGCAATCCCAGCAGGGTACACTTGCCGCTAGTAAGGTCACTGACATAAATTGTCTTAGGTGGTTCCACTCTGCTTAGGTCTGCCTTAGAAACGTGCAAATTTTATTGATTTGTTGTGCACAGTACAAACATCTTCTCAGAAGTCTGCTGTTATGACTTTTGTATGGAATGTGATTGTGCAAATGTCACATTGCTGGTATCATCCATAGTGACCTTCTGCCCTTGTCATCATGTCTGTAGCATACTGGAAATATTTATTTTTGTACAGATTAATTTTTTTTTACGTTTTTAAAAAAGGGGTCATGATCTAGTTACAATTAAGTAAGGCTACAACCCTCATTCATTAAAAGTACAACAGGATACCTTGCTACTGGTGTTCAGCCAACAATTATTGGAATACTGCAGCAATTAAAAAGTGTAGGTTTCCCCCATCCCGTTCATTGTACAGAAAAAGGCTTTTTTCCTCCTAGTGATCAACAGGTTTGCCATCTGAGTTCAGAAATACCTGGAGATTTTTGGGGTGGAGCCTAGGGAGGGAGGGGGTTGGAGAAGGTAGGGTAGAGTATAATGCCATACAGCCCATGGTTCAAAGCAGCCATTTTCTCAGGGGAACTGAACCAATTGCAATTCCGAGAGATCTCCAGACACCACCTGGAGGTTGGCAACCCTAACAAAACAATTAAGACAGTCGTGCAAAAATGCTTAGCAGAGGGGAAAAACAACAACAGGAAACTCAGTGCATCAAGAAAAAATTAATCTCTATCAGGAACATATTGTTTGCGCGGGGGGCGGGGGCGGGGAGAAGCTGCATATCACCTGTAAAAGGCTTCTTGTTCTTTCCCCCCAATAAATTGCATTTTGTTAGAATTCCTATCCCTCTCTCTTTATTGTACTGTCATCGTTCGTACAGGTCAGGGATTCCTAGGGAGGCTTCCAGCAAAATAAGAGCCCTGGTCTGTAAACAAGTGTGCACATGGCCCAACAGAGATCCTTAAGGGAGGAAACCTGCCTAAGAACAGACTTAGTAGCTTACAGTATATTTTCTCAATTTGAATTATCCCCCCCCCCCTTTGAGCAGTGCAAAAACTGGTTGAAGATTACATGAAAGCTTTTTTTCTGTACGGCTTATCAGCAAATAGGAGTCCACTTGGAAAGGGCAGTAGCCTGGGTATGCACCCAAGTGTATATATAGTTGTATATATTTATACTGCAGCAATATGCATGCAAATACAGACACCCACAAAACATACATACAATCATATGGAGTACCGTATATACAGATATCTGTGCAGCTGCACCACATGCATCTGTGTGCCAACATACATGTTCTTGAATATGGAGATACAGGCACTGTTCACCCACACGTATGTGCAAATTTCATATTTAAAATTAATTTTGTTTTAGATGCTGCTGTTGCCTTTTCTTTTTTCTTTTCTTTTCTTGTTTTTTTTTGGGGGGGGGGGGGTTAAGGAAAAGGCTTTGTTATACCCATCCTACTTGCTTGGATTTTGACTTGAAGTTTGAAACACTAATGATGCAAACTCTTAGGCTCACCAAACGTCCCCATTCCTCTGTCAGTTGGTTAACACCACTAATTAAAATGAATTACAGTTGTTAAGCTGAACAGGGCAAGTGCTTCTTGCAGAGTTCTGTCTGGAAGCTCTCCATTCCCTGGTGTGTAAGCAATGTTATGCACTGAGAGTCCTAGAGCATGTCTCTTGTATTGCGGATTGCACAGCAGAGCACCATGCTGAAGATCATGCCAAAGATCTGGAAGATAAAGACCATATGTTAGGGATGGCCATTCCTTCCTTCCCCTCTCCTGTTGTAACTTCATAAGAAACACATAACTGGTACAAAGATCACTCAGCAGTTTTACATCTGAGAGCTAAGCCACAAGCAGCCATATGCCCACCCATTTTAGAAGTAGTGGTTCTTTAAAAATTACCACAAGGCCTAATCCTGGATCAGGTGCAGGCCAGCCACAGGAGCTCTAGTTTCCCCACCCCACCAAAGGTAGCTTTTCAGGTGCAGTAACTGTCTCCCTGCATGTGTGGGGAAAAATAAGAGCTCCTTGAGCTCCTTGGGCTACTGCCCTTTCCAAATAAGAGCTCCATGTTGCGTGCCTGATCCAGAAGAAGGCCTTACAGCAATTTTAGAGAACTACAACTGCTTCTAAGATGACATTGACAGCTACACGACAGCTACACGATCTGTGGCCAGTTGTAGTTTTGTTCTGAGTGTCAAGACAGTTGAGAGGCTGCAGATCTAATTACCCCAAGCAATTATTTAAAAATAGCTGCAGTTGTACAGGACCCTCATTCCAATTTGTGCCACATCCTCACTGCATTATTTAGCTACCCAACCTGCCATTTCCCCCTGTCGTGCTTAGTGACAGCATAGAGAGGTAGGAAGATGGCCTGTTTTGATTAAGACTGGGACCCCTCTCCACATGTCTCTGATCCATACTTGGGACTATGTTTATTAAATTTCAGTGTTAAAATTCCAGCTAGAGCATAAAACACAAAACAGCTTCAAATGAGCGTTATTGTTTTCAGGCAAGAAGCAGACTATAAAAATGGTGTTAAAGGGCAAACTCCATCATTAGGGAGTTTGGAGTGGGGGTGGGATGGGACAAAGGGGTTGCCATTGGAAAACTTGAACAGAATGTTAGACCATTCTACGAATCACCAGATACTCTCTGAGTTTGCCCCAGAAGTGAAAAAACTGTTTAATTTTACTACATTTTTCTCCTGATGGCCCCTAGTGCATAGGATGGCAATGGCAACTTGTGGCAGGAGATAATGTGAGGAAGTTAGGCTGGTAGGCTGCAAAGCAGTGGAAGAAGCAGTCTTTCAAGCATAGGTTTGCCAGCTTCCAGATGGGGCTCGGAGATTTCCTGAAATTACCACTGGTCTCCAAAATATAGGTATCAGTTGTTGTTGTTGTTGTTATGTGCGAAGTCGTGTCCGACCCAGCGCGACCCCATGGACAATGATCCTCCAGGCCTTCCTGTCCTCTACCATTCCCCGGAGTCCATTTAAGTTTGCACCTACTGCTTCAGTGACTCCATCCAGCCACCTCATTCTCTGTCGTCCCCTTCTTCTTTTGCCCTCGATCGCTCCCAGCATTAGGCTCTTCTCCAGGGAGTCCTTCCTTCTCATGAGGTGGCCAAAGTATTTGAGTTTCGTCTTCAGGATCTGGCCTTCTAAAGAGCAGTCAGGGTTGATCTCCTCTAGGACTGACCGGTTTGTTCGCCTTGCAGTCCAAGGGACTCGCAAGAGTCTTCTCCAGCAAGGTATCAGTTACCTTGGTGAAAATGGCTGCCTTGAAGGCTGAACTGTGTGGCTGTCTTTATTGTATTCCTTCTCAGGTAAGCAACATCTGAGCAGCCTTCAGAAGTCAGCATGATCCTTAATACGAAGCCTACACTAGTAAGGTGTTCCAGGAGGATCACCTTCTATAGCTGGACTTGTGTACAATGGCGACACCTAGAGGCTTAGATGACAATTACCAGGACCTCATGGGGGAAGAACATTTCTTTGTGAACGGACTCGTTATCATATTTAAAAGGAGAAAAGCAGTTGCACTAAGTATCTTTGTGAGCATTTTTAAAACAGGAAAAGCAAGAGATTTATGCAAATATACTTTCCCCCTGGAACAAGATTCAGCAGCGGGGTCACGATGGGTCAGACACGACTTTGCACCTGACAACAACATAATTAAACCCAAATGAATTGAAGGGATCCCTCCATCTTTGTGGTCATTATCAGGTGCTCCTCAGATGTCTGCTGTGATTTTGCTGGTTTGAAACAATGTGGGGTGTTTGGGATGCAACAATTATAATAATAACAATAATAAATATTACTAACAAAAAAATCAATGACTCACTGTGATTCCAGCAATTGCGATTCCAACAATGCCAACTAAATGAAGCTTTGAATCAATGAGAATCTTGATCTCCTCTAGGCAGTTCTGTTTGAGACAATAAGGGAGAGATATTTAACTTCAAAGCACTGAAAAGCCATCCTGATCACTACTAAATTCATATAATCATCCAATCTGCTCACTTCTTCCAGACACTGAATCAACTCTCTTCCTACCTCTGGCTTTGGATGCCACCTCTGTTCCCTGGAACAAATACCTGGCTGGCTCCAACCTTTATCTATGCCCCATTTGTGGAGGTGAAAGTAATTTATATTTCTTCCTGATACTGTTTCTTGGCTGGGGTGGTGGTGGTGAAGGCAAAACATGGGAAATACCACTTCAGCAACTTTTATTCTGTCTCTCCACACTAGCCTGTGACAACTTACTTACACCCCAGCTTACTTGATTTGGATTTCTCTGCCACTGAGGCACTTTCTTGGAATTCTGTGGCTTCTTGAGTTTTCATCTTCAGAAAATGGCAGAGAGAAGGCTTAGCCCTCCCTCTGGTCTTGATCTGAATTAGGCTCTTGCACACTATTATTTATTTTTATGTATTTATTTATGTTATTCATAGTCTGCCTTTCTCACAGGTATTCAAGGCATGGAGAATCAGTATAGTCAACAAAAATGGACATTCAGTAACCAATGCATGAGGATTTCAGAAACCTGGAACCACCAGACCAAAGTGAAGTACAGTATAAGTATTAACATGACACGTTAACTGGCACAGAAATTACACAATAGGATCCTATTTACAATAAGCTATGCACAGCAGTATAGACTACAGTCCCAAACATTTATCCAAGTAAGTTGAGAATGATTTTGTATAAGGCAACCAAATTACCTGCACTCAACTCTTAGTGTCTTGTGTTGTTTGGCTTGGATGGGTATAAGCAAATTTCAAGGGAAAAGGAGACATTCCAAGGCTATAAGGCTGTTAGTGTCAACTGCTTAAAATTCAGCACTCCTCAATGGACCATCAAAAGACTACTGAAAATGGGGAAAATGTGCCTTTTTTTAGATATCTCATATGCCTCTGCTTGTCTACTTCCCATCCCTCAGTCTCAGTTTCCTTTACTGTTGCCATTTTCCATTTTGAGGTTATTTTTTTACCACAGAATGTCTGTCAGGAAACACTTACTTTGTGTTCTTGAATGTCTTTTGGACAGGTGGCCTTCACTTGAGCATCACTTTCTTTCCCACAACATTGAAGCTATAAGGGTGGGGGGAGAGGGAGAGAATGCTTTAAGAACTCCAAATCAGATGTGGCCAGAAAAGCCACTTTCAAATTTATCTTAAAACCTTTCTTCCATATAATAATCTAGGAAGAGCCCAAACATACTGGTTCCAATTGTACAAATGCTATATTTTACAGCAAAAAACAGGCAAGCTTGCTTACATTGATAGGTGTGATTTTGCACATTTTCTCATTACAAACTTTTCTCAGCAAAGTATTTTTACCACACATCACTGTATAGATCTCTGTGATCACCACTAGAACAAATAGCATCCTTAGTTAGTACGAACACATGGTACACAACAGGGCAGACTATGACTGTGATCCCAGCAGTACCTTAATTTGGAAGCAAATTCTGCTGAAATTAATTAGATTTACTTCATGTAGCTCCAGTCTGGATTCCCTTGTTATATCTTTTAGCACTGAAATAAAACTGTTCAGTAATTTACTGAATTTGGCTGTTTAATGAAGCTAGATTGATTTTCATTAAGTTCAATTTTTAAATTAAGTCAATTAACTTCAGTGAACTCAAGCTCAGCCAAGCAATATATAGAACTGTCTGAAGTCAAAGTTCATGAAAATCTCTGTACCATTCAAAACTGTATGCAAATATTAATTAACATTGGGAACACCTGCTCCACTGGACTTTTTAATTTAATCCTCAGAACTGTTCCAAGGCAGATATTAATTTGCCAAAGTGAATAGATGAGCCAGCTTGGTATAGTGGGTAAGAGCGATGGCTTCTAATCTGGCGAGCCGGGTTTGATTCTCCGTTCCTCTGCATGCAACCAGCTGGGTGACTTTGGGCTTGTCACAGCACTCATAGAGCTGTTCTGACCCAGCAGTAATATCAGGGCTCTCTCAGCCTCACCTGTCAAGTTTTTTCGGTTGTTCAAAACACAAAACTTTGACTTGGTGCAAAAGACTAAATTTATTCAAGCAACAAAATTTGAGTCTAATGGCACCTTTAAGACCAGCAAAGATTTATTCAAGGCGTGAGCTTTTGTGTGCATGCACACTTCCTCTTTGGATTCAAATTCTGTTGTGCTACTTTAGACCAACACGGCTATCCACTTCAATTTATTCAAGCAAGCAAGTTAACCAGACGAGTACTTTGTCGGAACTGGGGTAAAAAAAAGCAAAACAGAGCATATAGAAGAAGAAGAAGAAGAGTTGGTTCTTATATGCCGCTTTTCCCTACCCGAAGGAGGCTCAAAGCGGCTTACAGTCGCCTTCCCTTTCCTCTCCCCACAACAGACACCCTATGAGGGAGGTGAGACTGAGAGAGCCCTGATATTCCTGCTTGGTCAGAACAGTTTTATCAGTGCCGTGGCGAGCCCAAGATCACCCAGCTGGTTGCATGTGGGGGAGCGCAGAATCGAACCTGGCTCGCCAGATTAGAAGTCCGCACTCCTAACCACTACACCAAACTGGCTCTCCCTCATATACCCCCTCATCTACACCCCCTCCTGTGGGAACCCTCAGGGAATGCAGGAACATTCAAAGACTCCAAACAGTCACAAAAACCAGGTGGCCAAGGCTGAGGTGTGACATTCCAGAGGGGTAGGAGATGGACGGGTGGGGGAAGGTGTGAAAAAGAAAGCTGAAGGGAAGGAAACTGGACACAATAAAACTGCTTGATTTATACTTTGAACAAACTACTATCCACATAAAAAGCAAACAGACCTATCGGCAGAGGAATAGAATTCTGAAACCTACCCTCACAGGGCATCTGTTGTAGGGAGAGGAAAGGGAAGGGGATCCCTTCACCTTCAAGCATAAGCCTACCCTTACATGACTTTGGCCCATTTCTTCTAGTGAAGATGGAAACTCAAGCAGGGCTTCTTTCTGATTCCCTCTCACATTAACACCTGGACCCAACACAAATATTAAATGACAACCAATCACATGACTTACCTGCCCACCAGGGTAACCAGAGGCCTGAAATTTCTCCATTTGAAGGACTCTCATGAGTTCCATCAGGCCAAAGCTAATGAACATATGAGGCAGACTGAAGGCAACATTGTATTCTACAATTTTCTGTCAGTTCTGTTTTTTACTTTAAATTTTGTTTTTATTTTTTATTTTGCTATATGTCCTATCAGTTTGGATTGTTGGTTTTAAATATGAGTATTTCTGCTTTTAAAAATGCTATTAATACTGTTGACTTTAAATCAGTATATTGCTGTTTCTATTTATCTAACACCACTCATTTACTGCCATTTTATTAATGATTTTTCTACCGGTTGAGATAGATATTTATTCTTGTGGTTTTCATTCATAAACTTACATTTGTAGATCAACTGTTTTTTTTTAACCTTTAATCTGCTGTTCCTTACCAAGAACAGAACATTACCATCAAAAGCAGCCCCAAAGGCTCAAGGGAAAATTTAGGACACAAAAAGAGCATTGTATACAAGGCAACTTTCTTTCAAGTGGTATAATTTATTTGCATATGATTTCCAGATCTCTGGAATACATTAAACGAGAGCTTTATGCCCCAGGGCCACCAGACACATCCTCTTAATCTTATGTTTGATTCATTTTTGCTGAGGGTGTGCAGTACAAAACAACCCTCAGCCTTTGGCTGGCCAAAGGCATTGCAAGTGGGAAGCAGGGGCTAACAAAAAACCAGTGCCCCGCATCTGACTACCCCACAATTTTTTTTAGATCATCCCTTGTGGACCATACAGTCCCAATTAAGAACCACTGGTTTAACTCTATTGTTTTTAATTATTTAATTAAGCTGCCTTGGAAATATTTAATTGAGAGTGTGTAGAATAAATATTTTAAATTTAAAAAATAAAACTGTTAAGCTTCAAACACTGTTACAATATTCTGATTTTAGGAGCAGAACAACAAGATAAGAGGTCTCTTGAGGAGAACTTTGGGGAGCAAAAGATTAACGTTCATGCACATTACTCACTGCATCATGGAACTGGATGAGGGTTTTGTTGCCTTTCTCTGAATCATTTAAATAGTTTGCATAAGCTTCATTGTAGATAGCTTGGACTTCATCAACAGCCTGCAGAAAATTAAACATTTGACTTATTGTGAATGTTCATTTTACTTGAGAATACAGAAAGATGCTCTAGAACATGGAAAAAAACAGTGACGGTTCTAGAATATTCTTGATTTCCCTTTAGTTTGCTGCCTACTCAAGTAGTGGTAGAATTTCAGGAGAACAGGGATCAAGCTACTGGTGAACAGACAGAGGAATGTTGCAGTGAAAAGGTAGCTCTATACCTTCCCAGAAGCTTCCAGGGCTGAACAAAACCAAAGAGATATACCAATGATAAGGTGGGACAGGGAGCTTTGTTCTAGAGGGAATATTTACATCAGTGTGGGGAAGGGTATACAGAGGTATTCTGTCATAACTTTTCAAATGTGTAGACGGAACTGGCAATAAATCTGGGCTTGTCGCTTACCTTATATTTAACAAAGAGACACAGCTACTCCTGGATGAAGTATATAACAAAAACATATTTTACATTTTAAAGAGTATCAAAAACGTAGATTCAGCTGGGTAGCCATATCGGTCTGAATAAGTCTGAGCCCAGTGATATCTTTAAGACCAACAGAGTTTTATTCTGGGTGTTTTTGTGTGCATGCACACTCCTCCAAAGAATATACAGACACAAATCTGACATCAAGAACCACAAAACTTGTATACAAGAACATTTCAACCTTCCAGGACATTCTAAGGGGAATCTCAAAGTAGTTGTTTTATTGCAAAAGAACTTCATAAACAAGACTAGATACAGAGATTACTGAATTTCAAGTTATTACAACATTAAGGATCATGGAATCCCATGACTTAACAGAGATATTAGCTTCTTATCTCTGTAGAAGAAGAAGAGTTGGTTTTTATATGCCGCTTTTCTCTACCAGGAGCATATAGAAGAAGAAGAAGAAGAGTTGGTTCTTATATGCCGCTTTTCCCTACCCGAAGGAGGCTCAAAGCGGCTTACAGTCGCCTTCCATTTCCTCTCCCCACAACCGTCATCCTGTGAGGTAGGTGAGGCTGAGAGAGCCCTGATACTCCTGCTCTGTCAGAACTGTTTTATCAGTGCTGTGGCGAGCCCAAGGTCACCCAGTTGGTTGCATGTGTGGGAGCGTGAAATCAAACTTGGCTCGCTAGATTAGAAATCTACACTCCTAACCACTACACATACTAACATCATTCAGTTCTCACATCTGTTGTAAACTCCTTTAGTTTGCTGTATGCTAATTTGCTGCTGTTCACAGATCTTAGTAAATGCCTTTGCTCAGTTGCCTATGCATCTTGACTATAATTGGCCCTTCCTGGCAACATCCTTCTCACCTTCTGCCTATATAATAGTTGGTGACTTCTGTTTCAATGTACCTCAAGAAGTGTGCATCCTCATATCAAATTATATCCAGAATAAAACTTGGTTGGTCTTAAAGGTGCCACAGGATTCAGAGTTTGTTCTATCAAAAATTAATGTGGAAAGACATCCCCCACCCAAGCTTTTGCACTGTCTAGAAAAATCCCAAGGCAGCTCCTTATATGCTGTTATAGTTTGTGGCTCATCCACAGAGCATTGAAAATAAGGTTCACTCACCGCTTTTTTGCCAATAAAAGCGAAAACTCCAGCAGTGACTTCAGCAGCGAAAATCACCAGCAAGCAAGTAAAGAACTAGAGTAAAATAGAGACACAGGTTTACTAAGCATGGAATCCACACAACAGGCTGGATTCAAATGGCCTTTTCAATCTTGCTCCTAGGGCACATGTCCTCTTTCTGTCCCATGATCCCTAGCATAGCCTTTTTGTCCCATGATGATCAGCACAGTCTTTTGGGTGGTCAAAGGGGACTCCCTCCTCCTTTGCTTACCAGCCCATTCCCCAAATTTTGGTAGTAAAAGCTTTATGCGGGTCAAAGGTAAAGAAAAAAGGAGAACTCTGATGCAGGGAACAGGATAACACAAACTGTTTCTGCACTGGGAACTTTGCAGGCCCAGCTCCTGTGTGGGAGCACAAATCCAAGGCAGTTAAGGTGCACTGGGCCTAATGCTCCCCCATGCAGGATCAGGAAGAGGTGGAACAACCTGCCCTGACACCTGCCTGCAGGCCACCCAAATCCTCCAGTATGGAAAAAGTCACAGGGGAGAATGAAGGAGAGGGAACATTTTTGGTGCTTAAATCTCACAAACAGTTATGGTGAGAAGGCACACCAAAGTTGCTGGCAAGGTTGGGCAGTTTGACCACTAATGTCACTTGGAAAATTTCTGATGGGAAAGCTGCTGCTGGGCAAGATAGTGTTAGCAGTCAGACCCCTCCTCTTGTTGGGGGCAGTTTATAGCTAGAAAACCATATCACTCTTCCTAATATATCTTCTCAAATATCATAGTGCAGGACACAAAATGAATGCCAGCCAGAGACAAGCCTGGACATTTGGTTTAGATTTGTGAGCAGGAGCACCTGATTGGCTAGCTAACAAGCTCTTTCTCATCTCGGAGACACTCAATTTAGTACAATGGGTCTCCCAAGAACCTATTGACTCACCTGAACTAATCTCATCAACACCCAGCCTCACCCATTTACCCTAATTAAGCAACATCTAATTTTATTTACTAATCCCGCCCAGTACTTATAGGGCCATCAAGCCCCATTTACACCTAAAGTTCCACCTCAGGAAATTCCTTCAAGCTTCTCCCAACTCATTGTCCATCTCCCAAAAAACCATTATTATGGGCTTTTTTTTGGGGGGGGGGGGAATATATCAGCTTGTCCCAGAGAGCATTTTGCCCTATATCAAGAGCTCCTAGTCATCAGTGCATTGTGTGTATGCTCCAGGTACCAACAGCATGCAATCCCACTTGGTGGGTTTCTTCTCCCTGTGAAACGCTAGCTGTTCTGATCCTGCTTCCATGGACCTCTACATGATCTGGTAATTGTAGTCCTTTCCCCTTCAACTATTTCCATTCCACCCTGTTTTTCTCTTAGCTATCTTGTGAGTTTTAAGTGTGTTTGTGTTTTGCGCTTTTATTTATTTTTAAAATAGCATTTTTGGTTGAAAATCTGTCTCTTTAGCCATGTGTGTCCTTGGTGGTTGTCAGAGTGATTACTAAGAAGCAGGCCTCCTTCCCCTCCAGAGGGCTCCTCAGGCATGTTGGGTAAGGGAAGTGGTCCTCATCCAGCCAGTCTAGTGGGCCCACTACTTTGGCCCCAACAGGGGAGTATTTTCACTTCCACGTTCACCTCTGTATTATTGAAGTCCCTCAAGATAACCTCCTTCATTCCCCCTCCCATCTAAGAATTTTGGAAAGATACTATGCCACCCTAGATGCATAAGAATCCATTACTTACTGCTCCGAGCAGGCACTGAGATTCACGGGCAGCTCCACAACATCCAAAGAATCCCACTGTCATCATAAGTATACCTGCTCCTACCAGCACATACAGTCCTGTGGAAAAAATCCAAAGATGGGAGAGGAGGAGGAGAGGGACAAAAGGAAGGAAGGAGAAAGAATGAGTGAGAAACTACTACCTATGAGTTAGGATGTTTCTCATCTGCTTTCCATCCCTTTGAGTGCAGGACTGGCCGTTACAATACCCTTTTGTCACTATAGATGCTAATAATGAACTCAGCAACTAGATTCCCGGGTGCTAAATGCAAAGCCAGAGCAGCTCCACTAGAGGGAGGAATGAGATAAGAGCTTTTCTGTCAAACATTTTGTCCTTTAGTTGTTTGCCTTTTTAGTTTTTTTAACCATAAGACAAAATGTTAAGAATTAAACAGTGACAGCCACATATTTTAAAAATGCTACTGATATGAACTATCTTTCTATCTGTCTACAGATATAGAAGAAGAGTTGGTTTTTATATGCTGCTTTTCTCTACCAGGAGTCTCAAAGCGGCTTAGTCGCCTTCCCTTTCCTCTCCCCACAACAGACACCCTGTGAGGTGGGTGAGGCTGATAGAGCCCTGATATCACTGCTTGGTCAGAACAGTTTTATCAGTGCTGGACTAGATGGAACACTGGTCTGACCCAGCAGGGCTCTTCTTGTGTTCACCTGTACCTGATAAGCCAAAACATTTGCTCTACTACTGAACTAGAAACCATTTTCCTTGGGATAGAAATCTGGCAATTGCCAGTAATTTCATTCTACTCAGGGATAACTGCCTTGCAACAACAGAGCATGCAAGATAATGCTGTAACATTCCCTGTTGTGTTAAACCTGTTACATGCTGTTATATATCCTTATAAAATATAAACATATTCCTAACTGAAAAGTAAGGCAAAAGTTCATGCAGCTGAAATATGAAAGCCTAGTTAAAAAAAAGGAGATATTGAGATGACCTGTGAAAAACTGACCATATAGAATTATAGAAAAGAATGTTTGTCCTCTCTAGATATCCAGTCTGTTCATGAAAAACATTTTTAATGTACCTGCATCTCGCCTTTTCTCAGCCTAACCCACCTCACAGGGTTGTTGCAAGAATAAAATGGTAGAGGGGAGAACACTGCAAACTCCTTTGGGTTCGCACCTGCTCCCTCGGCTCAGCTGTTTTGGGCTGTCTTGTATAGTCCCTTGAAATGGACTGCACAAAAATAGCCTGAAATAGCTGGGCAGCAGGTGACAAGCTGCTCCACACCACTCAGCTGTCTTTCAGGCTTTCTGCAAACCCAGTTTAAACTGACTTTGGTTCTTTTCAACAGGGTCTCCAGAGCATGAACCATGAACCAGATCAGTTCACAAAGAAACTTCCTAGTTTGGCTTGTGGTTTGGTCGCAAACTGACACAAACCATACTTTTTCTAGTCTAGTAATTGTGCCTATTCCTAGACTTGAGGCTATATCTTCTCAGTCCAGCCACCATACTACATGGCCATTGGTCTACATGAGAATGATCCTTTGTCTCCTTGATGGCAGAAATTGTGACTTTAACAGGCACCTTTCCTTTTGTCTCAGCTGATTTGCATGTTTGAACTTTTACCCTTAATGACCCAAACACTTGGGGCCATAAAAAGCATCCCTGGAATAGAAAAAATCATAGCAATGCAAGTTTACAATACTGCGAGGAAATGACACAGAAAGTGCCATCAGGGGTGAATGCCATGCATAATCAAAAATTCTCTCATAGGTCTTTCATGGCGAAACCACTGCCACATGCAGAATCAAAAAAGCAAACATCTGTTTTTGCAGACTTTTTGTGAGGTTTCCTGTTGTGCATAATCGACCCTGTTTAGTAACTGGATGGGAAACCACCAAAGTCGTTCACTATGCAGAGCCAAGCAATGACAAACTGCCTCTATTCACTTCTTGCTTTGAAAATTCCATGAGGGGTCGCCATAAGTTGGCTCCAACATGAAAGCATTTGCCACCACCAATCTTAGCAGGGCTATCTCTGCTCGAGAGACTGCAACTGACTCCCCATCTATGCTAGAGAAATGTACTTGGTACCATTGATGCCGCCTGGGCCTCTATCAACATCCTCAAACAGTAAACTTGAGGTTGGATCCTTTGCAGCACCTATAATTCTAGACCACAGCAACAAAAGTATGCCCACAGCCTGTGGCAAATCTCACTAAGGAAGCCAGCATGACCAGACCTTACAGGCATGGCCTACAGGTCTGAAAGATTTACTTTCCACACTTCTACCTTAAGTCTGATGAAAAATCCTGGTGGTGTGAAACATGAGCCAGATGTTTAGAAGCCATGGCTGAATGGCTTGAGCAGAGTCGCTTGAAGTTCAACCCCGCCAAGACGGAGGTCCTGTGGTTGGGTCATAGGGGGTAGAGTAGGAAGCGTGCTTACCCTCCCTGGCAGGGACGCAACTGGGGATCATGTCCCAGGTCAGGAATTTGGAGGCGACCATTGATGCCTCATTAACACTCGAGGCACAGGTCAAAAGGGTAGTTAGTCAGGCATTTTCCCATCTTTGACAGGCTCAGCTACTAGTATCCTACCTGTCCGACGAACACCTGGCCACAATGATCCATGCAACGGTCACCTCTAGAATAGCTTTCTGTAACTCGCTCTATGCTGGCCTGTCTCTGGGCTTTCTCCAGAAACTGCAGCTGGTGCAAAATGCAGCTGGTAGGGTCCTCACAGGTATACCATGGAGGACCCCCATCCAGCCTGTGCTGAGGCAGCTGCACTGGTTGCCAGTTGTCTTCCAGATCAGGTTCAAGGTTTTGGTTTTGACCTTTAAGGCCATTCGCTGTCTGAGCCCAGCATATATGAGGGAGCGCCTTTTGATATGAATGTTGTTCTATGGGATTTTGATATATATGTTGTAACCCGCCTCGAGCCTCTGGGGACAGGCAGGCTAGAAATTAATTAAATAAATAAATAAATAATAAAGCTTGTACAATGCATTTTGCATATACATATTTATTCTTTTATAGCCTGATTACAGATGTCATATTTATTTATTGATTTCATTTATACCCTGCCTTTCTCCCCAAAGGAACTCAAAATCAGCTTATATCATTCTCTTCTCCCCCATTTTATCCTAACAATAACAACCCTATGAAGTACGCTAGGGTGAGGATGTGTGTGACCTCGCCCAAGGTTATATCTACAATGTGGGGCCATTCGGGTTTTGTGGACAAAAGTACTTTGTGTGAATCTGTCCTTTAACTTTCTAGTTGTATAGCCCTGAAAAACTAAGTGGCTGAAGTCCTGATTTCTCTCTGGATGGCAAGCCACAATCCATGCTGCTCTGAGATTTCTAAGGGAAGAGAAGGCCATGTATATGACAAAATCCAACTTGACCAGAAAGCTTTGAATGTAAATCATGGGGAAACAGCAGTAAAAGTAAAGGGCTGTGACAAGAATGAGAGTCTTTCCTCTTGTTTCTTACCCAAGTTACCACTTTCTTAGCCAAGAATCCTCAATGATATTCTGTCTTTGGGCCCACTACTAATTAACTATGCTGTCTCTTACATGTCTTCTTGGCTTTGTACTTCCCTATATTCCTGGTGCTTTCCTTATCTCAAAAGCAAAGCTGCAATCCCTTGAGGCATGACGCCCAGATATGGCCACTCTAAAGGGACCTAATTGCCAGGCAATTTGCCCTTGCTTCAGTGGCTTTTAGCATTTCACTTGTATGACTCACTAAGCTGAACTGTCATTTCTAAGCAAAGCTTCCCTTTTAACGTATCTGAAGAAAAAAGCTTCTCTAACCTCACTGCATTGGATGAAATTCATGGTGGAAGAAAAAGTGCTGTGTGCCCTGTGGAGAGCTGCTCTTGATTAAGGGGGAAAGCTACCTCTTAACTTTCCCCTTTAAAAGGGTCTGACCTGACATGCAGAGATTGAGCAGTGTCTGGTACTACGCTTCCCCACTCCCCAGCGCTGAAGACTGCAGCTGGAAAATATGAATAACAGAGATTTAAAGGGTCTCATTGATACACTGTGACAAACTGCACTTTTAAAGGCTTAGAGATGTTGTGTAACAAGATGGAGGATTGTGGAAACCAGAGAGCCTTGAGTGACATCTGATTGGTTGGCATCAGCTGAGCAGAGAGATTTCTGAAGTGGATGTGGGGAGAATTCAGTCTGATTTCAGCCTTAGCTGAGATGGAGAATTGATAAAGAACTGGGGAAAGTTGGCAAGGAAATTTGGGAAGTAGAAAAAGACTCACATTCAAGCCAAGGCAAGGGGGCAGATCTTCTAGAGAGGGAAGAAAATTCCCTACCTACAGGGAGTTCGTTTTGAACAGTGCAGAAAGCCCAGGACTGGTGTGCTTAGAGTCATAGAATCATAGAGTCATAGAGGTGGAAGGGGCCATACAGGCCATCTAGTCCAAACCCCTGCTCAATGCAGGATCAGCCATAGGCATCCTAAAGCATCCAAGAAAAATGTGTATCCAACCTTTGCTTGAAGACTGCCGGTGAGGGGGAGCTCACCACCTCCTTAGGCAGCCTATTCCACTGCTGAACTACTCTGACTGTGAAAATCTTTTCCTGATATCTCGCCTATATCGTTGTACTTATAGTTTAAACCCATTACTGCACATCCTTTCCTCTGCAGCCAACGGAAACAGCATCCTGCCCTTCAAGTGACAACCTTTCAAATACTTAAAGAGGGCTATCATATCCCCTCTCAACCTCCTTTTCTCCAGGTTGAACATTCCCAAGTCCCTCAACCTATCTTCATAGGGCTTGGTCCCTTGGCCCCAGATCATCCTCATCGCTCTCCTCTGTACCCTTTCAATTTTAACTACATCCTTCTTGAAGTGAGGCCTCCAGAACTGCACACAATACTCCAGGTGTGGTCTGACCAGTGTCTATGGGAAAGGTCTGACCCTTTGACCTGTGGGAAAAAACAGATGTAAAATAGGCGCTGAGCCTTTCTGCTTTCTCTGCATCCTCCGTTAGAGTTTGTCCATCTGCACCCAACAGTAGACCTATTGCCTCCTTTACTTTACGTTTGCTCCTCACATAACTGAAAAAGCTTTTCTTGTTACAATGGGCTTCTCTGGCCAATCTTGGCTCACTCTCAGCTTTGGCCTTTCTGATGATTGACCTACAGTGCCTAGTAGCCTGTAAGTACTCATCTTTAGAGCTCTGTCCTTCCCTCCATTTCCTGAACATTTTCCTTTTCTTTCTTAGTTCCTCTTGAAGTTCTCTGTTCATCCAAATAGGCTTCTTAGAGCTCCTGCAGTGTTTTCATGTTTGTGGGATAGTCATGGATTGAGCATGCAATAGCTCTTGTTCCTTTCCCTTCACATGTTCCTTTCCCTTCCAGCATTCTCGTCCATGGTGTGACACTCATCATGTCTCTGAGTTTATTAAAGTTTGCTCTACGAAAATCCAACATCCGCGTCTGGCTACAAGCTTCCTTGCTCCCCCATCTCAAAAGGAATTCTATGAGGACATGGTCACTTCCCCCAAGTGTCCCCACCTCCTTCACCCCATCCACCAACTCTTGCCTGTTGGTCAGTATTAAGTCCAGTATGGCTGAACCTCTTGTGGGTTCATCTAGCATTTGATAAATGAAATTGTAAGCCAGGCAGGTCAGAAAGTTGCATGACTGAGGACACTTCGCAGAGTTTGTTTCCCAGCACACATCTGGGAAATTGAAGTCGCCCATGATTACAAAGTCCTGACGCTTGGATATTTTCCCAAGCTGCTCACAAAGTGCAGCATCCACATCCTCTCATGTCAGGAGGTCGGTAGCAGACACCAACCACCACACTGTTTGTTTTCCCCTCACTTATTTTCACCCAGATGCTTTCCAATGTAGATATACTCTCCTTTACTAGATTTTCCTGACAGGTAAACCCTTTCTTCATGTACAGTGCCACTCCTCCACCTCTTTGATCTATTCTGTTTTTTCTGAACTGTTCATATCCATCCACTATTACATTCCAGCCATGAGAATCATTCCACCAAGTTTCTGTGATGCCTAGTAGATCATACCTTTCAATGAGCATGAGAAGTTCCAGCTCTTCCTTCTTATTGCCCATGCTTCGGGCATTAATATAAAGGCATCTGAATCCTTTTACTTTTGGTTCCCTATGAGCTGGCCTTCCTAGTTGGGCTGCCCCCAATCGGTCTCCTTCCTTACACCCATATGTTGAATGTTTCCTTCCCCTTGTGGCTTCAGTTTAAAGCTCTCCTGATGAATCTCCCCTGGTTCCTGGCAAATACATTCTTCCCCAACTTCGGCAAGTGCAGTCCATCAGGTGCTAGTAGGCCTTCTTCAAGAAAGCCTATTCCATGGTCCCAGAAACCAAATCTCTCCTGCTGGCACCAACTACGCAGCCACTGATTCACTTAGAAACTGTTTTTAGAGACTTTAAGACTGATTCCACAGTTATGATTTGCCACTGTTTTCACTGTATCAGATTCTAAATGTAGACTCTGAATTTGCATCTGGCATTCTGCATCTGTGGTTTTCTCCTACCACTGGCCAGGACTCCAATTGTGGCATTTCCATTGGTAATGTGAGTGGTCCTACCTCCTGTCATGCCCCCCCTTTTTTTGTCTGAGCATGTGCAATAACGCACTTGCATCATAACACAATTTTAAAAATTGCACCCCCCCATCCTTCAATTCCAATGGCACTTGAATTACCCAAGCAATGGCGGGGGAGGTTCTTGTGTTGATGTGCACTCTCCACACATGCATGAAGACAAAGCACATTGTCTGCCATTACACAACTGTTCATCTGCACAAAAATTATGAATTGCTCTGTTGCACCTTAAATCATGAACATGTATTTAGGTGCTGGAAGGGGAGATGGGGGAGGCAGGGGGAGAAATGTGGTCCTAGATTTTGATTAAAGTTAACTTTCTAGAGCGTTGTCAGGAAGCGGGCACTATTGTTATTGCAAAGATATGTTGTAAACATGTTAAAAACATGTAAACATGGGAGAAAAAACATGGGAGAAAAAACATGTAAACATGTAAACATGGGAGAGGGGGTGGGCAGGAGGAGAGGCAAATAGTAGGCGGAGTTGAAATGTATCTATGAAAACATCACGAAGTGGGAATGGAGAACGAACTAAACTTGAATCCTGAGCTTCTTCTTTGGATAACTCACATTTTAAATGGTGGCAGCATTCTCATGGTAGTCACGAGTTTGGCCCTAGGATTGGGGTATTATATTTAAAAGTCATATTTAAAAGTGTGAGGTAAAATAATGGTGTGGTCTCCTTAACCACACTGTGATAAACATTTGACAGGACTTAAAGAGCCAGCTAAAATTGTTTTGGGGGTGCTAGCTGTCCATCTCTCATTTAGACAAGTGAATCTATCTTTTCCCTCCCGTTTTTGGAATATCTCATTTGGGGCTAGGAAATGAAGCGACAACCTCCTAACATGAATTAGTACCTAATACCAGGAAACAGCATTTTCTGTGACAGCTAAGGGTAAAAAGGGCTTTTGCCTCTAGTGATCAACACAGAATTCCAACACTCTGCACAGCCCATGGAGTGACTGGAGAGGACTTTGCAGCTGCAAAGCGGGTGAAGTATTGTGTGTGCTTGGGATGGGAGGCTGGCAGTGTTCCAGACAGGCAAGCTGTATATTGCTCCTTCCCTGTCTCAAAGGTGACATGCAAACCTTCAGCCAATGTTTCTGCACATAATTAACCTCAGAGGAAGTTTACTTGTTTATGCAGCCAGCACGTAATGTGCTAGAAACCCCACAGCACCACTCACATTCGGGCTAATGATGTAACTCTTTCTCAGCACAGCCAGTGACTGCTACCATTGTAAAGGAGCCCAAGTTGGGGGACAGACAATACTTTGTTAGACTAGGAGTTTAACTGGCTGGGGAGGGGGAGGAGTTCAGGCATCCAATATCTGCCGTACTGGCTTTATGCACATATTCAGAAATATCTCACTAAACTTCTCTAGACTTTTGTAGTTTGGATGCCACCTACAAATGTTTTCTCCTTGTTAACCATTCTATCTCATCATTTGCCACTGAATTCAGAGTGACATTTTGGCCTTATCATAAGCCTGTGAGACAAAAAGGGAGTCCGATAGCACCTTTAAGAGCAACAAAGATTTATTCAAGGCATGATCTTTCAAGTGCATGCACTCTTCCTCAGACAAAATGGATCAGAGATTAGAAGAGTACAGATATAAAGCAAAAGTAAATCAGTGGCAAATTAGTAAACTGTGTCATAATATCCAAATTATGTAGTATGATAATTCTTTGCTAAAATAGCTCATCAGTCCTTTTGAGTTCAGTTGTAGTTCACGAAAACACTGGAGAAATAAAAATGTCCAGGCTAGTAATTAATAGCAGATGCTTTCCCAGTTGTGAAAATAAATAATTAAATGCCTGTGAGGTAAGTTCTGCTCAAAAAGAGTTGCTGAAGATACCCAGTGGGCTTCAGAGATAAGGAGTAGTGCTACAATTTGGAATGGTGAGTTGAGAAAGGCAAACTGGGCCTCAATCCAACTGGTCAAATTGATCAGGATAGTAGTGACAGCAGCAACAAGGGAGAAGTGATGAATCGCCATTAGTTGAAGCAAAGCAGGATTTGAATTAGTTTCTGTAAGTGGAATCCCACAAGCACTGGATAGTGTTCTTTCACTGTATTTTAGAAGTAATGTGCAGCTGGATTATCCTGTGTAAGCAAGCTAATCCGTTCTGAATGCAGCACCGTATCCAACACTGTGGGAATGCAGCCCCGTTGGTTTCACAAATTAACCACAGTTAAAATAAACTATGGTTTTGTGTTATGTCTGAAGCAAGCCACTGATCCTCTTGAGTTGCCAGGTTGTCAAACTGAGGTTTATTAGAAAGCTAGCAAGACAGAGGAAGGTGTAATCAATAAACCCATTCCCTCAATAAAAGTTACCCGTTCCTCCCCTCACTGACTAGCATTCCAAATGTAATTGTCAGGAATACCATCTTAGTAACATGGAAGTTCATAAATGAGACTCCCATGGGCATAAATGGGTTCAGAGTTTCATTCTGCTTAACCGACTATTAAAGTGAAATTAAGTTCCTTTCAGTTTAGATGAAAATCCACAGAGTTAATGGCTCAAGATAATTAGAAAACTCTGCATTTCAATTTGCCTTCCTTCCTGTCCCATAGTTCTTCTGCAACGAAATTGAATCTTTTCCTCTCTCGTGTTTTACTGCAGTGAAACATTTGTAAACCTTTCATGTAATCAGATTATAACTGTGATTATGTACTGCACAAATACTGTATCAAATGTTTGTTCTTTCCTACTGCATATTTACCAAAACAAATGATTTAGGATTCAGAATGCAATGGCTCCTGATTTTAAATGACATAACCTATGTACTTATACAGTAGACAGTATGTTTTGTTCTGTGTTAAATTGGAGAAAATAGAGGAATAAAATATTATTTAGATTTTATTTTGTCATTTTCCATACTTCCCTTCCCTCTTTACTTAAGAATAGTTTACACATTGCAACTGCTACATATATTCTGCTATAAAATCACTCAATGGGAAGGCAATGTATATATCTTCTAGCTTTGGTATGTACAACTGGAACCCCACTTCCCTTTAAGGGTTTTTGATCACACGTATTGAAAATGTAAACACATGTGTTGCTTTCTTCACACTATGACCATGGCTATCAAGAGGATCACATGTAGTGCACACTCCTCGTACATGAAGTAGGAGTGTCAAAATCCTAAGGATTGAAAAGGGCTAGTGTTGACAGACTGGTTAAATATCACACAGTGCAAGGAGGATTGAGAAAAATTAAGGATTTTCAGTAATTTATCCAAGGTTATATCAAATGCTTGTTTATATTGTGCATTTGCAGAGGCTTAGTGCTCTGTTAAAATCCAGCTGCTTGACCTAAAGTTTCTATATACTGAAAACATTTGGCTATTGATGTAGGCACTCATGGTAGAATTGTTTACACAGGCCAAGTTGAATTTTTTTGAAGAGAAAATAGGGGAAGTAGTAACTTTAAGCTTTAATTATCAAGAGTTTAGTTCAATTCTTCTAGTTTAAACCAAAGGCTTTCTTTACTAGAATTAATAGAAAAAGAAATGGATAAGCAATATCAAATCCTGTTCCAATGTATGGTAACAGCAGCAAGGGTAGTTTTTGCTAAGAAAATCTGTAACCATTAAAGGTAAAGGGTATCCCCTGTGCAAGCACTGGGTCATGTCTGACCCTTAGGAGTGATGCCCTCTAGCGTTTTCATGGCAGACCATAAGTACCTTTTATATTTGTGAAAAGGCACTAAGGGAGGAGCACTGTCCAGGTCAGTGTCTGCGACGTGTCCAGACACCGCTTCCGGATCAGCGGGCCAAATCTGCGCATGCCAGGCAATGCTGGGCGCCAGTGGATTGGGCTGGCCTCTACGGAGCCTGCCCCCAGGAGCCAGTTGCGAGGCGTGCTCCCAGCCTCATGGCCAGATGCTCCCTGGCTGTGGAGGGCAGTGGACCTTGCGGTGCCCTGACCAGGCCACTGGTCCCGATGCCTGCTGGTGCAGCCACCTGCTGCCAACCTTGCCTATACTGCCAAAGCTGCAGGCTGGTCTACGGAGGAGGCCAGTGATCCTGCACCACCCTGCCCAGACGTGTAGGAGCCCAGGACCAGCCAAGCCCACTGCTCTGGCCACCCACCAGCCTGGATGCCTGCCGGCCGCCTTGCCTACACCGACACCGCACCGTGCAGGTAGGGCAATGCCATGGCTGCTGTGCCCTTTCCCCACTATTGCCCGTTGCATCCCTGGGTGCAACGGGCTTTATGGCTAGTCTTTAATAAAAATATATATTAAAAAAATGTTCAGTTCAGTTCTGCAATTTCTTAGAGCTGCCTGCCTTATACATGCTAGCCCCATGCTGAGTAAAACTTTGCCATTTCTGAATTCAGCAGTCAATGATTTTTGAACAATGGAAATAAGAGAAAATAATTTTAAGCTGTATATAGTAAAAAGCCAAGATCCAGCAAAACTTGAATCTTGTAGGCTCATATCCTCATTAACAGAAATTTTACCTAGGCGATAAACTGGGCCATATGCAGTTTGGGCCCAGTATATCTAAGAGACCATCTCTTTGCCTATACCCCCAAAAGAGCATTACGCTCTGCCACGGCCAACTGGCTAGTGATCCCTGGCCCCAAAGAAGCACATTGATCCTCAATGAGGGCCATGTCCAATCTCCCAATATTCCGCAAAAGGGAGGTCCTCCACCAGGCAATTGCCTGAGACTAACAATAGGTCCCCACTCAGACATCCTCTCCATGGCCTGAACCAGTCTGTCCTCTTTAAGGGCCTTAGCTAAGTTCCGTTTGTATTTTATTGTTTAAGATCACTTAAATTGTGTTATTTAGATTATTGTTGTTGTATTTGTTTATGTTATATATTAATTCGTTTCATGTATCCCCCATGTTGTATGTAAGCCACCCTGAGCCATATGGAAGGGCGGTATAGAAATCAAATAAACAAACAAACAAATAAATAAAACTGGAGTTATAAGGAAACAGATTCATATATTTCAAGTCTGTCTGTTCTTAGAAACTGCTAAGGATATTTGCTTAACATTTTAGTGGCATTGGATGTAATTTAAAGAACCAGATTAGATACCAATCCAATATGTCAAATAAGGGGAAACAATCCCTCCTCTTTATCACATGGAAATAATTTTTATAAAGTAATTATAGCCCAAATAAATCTATGCTGCCTAAGACTGCCTAAGGAGGTGGTGAGCTCCCCCTCACTGGCAGTCTTCAAGCAAAGGTTGGATAAACACTTTTCTTGGATGCTTTAGGATACTTTGGGCTGATCCTGTGTTGAGCAGGGGGTTGGACTAGATGGCCTGTATGGCCCCTTCCAACTCTGTGATTCTATGTTGAGCCCATGTTCTACATAGTTTGCATATTCGTGTATAAGACAGGGTTTTTAAAAACTGGTATGGTTTTAGAAAGAGTTTGGTATGGAGCTCTGCAATGTCTTTAAAAGTTTTAATAATATAAAAAAATCACGAAAGATGACAAAGTCCTGCTAATCATCTGGAAAGAAAAAAAACATGTATTTTAATTGTATTGCATTTTTACCCTAAAACTGATGTAGGTTACAAGAATTCCAATTAAAATGCAACAGAAGAAAAGATAAATCAATCAAGAATACTAATGATTAATTTTCTTTTAAAAAAAGTCTCCAAGAAAACTTGGCACAGGAGTAGGGTTGCTACCCTTCAGCTGGGGCCCAGAGATCTCTCTGGATAGTAACAACTGATCTCCAGCTTACAGAAATCTGGAGAAAATGGCTACTTTGGATAATGGACTCTAGGGCCATAAGAGAGTTTATGACCCAGTGGCAGGGTGTCTGCTTGGCATGTAGAAGTTACCAGGTTTAATCCATAACATCTGTATTCTTAAGGGTCAGGCAGACAATATGGACATTGATGGACAAACAGTCTGATTCAGTGCAAAGCAGCTTCATGTGGGTTCATAGCATACATCCTGCTGAAATCCCTTCCTTCTCCAAACCCCACCCTTTCAAGCTCTACCCCCCCCCCCAAATCTTTACAACCTATAGCAGGGGTAGTCAAACTGCGGCCCTCCAGATGTCCATGGACATCTGGGAGGGTCGCAGTTTGACCACCCTGACCTATAGTTAGTAACCCTACACAGGGGTTTTGGGGCTGGTATTAGACTGTGCCTGAGCCGTGAAGTGATCAACCCCTTCTCTGCTTTTTTAGATCTGCCTGACTTTAGACAGGCCCAATGGTTCCCTGGGTGGGCAATTTGTTTGTTAATACCATCTGTAATATTGTAGAGTTTTAGAGTTTTATTTTAATGGAGGGGGATTGTTTTATATTGCTGACATTGTTGTTTTATGGATTGGATCTGTGTTTTACATACCTGTAAACTGCTGAGAGCCAGCTCCTTGAGAGCGGCAGTTATATAAATCCAAATAATAAATAAATAAAAATAAAAAAGAGCAACCGTAAGCAGGACTTCTCAGATGTAAATCCTATTGTATTTAGTGGTGCTTTTTGATAGGTAAATGTTCTTAAGATTTTAGCCAAAGGCAATTACAGTCTTCTGAGCACTGATTGCCTGCAGTTCAGACAAGTCCATGAACTGAACTCAGATCTTCACATTCTGACTATGTCTCCCTCCACTCCTTTCATGATTCTTCTTCATTACAAGCAGCTGATTTTAATTATTTGAAACCTTGTCTGCTGGAGCCATGCAGTTCCCCACAGAGACTGGAGACAGCTGGTGTTATGGCAAAACAACAGAGTGCTTGGTCCCTCAGCCCTGTTTGCCTGTAAATTCACTGGGGGATTCCTGACAGCAGGTGCAAAACAGCTAATGGGTAGCGCAGCGTAGGGGCAGAAGAGTATTTTACTCTGCTTTATGTATGCACATAATCCATTATCACAACTTCAGATAATGCTTCTCAATGGCAAAACTATTAATGCTGGAAAAGAGTCAGATTGAGAACAAAGCAGAACATACAAGATCTTTGGCCCCAATCTGTCTAAATACTGATCATTGTTAATTAAAGGTACAATATTAAACTCTGGGCAGCCTTATCTTGTTCATTCTAACACCAGACCTGTGGGGGGACAGAATTATTCATGTCTGACAAATAGTAGAAATGGAGGGAGCTCTTTCTCAAATAGGATTGCCAGGTCCCCACTGGCCACTGGCAGGGGGCAAGGTAGAGTTGCCAGATCCAGGTTAGAAAACTCCAGGAGATTTGAGGATGGAGCCTGGGGAGGACACGGACCTCAGTGGGGGATGATGCCAGACAGTCTACCCTTCAAAGCATCCATTTTCTTCATGGGAACTGATCTCTACAGTTTGGAGATGAGCTGTAATTCTGCATTCCCAGAATGGTATCCCTGTTCTCAAACTCAAAATCTACTCCTGAGTTTGAAACCACCCTGGTTTTTCTTATTAGTCTAATATGTTCAGTCATGCCTGAAACAGAAATCTACTATACAATAATCTAGATCATATTCCAGACGAGTGGTTCTCAACCTTGGGATCCTGACCCCAAGTGGGGTTGTCTGGCCCATTCCATGGGGTAGCCAGGTTGGTGGCCATGGTGGTGGTGGCAGGCGGTGGTGGGTGGTGGCTAGGGGCAGCTGGTGCCAGGTGGCAGCAGCAGAGCCATGGCACTGGCTACCTCCAGGCTACCTCGATTGTTTTGCACCTGCCCCCACACTCCTGCAAGACCGCCCCTGTGTGTGCACGTGCAGCCCCCGCTGCTGCATGGGGGAAAGAGCCAAATCAAGTTACTTTTGGTTTCATTTTAAGGTTTACTTTTATCAACTGTCATTTCTGAGGAACCCATTCCAAAGCTAATGTTACATCAAAAAAAGAAAAATCTAGCTGGACGCTAAAAAAAGATCCAATTCACTTCCAGACAAATTTTAGTCTCTACTGCTATTATTTTCATATATGCGGTAGCTCCTCAGTCATCCTTGTAGGAAAATAGTATTTACAACTGAAGTAATCCCCTCCCCAATCATATGCCAGCTGTGGAGTTTCATATTGGGTGTAGCAGTACTCCCATGTATTTTTGGCTTGTGATGAATTGTGGGCCTGATACAAGAGTCAGTTCAAGCTTTCTTTCTGCTTTGGGCATCATATTTGATTTAGTTTTTGTTGCTTAAAAAGGCAGCAAGAAGGATCTGGTACTGAACCACAGTGCTTAACTTTCAAAACTGGCAATGAGGCAAGGCAATTAGAGCAGGACCGGACACTAAACAGCAAGAGGCGATTTGCTCTTGTTATGCTGGGCTGCTCCTGTCTGCGTGGGCACCCATCTCTAAGGAAAAAATCTGCTAATATCCTTCTAGGGGAGACATGACTTCATCCTGAAGCATGAGCTGTCTCTCTGAAATAAACAGCCGTGTTGCCGCCTCTGACAAGGAAGGGCCGAGACAGTGAGCGTCCGACTGCAAAGAATGTAGTCCCCACAAATGATAAGAATATCTAGGGTGGGGTGTGTGTGTGTGTGTGTCAGAGAGAGAGAGAGAGAGAGAGAGAGAGAGAGAGAGAGGTGGTTTTATAACATTAACAGCAGACTATGTGAAGAGGAAGGGACATAGTGTTAAATAGTCTACAAGGAAAACCCATTTGCATCCTACTGTATTCTGTTTTTAAATGATATTTCAGTGGCTGCAAAAAGTATACAGCTTATCTGATGGTTTGCCAAGTTCTGCAGTACATGTTTTCTGTCTGATTTGATGCAAAGAATTTCCCTTCTAGCCCTCATTCAGGGGCTCTTGTCACTGTGACAGAACCTCCTTGGGAAATTATGAAAACTGAGGCTGAAGATCATCAGCTTCTGAAGATGGTCGTTACAATGTTTCCTACATAGCAACAGTACAGGTAAGGCAGCCCAACCCCTTGCCTGTGATCTAGCCAGGACCATCATCTACTCTGTGCACTTCTCAATGATTCCCATAGCCCCTGACATAACAGCAACTTTTCTTAGGGCAGTATCCTTGTAATAAGCTCAACAGAGGGGCTTTGCCAAGTGAAAATGCTTGAAAGATGTTCATGTGCTGCTGTTAAAAATCGTGAGTGGCTGATGGGTCACAGGATCATTCTACAAATAGCAAAAATTAATTCTAGTTGAGAAGAAGAAGAAGAAGAAGAAGAAGAAGAAGAAGAGTTGGTTCTTATATGCCGCTTTTCTCTACCCGAAGGAGGCTCAAAGCAGCTTACAGTCGCCTTCCCTTTCCTCTCCCCACAACAGACACCCTGTGAGGTGGGTGAGGCTGAGAAAGCCCTGATATTCCTGTTCAGTCAGAACAGCTTTATCAGTGCTGTGGCAAACCCAAGGTGACCCAGCTGGCTGCATGTGGGGGAGTGCGGAATCAAACCCGGCATGCCAGATTAGAAGTCCGCACTCCTAACCACTAAACCAAACTGGCTCATACCCACACACTGTTCATGGGCACCCAAAACACAATTGGTGGCAATCCAGAAGATGCTAAGCTAAGTAGAGAATGTTCAGTTTCCTGTAGTGAAAATGGTACTCCTGCTAATCATTCCACTTCCAACTCATTAACCCAGGCTTTCTTAACCAGGGCTTCCTGAAATCCCTGGAAGGGTTTTCTGTATGTCTGGGATACAATTATTTTTTAATATATTTTAAAAATGTGTTCCACATTTATCGGGTGATATAACCACATACGATCGACCTGCCCCTTACAAAGTGGCCAATGATGGGCCTGAAGGGGAGCGGCCCCAGGTGGACATGTGCAGAGCTATGCTTCCCAACCATATTCTGCATGATCACACCACTTCTGGGGTTTCTTGGAGCTTAAGGCATGCTTCAGAGGTTTCTCAACAGTAAAAAAGTTGAGAAAGGCTGCATTAAGGAATGCAAGGAAGAACGTATTCAAGCAAGATATGTCTTCCTACAGAGACCTGGGCTGATTCTACACCCCCCCACCCCCGCTGTGAGATCCTGCTGAATTGAGATTGATTTGAACCTGGGTCTTTCTCCTTCCTCCCTCCCCGCCCAAACTGAAACACAAAGCCGGTTGCACTTGATTGGGGAAGCTCAGTGTGGGGAGGGGAGCAATGGTCACTAAGCTGAACTACCTTTCCTGAACTGGGGGGGGGGGGAGGTCAGGTGAAGTCCAGCCGGCACTAGTGCTTTATTTCTTCTCTTTTGACTCCCAAGCCAGCAGCAGACTCTCAGAGAACTAGGCAAATCTCTGCTGAGAGAAATGTGGGCTTCTGGAGCGCAGTCACTTTAAAGCCTTGTAACCAGGACGTCTTTGAACTGACACCCTGGCCAATCAGGGAAGACTGCTTTGCTAAGTCAGTGTTGCAGGCATGGAGCAGTTAATTCACAAAAAGCAGAAATCTACGATTTATCCTGGTGGCTGTTTTTCAAATATCAAGTCTTATATCTACTCCTGGGTATGGGGGGGGGGGCAGGGGGAGGTAGGGTCACTGAGGATCAATCATGCATGTTGCAGAGGGAAAATTTAAAGAACCCCAAATCAAAATGGAAATCAAATTCAGTGTAGACAGGAAGGATTTATTCAGGCTGGGAGTAGATAAAAAGCCCTATGCAGACTCGACCCTAGTACCAAGAAGAGCCAAAAAGGGATGTCAGATTTAAGGGGAGAGTTTACTTCTATCTTCAACAGCCACATAGCAGGGAAGTTTCAGCAGATCCACCTTTTCCAATGACAGTAGACCCGTGAAACATTATTACTAATGATCCCTTCCATGTGGCAATGGAAAGAACAGGAGCTCTGTCTCATATTAATTATAGCTGGTGGTAGCCTAGATTAGAATGAATCCCGAGAGAGGGCAAAATAGTGAGTGGTAACCAGGAAAAATAAAATATAAAAATGTGCTGAGAATGTACATAATACTATGTCAACCCATGGTTACCCCCTCCACACACACCCTGCCCAGTGCTGACCACTTCACCTAGTTTGGTAATACCTATTCTTAACGAGCAGGGGGAAGCTTAGCAGTGTCTCAAGCAGAGATCTTTCCTGGACCTGTGCCCCATAAACAGATGCAGAAAACTGAACCTGAACCCTTTTCCATGCAAAGAAGATGCTCTATCACAAAGCAATTACCCTTCCTCAACTGAATGATCAACAAAGTGTAGGGAGGGAGAGAAGATTAAAATACTTTGTGCCTGAATGTCCCTGTAGTGCTCAGCATTCTGAACTAGAGCCATACTAGTTTACACACCCTGGGTCCTGACAAGCTTGGCAGAAAATGGGGCGTATAAATATTTTAAATTTTAAATAAATACATAAGTAGCTTAAATGGTACAGTAGTTATGGTGTGAGTGGAAATGCAAATGTGGACATGGAACATCTGGCTGCTGATTGAAAGCAGAGAGTTGGGAGGAAAAACATGGTCCAAGGCGGGCAGGGACTGGCCTGGAAGAATCAAACATAGGTACAGTTTCTATCCTATGACATGGGAGGAGAACTGCAAGTTCATTCAGAGACTGCAGCTCTAAAATACTTGACCAGGATATAAGATCAGGATAAATAACCCAATGCAAGGTTTATATCAATTAAGGCAGATATAGTGGGACAAACAGCAGAATCACTTTGAAATAAGGTTTAAAGTGTCTTTGTGAGATGGGAAATTTGGCAAAATACTTCTCTATAAGGGAGAAAATCCCCCACATCCAGAGAAAAGAGGGAAGAACAGGCTTAGAGAAAACGCATATATACAACAGAGAATGCACTCTATGTTACGTTATTGTTGACTGCTGTTTCCGTTTGCTTGTCATTGATTATTTTATGATTTAGTGTGTTCATTTTTCCATACACAGTTATTTCCTGCATATGCTCTCCTCTGTTGCTGCATATTCCATTATTTAAGTACCGTAGTTACCTTCAGGCTGCCAATATTTCCTGTTTAGATTTGAAGCCAGAAATCCTCACCATAGCAGGCAGTCTTAGTCAAGGCCAAGGCTTAATTAACTAATTTATTTACATTTATATATATTTCAAACTATAGGCTGCCCCTCTCCTCACCGTCTGATTACACAATAAGTTAAAGCAAATACACTAAACTTAGGTTTTAAAAGACAGTATCTATACTTATTGCTCCTGCTCCCCCGTGTGCTTGGTAACAAGATGCTTGCAGTCGGTCAAGCAGGCACAAAACAGAGGATAGTTGGGGGGGGGGGTCTGGCTGGGGTCCCAACTATAGTGATGGTGAAATTACAGGAATTATTCCCCTATCTCTTGCCTCAGAGTAAGCCGCAGCTGGGATTAATAGGAAGTATTGTCATGACAGAGGCCTAGCATCCCAAAAGGCTACCAGAAATACCCAACACTGTTCTTTTTTTCTTTTTTTTAAAGCTGAGACCAATAGGAGCACCTCCGCACCTGCTACAAGAGAGGGAGCACTCAGAACAGGCTGCTAGCTGCTGCTGCCGCCTGGCAACAGTAAACACCATTCTGAGGATGGTGGTGGGACAGGCCCATTCAGCTGCATTCAACCACTTTTCTGGGCAGTTCTTTCAACTAGCTGCAGTCCCACTGTATATCTAGATCTATTACCTAGCAAATTATGTACATCGAGCCATGCAAGTAAAATGAGTATGATAGCGAGGGGCTGATTCTGCCTGAGTCAGGGTATGTAGTAGCATTTAATTGTGATAATTTATAAGCAAATTTAATTCTGATTATTTATTAATTCTGGGATTTATAGTCTGCCCTGTGTTTGGGAACTCAAGGCAGATTACATCTAATATGATTTTCCACTGTGTGTTGATTGCTACTGTGAGCACACAACTGTGCACAGCAACAAAGGTGTTCTGTGCAGAGACTCCTTTCACACTTCTGCCCCTCCCACTTCCTCACTCTCACCACCAGAAGGCTTTGCGGTTCTTTTGAAACAAGTTTTCAAAGGCAGACAACTTGCTCCAGGATGTGTGGGGGTGGAGGGGAGAAACAGTGCTGTATGTGGCCATGATGCGAGGGTGAAATGTGGAAATCTGTACCTTCTCTTCCACTTTCCCAAACCTACACTGGTGGGAATTAGGCATGTGCACACTCCAAGCACCTGATGGTTCAAGTCCCAGAAATAAACTTGTCTTTAATGTGCAACAGACTCTCAGCAGTGAGAGTCTGAGAACACAAACTCACACACACACAAACACATGCATGGACACAAACAGTCTGTAACAATGATAAGTAAATGGCAGTTTGATGTATTTTCCTGTTCAGAACAGGCCCCAAAATGAAGGTTATGACACTGTCACCTCAGCACACAGCTATGAGCACACTGGGACCTTGGCACCACACTCAGCTTGACTCTAAAATGGCCACTGCTGCTATTTGTATTTGTTTACACTCCCTGGGATTTTGACTCACTGCAGATGGCAGGTGGATCGATTCTGCAGAGGTCAAACAGTTTGGTTTCTATGGTGCTGGATTTCCTGCTGGCCTGACTCTTGTGTACTGTATATTTAACACAAAGCAATCAGGAATTGCAACTCATCCGGCAGGGCCCTATACCTGCACCAAAGCTCACGCCTGAGTTGTTAGCACAGCTGCCTGCCTGTTGTCAAGGGGATGGATTCAGCAGATGGAAAAGATGAGCAGGGGCCTGGCTTGGGCAACAAGAGGGCAGAAAAGGCCTGTTTGCGGGCAGAGATGGGACTCCACACAACAGTCTGCCATTTGGAAAGTGAAAGACTGTAATTATCCATGACTGTAACGTCAAAAAATACTGCTGGGCTAGAAAAATCCCCCCACAAATAAGCAGGATAGGAAAAGCAGGGAATGGCAGACATCCAGCCAGCAGCTCCAACCGGCCAGATGACCACTGGCTAGGCGAACCTGAGAAGAAACAACTGGCAGTAAATGTTTGAGTCCTGCATGCCTAGTTCTCGTCTCATCTTATAACACCTTCCTCCCCTTGTCTGATCCACAAAGAATGCCTTATTTCCTATGCCAGCTGATGGACAAAAATAGATACAACAGCTTATATTAAATGAACAGTGGGTGGTTCATACTACAACAGTGACTAGTATTTCCCAAGGAGTCTGGTAATATACACTGACTTCAAAGGAAACAATACCCTCAAAGTTTTTCATCTCAAAACGCTGTGTAAGCCTACAAGTAAATCAGGAAACACTGTGCCAGCTGCAAATGGTACTGTTGGCAAAAAACCCTGCCATTGGCTTGCAAATTCAGAATAGAACAATCTCTATGAAAGGTGAGAAAAATAAACAAAATTCGAGAGAATGCTGTTTTAGGTTGTGCAGTGAGTCCTAGCTCCACTGATCAGATGAGAACCAGACCAACCAAATGGTAAGCTCTTAGTGTTGGAGACAGTATCACAACCAGTCACAGAAACAGGAGATTCTACTTCCTTGCTGAAGGGTGTATGCTTTTTAATATAAAAGGGATAGAGCTGGAAGCCTCTTTGTTGCATGTCCCTCCTGTCTCTTTTATCTCCAAAGGCAGGCACCTCATTGTAGTTCCTAATTAGAATTTCATTTCTGGGTTTATTCCAGGAAAGTCAGAAGAAGATCTCCAGAAAAAAAATAGCTGGTTATATCCTTAAACGTCCCCTGTTGCCCAGCTGATCCAGAGTTTTGGGCTAGGCTCTCATCAGTATGCTGATGACACCCAGCTACTTTTGCTAATGGACACCCCCAGACAATCTGGCCAGGTATCTGGAGACCATGGAAGACTGGCTCAAGGCAGCATACAGAGAAACAGGTGATACAGCTCCTAATACTAGGTGAGGTGCAGTTAACACTGGTGCCTACAGTCAAGAGTTTGGACATGATTTTGGATCTCTCCTTACCAATGGAGGCCCAAATCATGAAAACAGCCCATCTGGCATTTTTCCATTTGTACCAGGTGAGGCAGCTTGTATTTTATCGCTTGGTATCAGAACGAGCCAGAGCGATCCACACAACTGTCACGTCTAGACTAGACTTCTGCAACTTGCCTTATGCAGGGCTGCCCTTCAGACTGCCCTGGAAACTCCAGCTTGTCCAAAATGCAGTGGTATGAGTCCTGACAGGCACTTGATGGAGGGCACATATAATACCAGGGGCCTAAAATAACATCCACCAATAAGTGTTGGCCTCACTGCTGGGAGCGGGAGAGTTGGAAAGATCAGCTCCTAATACCACCCCCCAGTCTGGAAATTTTAGCTGCAGGAATCAGTAAGATTAATAATGTTTTAACTTTTGTGTGTTTTTACCCACCCTGAGCAACACTGAAAGGACAGATTAAATATATATATTATTATTATAAAAGGAAGGGAAGGAATTTGCATCCGATGATCAAGTGATCCATTGTGCTGCAGCACATCATCTGTCCACACACCATGCCCAAACAAGGCACCCCTGGATTGATCCTCACTTGTGCCTCTTGCCTGTGCAGAGCCTCAGGAAATCTGTATAGCTGCCAATAGAAACGGGCTGGAAGAAGGATATTTAATGTAACTGAACACATTTACATTTCCTTGTCACATTGATTATCTGATTCCGTTTCCTCCACCAAGCTCCTGAGCAGCTGCCCCAGCAAAAGAGCAAATGAAAACTATATAAGACTATGACACTGCAAAACTGCAGCTATCAGCTATATTGGACCAGAGGACATAATACAGAACTCCTGGGCATGCCCTCTTGAAGCCATTTGAGAAAGTATTGATGTGCCCAGGATGTTTGCTCTTGCATGAGATGGTGAAAACAAAATCTGAACAGCAAAGTCTGCTGCAGTCAGTTTGGTGTAGTGGCTAGGAGTTCTAATCTGGAGAGCCGGGTTTGAGGCCATGTTCCCCCACATGCAACCAGCTGGGTGGCCTTGGGCTTGTCATGGCACTGAGAAAACTGTTCTGACTGAGCAGGAATAGCAGGGCTCTCTCAGCCTCACCCACCTCACAGGGTGTCTGTTGTGGGGAGAGGAGGCAACTGTAAGCCACTTTGAGCCTCTTTGGGGAGAGAAAAAAACCAACTCTTCTTCTTCATTCTACTCGCAGGGCCAACCAGTGAGCCATTGTTTCTCTTCCATGTGACCCATGGTAGACCCGGGAACATCCCACTGAGCTTGACAGATTTGGCAGTGTTTCAAGCATTGTTCAAAGTTACATGGATAATAAGTAAATAGCAGTGATTTTTATATAGTTTCTTCCATTCCCTGTTTTGACATATTCCTGTTAGAATGAACATAAGAACATATGAAAAATTCTGCTGGATCAGACCAAAGGTCCATCTAGAAGAAGAAGAGTTAGTTCTTATATGCCGCTTTTCTCTCCCTGAAGGAGAATTGTTTCACATAGAATTTTGATTTTATAGCCATATACTTCAGTGTTGCACTGCCGACTGCCTTCATATCTTTGAGCTTCTGTCTGTGACTAGAGGTGAAACTGTCTACTGTTACAGCATGTGTAAATCTCACAAGGGTATGGATTGGTCCTCTCTGGGTCTGGCAGACTCAAAGGCAGCTTTGATACATTCCAAAATCTCTCATGTTTGTGGGTTTGGTAGTGGTAGAGCATCTGCTGATTGCCGAGAAATAACTTAATAACAACACAGCGATTCAGAATGCTTTTATCTGATCCTTCTTTGAGTCAATTGTGATAAAGCAATATAGTTATTAGGTCAAGCTGAGAAACAAAACACAATTCTACCCATTTGTACACATTAAAGGTCCCAATGGACATATGACAGAGAGACCTTCAGAGTATCTAAAGTGATTGTGTGTCAGTTTGAATTAAATGATCTTGGCTTGGATTCTTAGATTAAATGGATATATGGTTCTTTCCACATGAATATCAGGCTCACATCAGGGATGAAATGACAGACAAATTAGGGAACATGGCCAGAATATTATGGTCTGTATACCAAACGCATGGCACCTATACATGAAGAATGATGGGAAAATAAGAGTTGCACTGCATAGACACCATTGGGACTGCGCATGTGCTGGATAACCATGGACATTTTCTTTCTAGCTATAAAACTCCAAAGAGGGGGTGTCCTGCCCCTTTCAAAGCCAACATATGCATAGGATTCCTGCTCAACACACCACAAGTTCTTTAGGCAAGTGCCCCTTTTTTCTCAGTTCCCACTAAGATGCCACAAGCCCCTTTTCATGGCACAATAGGTCTTGTGAGAGCTCACAGTAGGTAGGAGGGAGGGAATGTGTGTCTGCACAGAAGACAGTGATGAACAACAGTTACAAGAAAGTGGAACTCTTCTTGAACAGCTCCGCATTGGGACCATTAGTGAGCTACTCACCAACAGAGGTGGGGTGAGTCTCCACTGGAATAGAGCTTGCAAAATAGCCTATTTCTTCACCTCAAGGTATAAAGCAGGGATTCCTAACCAGGGAACCTGGGAGCCCTCAGGATCCATGGGCTTCCCCCTCCTGCCTTTATGAACTCAGCTACAAGCTAGGGAACCCACCACTTCCATTGCTCCCCCTCCCTTGCTCCTGAGCACGAGTGAGTTATCCGGGGTGGAGTCTGCATGTCTAATCTCATTTTAAACTTCCTCTTCTCTCTAAGGAGCAGGAAGCTAGCGATTGAAGGGGTGGTTTCATCAGTTTGGCTAATACTAAAGCCAGTGACTCCTGAGGGATAATATGGGATGTAGGGGGGGGGGACATTGGTAAGCCCCTTTTAAAATGTTAAGCCAGTTAATGGGCAAAGATAGTACTTTCCACAGGTTGCCAAGTTGAGGGAGGCCCTGATTCCAAAACTACTAGTTGTTCCACAGGGATGTTAAATTGGTCATCCTCTATGCCCAAAAAGGAACCAACCAAGGAGGCAAGGTGTGGTGATAAGTAAGTAGGGAAACTAAGATGACATCCAGATCAGTCTCCAGACCCTTAGAAGACTTGACACATCCTAACCTGAGAGCAGCCTCGACCGAGTCCTTATACTTCATTTTTTTATGCTTCTTTACCAGAAGTTTCAGTTGTAACTGCATCTTAGTACATAGTTCTGGAGAAGACAAATTTGGGCAAATGAATAACTGCCTCCAGAATAACCGAGGTGGCTGTTCTTTGGAGGGAGCAAAGCCTTTGTGATAATTGGGCATGCAGGAAACAAGCAGATTGATGGGAGTCTGGAACTGGTTTCAGTGGTAAGAGCCAGAGGGAGTAAAATCAAACTCAGAGTCTTATTGTAAAGAAGACAAATCCCTCTCCCAGAGCATGGCTTTCAGTCATGAGGCCCTATCGGCCAGGCCTTTGAGGTGAAGTGCTGGCAAATCAAGCAAGCTCTGACATTAGGTGTCCCTCCAAAGCACAAAAGACAACGTTTATGCTTGTCACTGTGCATAATTTTTGTTCCAAATCTTGAACATTTTTAAAAGGGTCTTGAATGCCATGACGAGGGACCACAAGCACAACACAATGGAGAGGTCTCCAATGAAGGGGCTTGCCTTGCACAATGTAGACTCCTGAAGGAGTATAACAAACCAGTCCTTGGTGAACAAAGGAGTTTCTCTCAGTAGATGGATCCACAAAGATGACAATGTAGAAAATCAATAGAGCATATGAGAAAATTTCCTATTCTTGCAGTGCTGAAAAAGGAACTGAAAGGAAGGGAGCATCTGCCATGGAGCACATGATGTGTTGGGCACCTGACCATGGAGCACATATGCACTGCCTCAGAAAGGGGCAGGGTGCCCCCTATTTGATGTTTTGTAGCTAGAAAGAAAATATTCACAGCTGGCCTGTGCAGGTATTGTCCCAATGTGGGACTGCATGAAAAGATAGAAGATGAACTCTGAGTGTGGGGAATGATGGAGAGTCGCAAGGTGCTTGACTCTATATAGAACCCTCAGTGCACTTGTACAAGAAATATAACATCCCCTCATGTGTATCCCAGTATGACAAATTCCAGAAAAGAAATATTTGTAGTAGGAACAATTTACTAAGCATAATCTAATTTCACCCTATGAACCAAAATCGGATGAAGGAAAACTAGCCTAAAGGGATGTTACAGAGGTGCCAATTACTCTGCAGTCTGAGTAATATACTTTCCAGTTCTGACAGCTGAGCCCTTTTGCAAATCTTGCCCTTTGTGTCCCATAAAACAGACTGGGCTCTGAGCCAATTCCTCACTCTACAAGAGACACTTAGAGCTATCTGGAGAGTAGTCAGCCCTTCAGAGGAATAACAGAGTCTCTGAGATACCATCTCTCAGTCTTGGCCCAAGTTCCGCTTTTTTCAGTAATTGTCTTACTCTGACAGTCAATATGCCTAGAGTTCAGTGGCTGATGTTGTCCCTGTAGGTAAGCTAGTTTGGATTTTGTTTCCTTCACATTTGGCAAAGGATAAAAGCTGTATGATGTTCAAATTTGGTCACAATATCCAATATCCCAAAAAGAAAGTTTAAAATAACTGGGATCCATTGCATCTTTGGAACAACTTCATGAATTGTCACCAAGCTTTCTAAAAACTGCCCACATGGATTTCTGCATGTTCAAATCCAATACCAGGCAAAGGGACATCTGTCAGTCTTATCTGGTACATGCTCCTCATTTCCCCGACAGTGAGAATTTCCAGGACAGTTTTAAAAGGCTTAGTGCCCTTTGGATGTGAAGTAGCATTGTGGACTTTTGGTGTCTGGGTTGTTTGCTTCATTTAACAGAGCACAACTGGATACGAACAGATCCTCCATGCCTCATGAGCCGCAGAAGGCAAAACAGTAAGTGTGCACTTAGCTGGCTTTGCTCTGCCAGGGACAACATGCTGGTGAGGAACTCAGAGAGACTGAACATGAGGCTCATCCAGCTCACAGTAAGGCTGGACATGAAGCTCAACCAGATAAAGACCTCACATTCCAAGGACCTTCATCATCAACTAGCTCATAACTCGCTCTGTCCTCAGGGCCAAACTGGTAAGAGATCACTGATTTGATCAACCATGTTTTTTTCTATTAAAAGTTCAAAGCAACTACAAAGGGCCCAGGTCAGGTCCAAAAGGGAAGAGGTTACTCCTTCCCCCTCCTCTCCCACTAAAAAAATAAAATAAAATAAAAATAAATCATTGTACTGATTTGACCTGGGTGGAAAAGAGTAACGTACCCAAATACTTGTTGAAAATATTCCTATGCACAAGTTGCATTCTTGGATGCCTCATTTTTGCTTGCTATCAGCCTCACTCCTCCTCAACTAAGGCAAGAGCTTTTTCACTTGTGAGACCATTGAATGGCTTGCCTGGGGAGGTACAGAGGACACCATCACCTCTGATTTTCTATAATCAATGTACTTCTGAGACCCCTTTTTATCCTGAGGTTGACAAAGGACTCAATTTTGCAGTAGATGGATGGCTGCAATGGGCTCGTATACATCTTCAGGCTGTTTTTGATTTTTTTATATGTATTAATTTTATCTTTGTGACTTGGTTTTGTACTTGCACAGAGCCAGTTTAGGGAAAGGTTGGGTATAAATATATATATATTTTTAAAAAGGGAGTCCATCTCTAGCACCTCCGTGCACAAAGAAGAGCATTCTTGTACTTCATAATGTAACCCATTAGGAAGATCAATCCATCCAGATTTCTATTGTCAGTTTGCAGTGTATTTAAGGCTTCTGTGCAGTTGCTCCCACAGTAAATTTCAAGTATATTGGCAGAGGCAAGAAAAATGGGAGACAGAAACTGGATATGTGATGAACATCGCAGAATTAAAAGAACAATAAGTAATATATGTGCTTCATACAGTTGCTAAAGAGAGAAAATATTTACATCTGAAAGTTATAATGAACGTAAGAACAGATGTTGCCAAACCCCATGGCACAAACAGCAAATGAGATTAAATTTAAGGTGAGATTAAATGTCAAAGGACACCATACAGACCAGTTTTTCCCTGAAATGTTTTATAAACAATTTAGGAGGGTCAAGTGACTGATTTTACATGCACGATGTTTCTAGACCATAGATGGAAGCTATACCTCTCTTGCTATTACACTTTTATCCCATCTTTCCTCCAAGGGGCTCAGTGCACTGTACAATTCTCTCTCCTCCGTTGTTTTGATTTAGATCATGCTGATCATTTCCTCAGACAGAAGAGCGGGGGGGGGGATTTCTCTTGATTCCCCATTCCCATGGCAACCCCCCACCTGCTGTTCTTGAGTTCTTCCATCCCTGAAGAGCATCATTTTGGGAGGGGAGCATTTTGGGCCATAGTGGAAGGGGAGAGGCAGAGATATGCTTTGCTGATGGCAGTCT